>NC_089646.1:6882000-7184600 GCF_037042795.1 Molothrus aeneus | reverse complement strand
ATGCTAACACATCTCCTAGAAGGAAAACCCGAACCGCTCACAGTAATTTTATAAAGAGATGTCATCACTGCAAGGCTACCAGTGTGCTTTTAACAACACATAAACAAATCCTACTGACTTTACAGCATATTTTCACTATGAGGTGAGAACTTTCAAATTGATTTCTGTCATTAGTCATGTAATAAATGCACTTGAAACACACACTCACTTTTATCCGACCACCACTGAGCTCCTCGCTGAGCCGCAGTCTCGCATCCACCACTCTCTTCAAATCCCTCTGCAGTCGTCGTCCAAAGTCCCTGAACATGGTGGAGCCTCCTGAGAGGACCACATTCTGTGCAGAAATTAAAAACACATTCTGTAAATCCATCTTTAAGCAAGTTTCCCAACAGCCAGCACTGCAGAGGTGACTGAATTTCAGCATCATTAGGAAGCTGACAAAGTAGGTAGAACCCTTTCAGCACCCTTCAAATCACAGGAACTTCATGGATCCCCTACTTTTCTCCTTTAAATACAATTATGTAGAATGGGTTATTACAAAGGAGGATTCCATTAAAAATAAGCTTGTACTCTACATACACAAAGCAGCAGAAATAAGACACTACATCAAGAAGTTTCTCTAGGGATGTTCACAGCAAGCAGTTTTAACCCTGACACTAAATAAGGCTCAAGCCTCATCATATTACATAGGTACAAGAGCTACAAAATTATCTAGAACTCTCTTTTCTTTTTTAATTTCCAGAGTTCTTCAAAAAGGCACCACATCTTCACAGAGAAAGGTATGATGCCTCTTCCCTTGCTTGTCTGGTATTACTCAGTTTTCAGAGCAGAACCAAATGCCTCTCAGCCTGGACTTGTACTTGGATTCTAAACAGACATTTTAAAATTTCCCATCCCTAATTCTGACATTGTTGCAGCATCCCAGACTAACACAGGAGTAATTTCAAGGTGGGGGATTCAAAATAGGACCCCTAGAACATAACACTGGTGGCAGCAAAAATGCATTTTATGATCAGAAAAAAGAACTCGACAAAACTGCACATGTGCCTTTGCACAGTGCTAAAACCTTTGACACACGTCCACAAGGAACTTAGATCAGGAGTTCATTGTACACAGGTCCAAGGATTATGTCTCAGTAACACTTTTTGACACTGCAGAGCAAGACTATGCACATAATGAAAGAATCCCTGACCCACTGTTTTCAGCCTGCACATGGATCTAAAGAGTCAAAGATATGCATAATAAGTGTTCAGACTTGCAGGGTGCAGAAATACTTGGGTTTTAAGCAACAAATTATCAGGGAAATCTTGTTTGTACCTTGTAAAGTGAGAAGAAAGCTGTTTGTTTTTCATGAGAAAAAAAAAATCCCTGCACATCATTAAACCATTACAGTATGAAAAACTCATTTCTTCACAGCTTCAGATTATCTACAGTATAAAAGAATGCATAACAAGGCAGGCGTGCTTTAAAGAAAAAAAGCACAAGTCTCAGTAACATTAATGAAACATTTCCAAAAGAAAAAGAGGAGGACAGAGAAGATGAAAGGAACCAAAAATCACAGCTGATTCTAAAGTTAAAGCAGGAGAGAAGATTCTCCCTACTCTCCCCACACACAAGAACATCTCTTCCCCTGCATCAAAGTGGTCATGCACTCCACTTGGGAAAAGGAAATTGCTAATGGGCAAAAAAAGACAACAACCAACCTGAGTGATGAAATAGCAATTAAAAAGATGTCATCAGAAAATATTACCTGAAGAAAATGAAGTTGGCAAAGAATGTGAAAGCAATAATTCTATTCTAAGCAAATTAAACTTCAAGCATGCTCCACAAAGTGGACAATGCTATCACTAAAAATAGATTCCAGAATAAACCAAACAATAATTTTTCTAATACATCCAAGACCAATTCGTGTAACTACAGAGTTAGCAGCATCACTGAGAGGATCTTTCCACCTAGTTATCACTCCAGGCTTACAGGCTAAGAAGTCACATCTTTTTCAGATTTTGACTATTTAAGTACTTCTACACACTGAAATCAGTTCAACAATAACACTGCCAAGGAGACCAAAGGCACCAAGGTACAAACGTTGAAAAGATGAGTCACCTCATTATCACCTATCTGGACCAGCCAGGCTAAGCAAAATTCTGGATATAAGTAGGCAACACCAACTGCATTTAGAAGATGTTTAATTATACACTTACAGTTCCCCTGCTCCCTGCACTATTGTCAGTGCCAGACCAATCCATGCTAACTCTTTAGCAGAAGACTTGTCATGCAGCCTTCAGCAAGTTCTCAACTCAGCAAGTCAGCTCAGAATCCTGGTACTCCCCACTTAGAGAAAGCAGAATCCATATCCATTCCAAACCCCTCAAACACCACCTTACAAAGGACACAATAAAGGTAAGAAAAAATGGTCAGATTAAAATAAACAAAAACAAACCCCAAAAAACAACCAAGGGGGCGCCACCCACCTCCCTCCACCCTGACCTCTTAAATATCTTCTCTAGACTAAATCTGAGTAATTCCAATAACTACTTAAAAACTATAAAAATAAAGCATGCTAAATACATCTGTGGAGGAAGCTCACTAGTGATGTTTGGGTTTTCAGCCTTTCAGTGAATCCTCTGGCCTCCCAGAGAAAGACATCAAAGAAGTTAGGCTTTAAGTATCTGTTTCCAGCTGATTCCTTTAAAGAAGACTTCTTCTGATCTTACTCTGCTCAAACACACTTCAGCTGGTTTAAGAGCTCAAGCAGCCCACATGTTTCTCAGCTAACACCAATTATCATACCTGCTGATGGAAAGAACCTCCAGCTGGTTTCACTTTTATGTGAAACGTTCAGCTAACTGGCTGAACATTTAAGTTGTTGTTTTGAAATAATGTGTTCCCTTAGCAGAGAGGGACGAAGCTCTTCCACACACCTGAAAAAGTTCACCACAGCAAGCAAATAAATGGAAATAGGCTGTTTCTGGAAGAAGACCAGGGAGTGGATACCAATCACAGAATCATTAAGGATGGAAGAGACCTCAAAGATCATCAAGATCACTTCAGAGGGCTTGCAAGAAATTCCTCCCTTCTCATCTGTACCTTTTGCTTCTCTTATGAACTCTGTGGTACTGAGCTTCTCCTTGCACCATTTCTGATATTATGCCTGCACAATGTAACACTGCAGAGATATGCAATTACCCAACAAAGCAACCCAGCTCCTGCAACAGAAATCTCTGACTAAATCAAGCTCACATAAAAATTCCAAAGAGTGAAATTAGCTCCTGAAGAACTCAGCACTACCAAACACAAGGTGCTGATCTGGTTTGAGCATCTTCACACTGCTTCTGTGGTGTGAGCACACTCTCAGCTGGACACAGCAGACTTTGCAGCACCAAACTGAAAAGCATCCCCTGCTTTTCTGGCAAGTAAGAACAACACATCCCATTTTCCTTTCTTTCCAGCTGACAGCCTAAATTAAAGTTAACATGACGTGACCAGACCACCAGAGACATGTAATGAGATCAATATATGACTGTTAATAAAAATTATTATGGGTAAAACCAGGAAGGTTCACAAGCTGAAGCCAAGCACTTCATTAGCAAGTGAATCAATTAAGCTACACGTCTCTGTTAATTTGGTAAAAACAGGGCACTATTTGCCAACACAGTATGGAAAGTATAAGGATAAATATTGTTCATACCAAACAATAAATATAGCACAAAAAAGTACATTTATTGTGAGAAATACTATTTTTAAAGTACATTTACTTCTAATAATAAAGAAATAATTTCTTTTTCCTTAAAATCATGAATTTAATGTTCATTTCACATTTCAAGTCACAGCAAGAAATTTCAGCATGACTCATGGTGGTTCCATTCTGCAGAAATCTGCCTCAGACACAAAAGGAACCAGAAAATCCTGCAGATGCACTGAGCTATTGTTAAACCAACTAGCAGGAGTAATCTTACAAATTTATTTACAGCTGTGATGGGAATAAGCAGGGCTTCTGCTCAGTACTCCTGTGCTACAATGACAGAGTTAATTGAATCTCTTGGGGCTTTCATTAAAATACTGCAGGAATGCTGCAGTATTCAGCAGGAATGCTCCTCCTTTCCCATGTCCTGTCATGGTGCCAGCAGATGCCATGGCCTAGCAGTCTCTCCACTCTTCCCTCACCCCAGAGCCTCCCCAGTCTGCTCTGGGGCAGTAACAGGGAATTTCTGTGGTGCTGGAGCACAGGCAGCAAAGCCAGTCCTACAGTGCCACCTACCCACCACACTGTGCAGCTGGAGCTCCTCTCACACCAAGGGTTTCTATTTACCAGCAAATCAAGTCAGAAGTGATATCAGGGGGTTTTTACCACCCAGTTTGTCTCTGCACCCAGGGCCTGTCCAGTGTTTGAGGACAGGCTCTTGTGGGTTTGAGAGTTGAACTTGCTGAATGAACACTGACACAACAAGGGCAGCCCAAGTCTTAAATGTAGCAAGGAGCTTGACTTCATAATTTCACTAAGTTTTCATTTTGAGAGAGACTAATCTGAGTCCACAACAGCTGCACACCCAGCTAAGAAGTCACCTTCTCTAAGGAAAAGAGCCCATTTGTCAAAATCTTCTCTCCATGCACCTGTGTTTCCATGGAAAACCTCGATAATCCATCTCCAATAAAACACCAAATTTGCCAATATCCTACAGTCCCTCACCTCATGCACAATTTTAAACTCAAGAAGTTGGCTTAGAAGTTTGAGGTCAAGGATGTTGTCATTTCATTCAGTATGACTTGAATCATGAATGCTTAAGCAGGCTTGGCTAGGACCTTTCAGAGGAATTTCTGACAGAATTTACCTGGCTTCAGATGTCATTCATCTTATATTCTTTCTTTCAGGTATTTGTGCTAAAAACACAGCAGAGAATACCAGAAAAAAAAAAATCAATTGCTGGGACAGTCAGTGACCCTACACTTCTATCCTTTGTTCTGGGAGAAGGCAAGGACCTCAGAACTTAATACTGTTCTCATTTAACTCTGGAAGTACCAGGGGAGAGACTCTGGATAAGGAAAAAGAAAGATCAAGTAGAGTGTGGAATAAAAGGGATAGTTTCTGAATCTGTTACTAACAAAAATACTATTTATTAGGACAGCAAGCAGCTTTTAAAACTTTTCAAAGCCCTTTGTCCACCTCTGAAGTTATTGTAACTGCATTCAGGAGGAGACTCTTTTTGACACTAAACACCAAAAATTCATATCCTAACTGACAAATGTTAGGACAAGTTTCAGAGCACTTTCAGGTTGAAAAGAAACTTTTAAATACCAGCTAGTGATGAAAACATTCCAGAGCAGCATCTGCTGTGGCTGTACCACAGGAGCAGATGCTCATCACTGATCCAAGCTGGGGGTGCAGTAGTTATACAGAATTTACTGGTGTGCTCACAAGAAGCTGAAAGCTGGGGAAGGGTCTCATTTTTGTGCAGACCACAGCCCCCATCATGCTACTGCACTCTCCCTGTAATTTCTCTCTATTTCTGAGCTATCAGTTATACCATGTAGTCATATAAGTACAAGAAAAGGTTGTACAACAGTATTTTAAGAAAAAAGGAAGATAAGAAATTCTCAAAAAAACCCCAAAAACCTATAGATGAACTATACACATTCTTCCCAGAGAACACTAAGGGTGATGGAATGTCTCACTGAGCCCCACAAATGCAGGATTTTTAGCTGCATGCAGGATGTGTTATTTTTCAGTGGAATTCAACACACAGGAATTGTCAATGTAGCCAGGATGCCAAATTGTTTCATCCATATGGTTAAGATCCAAAAATTATCTCCTCTGTCAATTCTCATTTCATTTGAGCACTTATTTTAAATTTCAGTTTGCTTTCTGAAGCTTTGGGTTTGCAAAAATAAAAAAAAATTAAAGAATAATCCCACCAAAACCCACCTCATTTCTTCAAATTTCAATGCAAGTCCCCTGGTTTCAAACCCATATCTATTTTTTTTCTGTTTTGCAGAAAGCAATTCATCCCAAGCAATCCAGATCTCTCAACTCTATGTTGGAGAATACAAATCAGTTTTTCCAAGCAATCACATTAAGATGATGTAATCATGGGAATTAGAGAATGCATTGCTGGCAATCATTATACAATTAAAAAAGGCTTCATCATGTGTGAAAGGATGTTTGTGCTTGGTATTGAACAGCTGCAGGTTATAGGATCTTGTGGAGGCACAGAGAAGCTGACTTCAGTTGTGGGATGGATTTCTAAGGGTGCATATCCCCTTCTCCAGGCCCCAGTGGGATCTGAGAAATGCTCATCAGGCCTCAGCCCTGACAAACTGCACTTGGACCAAGCCCTTCTGGAGCTTAACAGAAACACTGTCTGTTCCCACAACTAACAGGTGCAAAGTGAGAACCTGTCTTTTAACAAACAGCCTTGGAAACTTATTTCTTACCCAAATAACAACTCAAGTGAAATAATAGTTCTGTTATTAAACTTCCAAAGAACCTTACCAACTCAAATTGTGGCCAGGATGGGAAAGTACTGTGATTAAAGCCCACTCTCTACTGGTCCTGTAAATAGCAGTTCAAAGTGGAATTCTTTTGAGCTCTCAATTCCCAGAAAATTAGGGGCTCATGTGTATGTCTCAAACACCAATAACTAAATGGCTGTGGAGCCAACCAAGGACTGCTGGTAACAGCAGACAAGAATTGCTGGTAATAACCAGGGACTACTGATATTAACACACTGTGAGGAAGAAGAGGATTTGGCTGGAGAAGAGGGGCCAGGCACACATAGGGCTTTTGTCCATGAGAACAAACCACAACACAGTACAAGGAATGAGTGGGAGGAAAGTGGCATGCACTACAGGGTGGGAATACTGCCACCTAAAGTCCCCAAAGCCACCCAGCCCATTTCCAGAAAGGCCAGAAAGAACAGACTGCACATGGTAACTAATTTACATGGAAAGCAAGAAACCCGTATTTGGGGCAGAGAAACCTCTCCATTAAAAGGTGTCCCCACCCCAAGCCCAGGGGTGCCCCCAGGACATGTCATTGGCCAGACTGATGCAGTTGGATCAACACTGAAACCAGGACTGGTGCTTCCTCTTTCTCTCTTTCTTTCTTTAATTCATCTCTCCCTCTTTAATTCCTGTCTTCCCTTTCACCCTACCCCTTTACCCAAAACCTACTGCTGTGTGCTTAGGTAGCAGGTCAGGGACTAACAGACCAATTTCCATGCCAAGTGTGTCATTTATCAATAAAACTTTCAGATTCTCTGACTTTTGTAATTTCTTTAACCAATGAGCATTTACAAATCTTAGATGCTTTCTTCCCTTTAGGTTGGGTTGTCACAGATCTGGCTAAAGTCTTATCAAGCTTCTGCTGGTCCAAACATCAACATGAGGTAAGATAACTGGCCTTGTGAGAGAGATGTTGATCAGATTAGGAAACAGGGATACTGCCAGTAAAACTCAGAAATACCATAGGACATCAAAAGATGGGCTATGGAACAATGATTCAAGGGCTACATCCCACATAAAACCTGCAATAAGGATACTCTTGGGTATTTTCTGCAGTAACACTGAGGAAGAATCCAAATACGTTTGATGGAAACTCAGCTCCAAAGCACAGGCCCTTGGCTGGCCACCACTCAGCACCATGGGAAGTGAAACTGATAAACCTCAGAGAGGAACTATGAGTGGAATATTTCTGCATCCATACACTCTTTTATCCATGAGAACAAGGGATGCTCATCCCTTTGAAGTGACCTTGCTTAAAGAAGATAGCAGTTATTACCATTAATAACTACTGACATCTCTCAGTACATTGCACAGGTAACTGTGAAACATTATTTTAATTCAGCAAGTATAATGAAAAACAGTAAAAAAGGAAAAACAAAGCTTCCATCAGTGGCAAGCCAAGTGAAAGTTATTTGTCTACTGATTATGATGAGGCAGAAGTAACTTGACCTCAAATTTTAAACACCATTTTCTAATCAGTACCAAACCCTACCCCTACCAAGCAAAGAAACTGCTCTGAGGAAGCTCTGGTCTTTCAGATAAAAAGCAGAGACCCCTAAGCACAACCACACATTAAGGGGTTCCTAAACTCTGCTGCTACCTAAGCTTGAAGTCTTTGAAGACATCTACTGCATAACTGACATATTAATCTGTCAGGCAGTTCAACTTCCCCTTTTATCTTGCCCCACAGATCTGCTCTGCAGTGCTACATCTCATTCTAGATTACACAGAGTGTTTACCAGGCAAGGAGAAGAGACTGTAAAAATTTAATAGTTCAAAATTATCCTGAGACATGACTTAGTTGGAAACTTAGTGATAATTCTACCAGGTGAGGAACACTACCACCTTTTACATGAGCAGACAAATCTCTGCATGCTATAGCTTTATGCTGTTATTTCCAAAATTGTGCTGCTCCTGCACAAGCTTAAAAAGAGAACCATGGGATGTGGGATGTGCTGCCAATACAGACAAAGCTTGCCATGGACTATGCATGTCAGTACCTTACTTTTCACTCCATAAAGAATCAGGAACTGAAAGTACTCTCTGGACTACACCCTAGGGTTAAGCAGGTTTAAGTTGGCCTAATTGTTCTCTCCTTAAATATTTTCAGTTTTCTTGTACTTTATAAGTGATGCAGTACTGACTACACTGCAGACAATGGGCAGGTACAATATAAGACCATGAAAAAAAATATTGGAAACCACCACTTAATAAATCAGGGGAAGGAGGGTAGTGAGAGGAGTAACACCACAGGATAACCCTTGAAATGGGCAAAACTAGAAGTCCTTCATGCCCAAGAATTCACTTTACAAATGTCAGATACAAATAACATCCCTCTGCCACAGCTCCTCAGGGACAATACTTACCTGTGTATTGAGCCTTTACAGAAACTTTTCTTTCAAAACTAAAAAGCAGCAAGTATCTAGTGGCATTCAGAAGTGGCACTTTGTTTAATTTCTATCCAAAGTTCACATTTCTCATCGTGGAGAAAGTGGTAGCCATGCACATGCTGCTGGCTACAATGCTGGTATTTATTCCTAATAGGAATGTGGTTTTTGTTGATGGAGTGACAAAATTATTTTTTTGTTTTTTAAAAAGGAAATAAGTGTAGAAGTTTTAATTTTTAATTAGGTGAAAAGACATTTTCTAGGATTTAGGATTTTATTTCAAACTTAAGGACACTTAATTGGAAAGGAGCTAAAAAGTTTTGTTTGTGTAATTTATTAGAAAAAGAATAGAAAAAAGAAACTAATTGTTTTGTGAGGTGTTTTACCAGGGGCAAGGAACTCTTGCACCTGGCTTGATTTTTCTTTATAAAGAGTTTTGTTATTTTGCCTTTTATTAAAAGCTTTTTGTTTCCAACTCTACTGTCACTGACATATTTTATGAAAAATTCTTTTGCCAGGATTTCTTTTCCTGGGAAGCTGGGAAGCTTCAGCTTCTCCATGTTTTGCTCCTCTGGAATGTGATTTGGAGAATTGTTTACCCAGCATGTGAATTGTTTTTAATTAATGGCCAATGACAGCCAGCTGTGTCAGACTCTCTGAGTCTGTCACAAGATTTTATTATTCATTCCTTTCTAGCTTTCTGATGTCTCCTTTCTCTTTCTTTAGTAAAGTTTTAATATATCATTTTCTTTTAATATAATATAATGTCATAAAATAATAAATCAGCCTTCTGAAACATGGAGTCAAGATTCTCATCTCTCACCTCATCCTGGGGACCCTCAGACACCACCACACACCACCACAAAACCCATCCTGGTAATTTTAATGCCTTCTAAAGTAGCTGAGCTATCTTGAGTGTGAAATCTATCTCCAAAAGCTTGTGAGACCTAGCTTGAAGAGACTCTTATTTCAATTCCTTAAATAAATGAGATGAGTCCTACAAGGGAAAGGCCGTACCTTGTATAACGGCCGCCGGACGTCAATGGGACAGTTCTGTATCACTTCATCCACTACATCCGAAATGGACTCCATGAAATCAGGGTTGGCAAACTAAGATGAAACAGAACAGGCATTAGATTTTTTCATCCAAAGAACAGAGAAATTAAAAATGCAGAAATAAGACTGTGGAGAGACCTTATAATAGGGGATGACTGGGAGTTTCAAGTCTTGCTCACAATTTATTCTACATTCAAACAAACACTTCTCTGCAAGGGAAATGAGAATTTCTTTTTTTTTTGCTAGGAAAATCAGATTCTCTTCCTTGGTCAGAAATTCAATGTTTACAATTGATGCACGATGCACTTTTATTGCCTGCAAGATGAGTTTGAGTTTTCCTGCAAATTAAACACACTGTTACCACTCACTGTGGTCCTGCCTTTCCTTTCAAGTGAGATTAGAAACACCAATGGGCAAATCAGAATGCTTCCCTGCAAAAAGATTTTAATGCTACTAAAACACTTCAGTTAAATTCCCACCAAAAAGTCAGATTTCTTTTCCCAAGCCCAGGAAGCATCTAATGTTCAAAAAAGCATAAATAGTCTAAGATTTTGAGCGAAAGCCCCTATCAATGCAAACATGAACACAATGCTAATGTAAATTTCTGCATTTATAAAAGTAGAGAGTTAAGAGTTGCTAATGCTAGAAAATAATCTAGTGGAAATTTTCCACTTAAAACTTAACATAAGCTTTAAAGTAAAGAACTGGTAATAGCCCATAGTTTTTTTCCTTTCAGAGGGTAAACTCTAAAAATTTTAATTAATTACCAATACATAATAATATATTATTGTAGATATATTATAAGCTTTGGTGTAGAAGTATGTGGGATTTAAATTCAAAACAAGATGAAGTATCTACATGGATGAACAAGTAACAACAGTCAAGCATAACAAGTATACACTGAACTGAGAAAAAATTAGCAAAGGAAGTTGGCTCAGAGCTCAGGAGCACTAAGAATGATGGGAGCAGTTCCCAAGAATTCAAATTAACTTCCACAGTAAGAATGAATCATGCAAGAAGCAAAAAAAATGAAGCCACATAAACCAAAAGAGAAGCTGCTGCACACTGACTTTTCCTCTGAATGAACTACAGCCTGAAAACTCCTGAGCTCTCCATAAAGATATTGAAAAAACAGCAGGGAAAAAGGAATAAATAGGAATGAGAGTTAGGGTATAACACCATCCCAGAACAGGGACAACAGAACTGAATGTAAAATTGCAGTCTGCCTGCCAATATGATATGGTTGGAGAATGGCAAATAAAATCTCTAATTTAAAAAGTAGAGAAATAATCTGGATAGCCACAAACCCCAAGACCTAACTCCAGGAGTATTAAAGACTTCAGAACAAATCCTGTAAACTGAAAATAAGAAAAGATTACAAGACAGCTTTACCAAAGGCAGCTTTTACCTAGCTAAGCTGCTGCCCTTTCAAGTGAGGAGTTAATGAAACACAACAAGAAATTCTCTTTGGATGCAGTACACATCATCTATTATATTTTTCTTGTCTAGGAAGTCAGTTCAGGTTTGGGTGGTTTTTTCAATACAGCATCAAGAAACTACCAGGAAATTTAAAAAAAGGAAATTGGTCCTTTATCCCATTCCCAACAGTCTTTTTAGAGACTATGGAATGAGAAAATCTTGAAATGATGTCTGACATGGGATTCAGTACTTCTCTGTTAAATCACATTGGTAAACAGCAGGGAAGAAAAACTATTTAGAGATTTAATATTGGCAGAAGATCAGATGGCTACAAACTGACCAAAGAAGATTACAGCTGGAATACAGACAAAAGGTAGCAGAAAGAAGCTTTTTAATATTCTTCCAAGGAGGAGGGTAGAAAAAAGGAAGCTTCACCAGTATTGATGTGGATTTTAATAAAACCTTTTAACAGTATTACAGACTATGGGTGCCTGACTAAGTTCAACTAAGTGTGCAGGAATGGAGAGGACCTGTATTAAAACCTGACTCCTTCCTTTCAACATTATCCTGACTCCTTCCTCTCAACAATATCCTGGAACTCACTCAAACTGAACTATCAAAAACCAGAGAGATGAGGTACAGTAATCTTTCCCAGAATTGTACATACTACTTATGACCACACCAAGAGAGATTTCAATAGACTTCCTTCAAGGATAAATTTATCATCCATGCCTTACAAACTGACTCAGTATCAAAAGTCTGTATCCAATATTTAGAGTATCATCAATGCCATGCTTAGTAGTGCCCAAAGGGATTGGCAGCATACAAAGTATAAAGGCAGACTTGTTTAAAATGATGCTGAAAGGGGAAAATGCTATACAAAAACTGTGAAATGAAACAATTACTTCCCAAGCTGAGATTGAAACAGGAACAGAAGAAGATGTTTTAAACGTTAGACTGGACACCACACAAACACTTTTCTGCTGTGCTGACGTTACCTGGGAGTGCACCTGGCTGTGTTCAGGAGACTCACTGGCCCCTCGCTGCCACGGGATGGCGCCCAGGCACCGGGAATGGCACAAGCGAGCACAGACCTGTTCCCTGCTCTTACCTCGGGGTGGAAGAAGATTTCTGGCCCGAGGAACCTCTCGTAACCAACATCTATAACAAACTTGGTTTTGTTGATGGCGTTGATGCCCGTGTATTGTTTGATCCACCTGCGAGAGTCCCCGTCGTACTTGGCAAATTCCTTCACTATGTCGGGGCAAATGTAACAGTATTTCTCCTGGTAAGAAACACCAGGTGTTAAAAATAGCTGACATCATTAGTACATCAGTGAATCAAAGTGCAACACAACCAGAAAAGAAAAATGTGAGCATTGTTACAGATGGAGCTGTTCAAGGGACTTTCCCACCCAAATCACTACTGAAGCTTCAGCCCCTCAAGGCACGAGGCCCATTTGCTTCCAAAGGGCTGCACACGCTGACTCAGCTACATTTGCCTCTCCCAAAATGAAAACATCACCAACAATAAAGAATTTCAAGGGCAAGCTTTCACTGCAAGAGCAGGCCTACACAATCACCCTACTTCTTTTTTTTTTTTTTAAGTTCTATTACAAAGCAAATTTTAAACAACTCCAAAGTTGAAATGCTGATTTAAGCTGCAGAACATACTCACTCCAAACAGCCTAGCATGAATATTTTCTTTCTCTTTCTCCTTCCCCCACACTTGATTGGATAAACCACCAGAAGCTGGTGTAATTGTAATACACTGCCTACATCTGCATTTTTAAGAGAGCCACTGGCAACTTGCTAGAGCCAAAAAATTAGCTCACAGAGATTTACTATGTATTTATTAAGAGATAAAGGAGGATGTACCTTTATGGCTTTTGCTGTCTCCAGAGATTGTTCAGGAGGAATTCCAACCTCCCTTTCCCTTAGAAGCTGTTGAATAAAGTAAGTAATATCTCTACCTGCAATAGGAATATGTTTGATGCAACTTCCAATTACATAGCCTTCTGCCTATGTAGGAGGAGAGGAAAAGACATATTTAAGGGGAAAACTTACTGTGTATCAATAATTAACATTCATTTTTATACTACTCTGATTTTCTATTAAAAGTAAAATCTTGAAACTTCAAAATCACTCTAAAAATGTGCACCCCACCACAAAGTGAATATAATTTTTAAAGACCTTGATTACCACATATAAACAGATATTGACTATCTAATAGATACACAAGTGATAAACATATCAGTCACATCTGTATATATTAGTCAGATCTGATGGTTCCTTTATGGTATCATCAGAAAAGCAAACATAATATAGATAAACCACCTGTGTTCTATTTGAGAGTGAAAAATTAATAGAAAAGAGTATAAAATTAAATTTCTCAGATAAGAAAAATCACATAGGAACAAAGAAAACACAAACAGAAGTAGGATCTTACAATAAGCACAACAAAAATAAGAAATCTACTTGCTGAATTTTTTTTTAGGATGCATTTACTGCAAACACTGGTATTGCTGAGCAACATTATTTCTTCCCTTGCTTTTTTTTACACTTTTCAGAGTTTCATGTAGTAAATGCTGTTTGTTCTCAGCACTGCCCATATGACAAAACACTGAGAAGATCAAGTTAACACCAAAATGCCAAGATGAAGTTAAAGGGAATCAAATTTTCATTTCTAATATGTCTGATCATTCAAGGACACAGAATGGTTCAAAAAATACACAAAATTACATCAATGGATGCCAGTATGTACAGATAACTCTGTATTTTTAACATCCTCACATAAACTGATGAGATTGATGATGTGTAAGAACAGGTACTTATAAAACTTTGTAGTTGTTTCCATATAAGCAGAGTGGAAACAATAAAATACAATACATTATATAAAAAGCACACATTACCAGGTATATTAAACAGTCGAAATGCAGGGTGCCTCTTTAATTCAGAGGCACAACCCAAAAAAGTTAGGCACAACCCAAAAAAGTTAGGATATTTCTTGTAAAGACACTCTTGGCATGCAGGAGACAAACCCATGATAATCATTGATATTTAAGAGAACTGAGGCACCACAGCAACAGAAGGTAAGGTTTCACAGAGAAATAGCTTTTTAAAAGCTGGATTGGTGGTTTCTTAGTGTGACTTTCCTGTAGTCTGCAAGCTGAATTAATACATAATCAAATACATACTTTTGCAAGGAAAGAAGTCTCAGCCAACACTAAAAATTTAAAAATAAGGTTTCATTTGGTGCTTCTTATTTAAATGTATAGTAAACAAACCCTGTCCAAAGCAGTGCTGATTTCAAAGTGCATCCTGCTCCTTACCACAGGGATGACGTGGGTCACTCCGTCACCGCTGTCGATGACAATCCCAGTCAGAGTCCTCTCCCCAACCTGCCGTGACGTCCAGGAGGCAGCCAAGGCCAACACTGCCTACAGCACAGAGAGTTTATATTTAGAAGCAGGCAGAGTGTTCTAATTTGCACTACTAAAAAGTACAGTTTCAAACATTTTACACACGTGCCTACGAAAGACCAAAACACTGCAGTTGTTTTCTACTTTACAAGAACAAATTCACTTTGTTCACCTGCACAGCAATGTAAAGTCCTGGGATGTTAAATGATTCAAACATGATTTCTGCAAGATATTCTCTGTTTTCTGGTGTGTTCAGTGGAGGCTCTGTCTGCAAAAACAAAGAGTTTTGAAAAAGCACCTCGATAGGATCCTGCCTTGATTAGTTCAGTATCAAGCCAATCAAACTTTTGGTAATCAAACTTTTAGAGTCCTCAGTGCTCTCAAAAATTTTCAAACAGAATTTAAACAGTGTGTGAAGCTTTTCAAAAGCAGTAGCTGACCTGCAGTAGCCTGCATCACAAAATTAACAGAATATAGTTAAAATACAGCTTTAAAGATTAGTTTTCTCCTCCCAACCCAAACCCTGTCATTGCTAGACAAATAAGACATACAAAGAAAAACCCTCAAGCAGAACTCCTTGTGCTTGGAATGGTATTTGGTTTTCCTCTTACAAGACTATTTCCTTCCCAGGCCTCATTAACTCACCATTAAAAAATAGTGATCCTCAGGCTCAGCTCGAAGGTACTTAAAGATGACTTGTTCCATGAACCTCTCCATGAGGTCCCAGTCCTCAACAATCCCATGTCGGATAGGCCACTGCAAGAGCAGGACTTGTCAGCACTGGCTCATGCAAGGACAAAGAAACCCAGCAGCAGGAACAGTCTGACACCTCATCTCACAGGAATCTCACCAAACTCATCCTGACTTGAATTCAGAGGCACAATTCAAATTTACCTCCTGCTCCCAAGTACTTCCAAGCCCAATTCTACCTTGCAGGACTAGCAACCAGAATCCAGACTCTATCCCTGTTAGTCTGTTGCAGAACTGTGGTTTTTAACCTCTTTTTGTATAAATTTTATCACTTAAAAAGTTGAGAAGCATACTTGGCTTCAATATGCCTTTCCATATTATAAAAAGAAATAAAGGCCATATAGGCTATATATTTTTCATCTAAAATTTCTGGCAGGGATGATGTTTACGTTTTGTTCAACATTAAGAACACAGCTGACATTTAAGTAACACAGAAGGATGTATAAAATATGATTTTTTTCCACACAGTTCATAAGCCAATAACGTTTTGTAAGTACAAGAAGTCCTTTACTAGGGTATGGAAAATATGATTCACAGAAAAGCTGCATTGAAGACAGCCCTTCACAAAACAATTGTGACTTTCCCTGAAGCAAAAGTATCCAACACATTTCCCAGTTTGTGTGCCATGTTAAAAGGGTACACTTTTAGCAAGAATTTAAATATTCAGTGTATATAACTATTTTAATAACTCAGAATTTTGAAAACTGAACAGCTGCAGTGTATCAATGAATATTTACACAAACACCAACCACACAAGACAGCACTAGTAAAACAGATATCTAAAAAAGGGTAAAGCCATGAACCAAATCATGCAGTTCTTAAAAAGCAATAAAAATACTTTACAAAAAATGCAAACGTGTTTTGAATGACTATCCAGAAGTCCTAGAACATTTTATCATAAAAATTTGAGACTTGGGAAAGGCTGTCAAAGTCTCCTGAATGCTCACCTTTGTAGCATAGGTAGGTTTATCTATGGCTTCATCTCCTATGAAAAAGTCCAGATCATCAACACCTTTCATCACCCTCCTTTGAGCCTGATCCCCCACTTTGGCTGACTCTCGGATTGCAATACCTTAAAATAAACCCAAAAAACAAATCAAAGCAAAATTAAAACAGTTAAATACCAAATGATGAATGTTTATTTACTTAAGGATTCTTTTCCAGAAATAAAAATTGGGATATAAAAAGTAGAAATCATATAAGTGATCTACTGACAAGCCAATAGAGCCAAGTTCATTCTCACTGCATCCTGCAGGATTCTGGTCACCCATCCCTCATTATTGTACCTAATAAATCACAGAAAATACTGAAAATGCATTTTGTTGCAGACTACAGCAGTCACTAAACCCATACAAGCGCATCATTCCAGTAAGCAACGTGATTTTCTGAGTTCCAACTCTAGAACAAAGACCAAGAACACAGGAGAAGAAGAAAATAAACTGTGTATTCAAAAATAAGTATTGGAGTCATTATCCTGGTTGGTGAGAAAGAGGAAAGAGGGAGGGGAGAAATCAATTTGCAGGGCTACAGAGAAATCTCTGGAGACACTTATGCTTCCCATTAGCAGCCTTCAACTATCACTAAAATTATTAGATGATGGCTGCTGTAGGCAAGAAGATGAGACAGCAAAAATCAAATCTGGGGCAAGCTAAAAATAAAAATGGAATGAAGTACTGCTAATGTAACCTTGTTTATATAGTTTTCTTTTAATGGGTCATAATCAGGGTCTAAATAACATATAGCAGAGTAGGCAGGCATCATCCACAAACACACCAAATACTACTAGCACCAAAAAATGACTCACAGGAAACAATTCTTTTGGAAAAATATCTACCCCCAACAGGTTTATAGTTGTATAAAACAGGAGTTACACCAAAATCACAGGAAATCCCTCTTATCCCATTTCTTTAAAATAAGACATTTAAATCTTTACCAGTGGTTTAGGTTTCAAATTTTACAATACTTAAAACAGTGAGACTGTAAGCAGTACTGCAGCTATACCTGGTGAAGAACTGTGTCCCCTTCACTCCTTTGGCCACCAATTACCTTTATAACTTCCTTATCTTTATACTTTCTCCCATGAGTAGCTACAAGGTAGTCTAGATGCATTAATAAGTAGTTAATTGGCAAAGTTTACAAAAAGTAAAAAGCAGCGTTTAACATAAATGGAGGTAACAGATGTCATTATAGATGTAAATACATAGTACTACTATTTATACATCTGTATATATATATATATATATACAGCATTTCAGAAAAACTATTAAGATGTCAATTAAAATCAAGAACACCAGAAAAGTATAACATTTTAAACAACTTTAACACACACAAAAAAATTAAAGAGTAAATCTGTTCAACAAAAGCATGTTAAACGTGCAAGAACATTTTAATTGGTAAACACACACCCAAAAGCAACATTTTCTAATAGGAACAACTTTTTTGAATATTAAACTGTCTACAGTCCCAGACAATGTAAATAAGGCAGACACCACCTGCACTTTAGTACTTAATTTGATTGGGAGCCTTCCCCCAGATTATCCAGGCTGTAACCATGGTGTCAGGTAGACAGGAGGTAAATTGCATTCTGTCTACTCAAGAGTCCTGGCCAAAAAATAATGGAGATAAAAAGAAAATTGGACTGGAGTTCTCTTCATCTTTGTCATAGCAACCAAGAGCTGGTTTAATGAGCAGCAGTCCTAGCTAACTGCAGACAAGGAGCTCTGTTTAGCTACACTCCAGCCAAGGATGCTAACAGGGTGAATATCACTTCCCAGATGGACACAGGACTATGAGGGCTGAGTTGGGAGTTGGAAGCATGTCATTTAATCCTCAAAGTGCTCAGTGACAGCAGTGTATGTTACAATTTGGAGGGACAAAAAGAAATCAACTCACATGATGGGATAATGAACTGAGGTTCTGTATTTCCTGCATAGCCAAGCTTTGTATACCTAGGGGGGGAAAAAAAACATCACCAGGTCATTAGATGCACTTAGATGCAAAAACATGAAGAAAAAATTACTTTCAATTCACTCCACTTCTTAAAGTAAAGGTGAAACGTGCATCACATGCCATGTCGATATTTTCTGGGTTATGCTTTCAAGTATCATCCTACTGAAAAGAAAACTCCAAGAGGGAAATATTTTAAGTGTTAATTTATTTTTCACACAACTTCAGCTTATGGATTTTGCTAGTGTTATTCATAACTATCAAGTCTGAAAACTCAACTCTTACTTTTTCCATCTTGTTGACCAGCTATGACAAAGGACAGGCAGGTCACATTGCACTCTTTGGGAAAAATTAGGGCCACACAGATTTTACCCTTCAGTTACCATGACCAAAGAGAGCCTTAGACTTTACATATTTGTTTAATATTCTCAAATACAGGAAAATGAGAAATAATACAGTATCACAAGTATAAACCACAGGAGAGAACTCTTGTTACAATCCTGATACAATTCCCTTTCAGGCCTTGAACAAACCACTCACTTTGTCACAGGTATATTATCTGTGTGTGATAAAAGACAAATACTACACCAAAGCAAGCCTGCACTGATGAAATGCTTTAGAAATGGGCAGCAGATGGTACAAAGCATTGATCATTTCTTTCAATATACATATAAGATCTATTTTAACAATTAAAGGCTTGAGAGGAAAGAAGGGGGAACAAAAAAAGTAAAGAGATTTTTACATAAAACCTGAAATTTTCTACAGGTGTTAGTGACTGCAAGCTACTCCAGGTCTTTAGCAACTAGAAATAATTAACATCCCAGACTCTGAAAGACAGCTCTATTTCCTAATAAAAAAAAAAAACAAACGAAAAAAACCCCACAATGACAACAAAACCCACATCAGAAACTGTTAAAAGAAAAACCAACCCAACTAAATTGATTGAATGCTTGCAGAAACTGATGTCATTCTTGAGTATTGCCATTAGCTTGAAACAAAGTACAGCAGCAGCAGGATTTGAGGGAATCAGCATTGTTCACATCATTTTTACACAAAAACCATAAAGCCATGATATTCTTAAATGAGACCAATCCCAGTCTAGGTCCTAAAGTGAATTTAAAGTCTTTGTCTGCATCCTACTTTCAGTATTTGCAAATAATATTATGCCATGGCCAAAGAAGAGGTTTGCATCTTCATTAGCAGCTTGAAAAGTAGGCTCCTCTTTACAGAGTATTTGGTATAAAAATAGTCATTAAGGATCACAGTTTTCTTAGATAAAGGAATTAATCTAAATTGAATTATCAATGACCTTGGACTTAAATATTTATATTTCAACTTCTCTTCAAAGCTATAGCTTCAATAGACTTCAAACAATAGTTAAAAAGCCATTCCCCCAAGGCTAAAAAGACAAGGACTGTGTTTTGCAGGCAAGGGTTTGTTGGGTTTTTAATCATCATTATAGACATATGCTTTCAGTCTAATCCAAATTGTTTATGCACACTTCCTGTGGCTCTCAGAAAAACATAATCAGGATGTTAAATCACACTGACTGTAAAGGAGGACATTACTAGTAGGAGTTCTTTTTATGATTATTATTGCATAGATTCCTCAGATTTTAGAATGAGGCCTACCTAGGGAATATTGTTAAAACATAACAAGCAACAACAGGAATTCCACTGGGATTTAAGAGCAGTACAGGCCATTTCCTCCTATTTCTCTCTCTGAAATGAATCATGACTAAATGAATATAATGAAAACCAAGGAAAATATTTTTATTTGTTTAAAAGACCTAGTTTCAAGACTTAGAAATGACAATTAGGCAGAAACATCATGAAAAAAAAAGCCTTTCAAGCCTCAGGGACAAAAACCAAAGGCAATACACATACATATATATACTTTTCATACAATTTTTATGTATCTGTGTGCATGAATAAACTAAAAGGTTCCTGCAGTCTAACCAGAACTCATTTCTTAAAGTAAAGTCTGGCCAAGAGGTGAGTTCAGTTTGCCATCTTTTCCCCCTCAACACACATGCTAAACTCACACCCACTCACAGTATTAAAAAAAGAAAACACTCTCTAAAAGTCAATTTGGGCTACCAGTCTGCAAGAGCTTCACCTTCCCTCTCCAGAATGGTTCAGATCCCCCTGCCAGGGTAATTTGTAAAGTTACCAAACCCCTACAGCTCAGTATTTTACAGATTCATTTTTAACCTGGGTTAATTCTCCTACTAAAATACTACCAAATAAGTTTATCTCTCAGTATCATGAAAAAAATTCTCTTCAAAGAATTAATCTCACAGAAGGTAACATATGGAAAGATTTCTATTGCATGTCATTAATCCATGAAAGACTAATATTAAAACAAAGAGAATAACTAAATTCTCAGTTCAATGGTGAAGCAAATAAGCAGAAAAACAAAATCTGTTAAAAAAGAAAATCCACTTAGGATCAAACAAGAGACAGACTGGAACAAGCAGCCACATTTCAGGTGTTTTTGACAAAACCAAATGGAAGGGAAACTCAAAATTTCTCCCAAGACCACTCAGGAAGAGAAGGAAAATAGATTATGCATTTGTGCAGCTCTTTGCTCTCCAGGAGCCTCAGGACATGGCAGACTTGGTCCCAGATCTCTGTTGTGCCCAGCAGGATCCAAACTCCTTCCACCTCTCAAGGGTACATTAAAATGTTTGGATGTCCCATTTCCAGCACCTCCTACAGAAAATATTCCCTTCCCCACATGATATTTAAATATTTACTGAACAGAAAAGCTCTGGACTTCAACAGTTACAGAGGGTACCTGGTCTCCAGTCCCTTCTCCAATGAATATTTAAGCATCTAAAACACAGTTTTCTTTCTCCTGGGTTACAGCCTAGCAGACTAATGGTAATGCAACATCTTGTGATCTGTAAAATTACAGAGACAGCTGTAGTGGAATGTGTAGATAATCAGTATTCCAACTTAATTTCATTAAAAGCAGCAATTTGTTGCCAGTGAGAGAGGAACCTACTGGAAACAGGCCAAAATATAGGATACTGCACTAAAAATTAGCAGAAAGCTGATCCAATAGACTAAGGCTATTTCATGCAAGGAGATTTGGAGGACTAGACATTTTGTTTTAAATCTCTGGAAATTACATGTTGTTGAAACAAGCAATTTCTAAAAATAGTGTGGTCTCTTCCATACTGTTATGACCAGGTGAAGAGCTTGCACACAAACCAGTTTCACAAACCTTTGCATGAGGATTGGTCATCCTAACCCTGCTCTCTTCTGAGGTCCCACCAAGATGGAAAGATGGAAGAACTTAAATCAAAAATTGACTCCAAAGATGTACAAATGGACTGCACTTGGAAGCAGATGCTGCACCCTCAGCCACTTTAGAGAGAAGAGATTTGTTTAGGAAAATTCTTCCCAAAGCATGAGAACAGATCACAAACTCAGGCAGTTGCTTTATCCATCTGAAAACACAAGACATCCAATTTTTCCCTGTACAAGTATGCAAAAGAGCAAAGCCCAAATGTGACCATTTTAGCATTTGATCACTCTCTATTGCTTTTTTGGTCCACATCTTTAAAACCAGGTGTTACATTCACACAAAAAACTTCTGAAAAGATAAATAAGAAGTGACTAAAAATAGCAGAATGCTTTGAGAAAGTCCTGTAAACAAACAAATAGCCTCTGTAAATAGAACACTTTCCCTGACAGCTAAGAGGCTGAATAACCAGGCTGCTGCTGCCAGAACACCTGTGCTGCCAGGCTGCCATAGCAGACTCTATTATCATTATTACAAGCATGGCTGAGGAACTTGCAACACGAGTTCTTCATGAAGATTTGGAAAAGCACTTTTGAAATCAAGGGATGGGAATAAAGAAGACATGAAGGAGAAAATATCAAATAGGAAAAAAAAAAATCTATTTTGTCTGCACAATTTACCCAAGAGCTTTTCAAAAGCAGCCACTATAAGAATAAAGAGTACAGTAGAGCCATTGGGTTTCTTGAGAAAGTCTAGCACTTTGCAGGACTGAAGCCTGTGATTATAAACAACAGTTAATTAACTCAAGTTCCTTAGACCCAGAACAGCAATTACAATAATGCCTGTTCAGAAATATAGTAAGAGAGAGGAAACATAGCATGTTCTGAGGCTCCAGCTATCTTTAATAGCAACATCATCAAAAAACACCTTGAGCTTCAAGTTTTAAGATCCAGTCCAGCTTACTTCTCCCAGAAATCAAGTATTTAAACTCATGTGTAAGACTTTGCCCAAGTACTTTCTCTTTACTAAAAAGGAATGGCTTCAATAAAGTACACCCTAACCAGAAGCACTCCTCAATCTACAAATACACTGAATAGGGGTATTTTAAGATACCTTTGTTTTGCTCACCCACCTACTACTGTTCTGATGTCCCACAGCTAAATGCCAATTAATAAAACTGGTTATGAAGTCTAATGCTATTTAAAACAGCAACACAAAAAGGGCTGGTAGTCCTAAGAAACTAAAAATAGCATGCCCTTCTCCACAAAAAGAGTGACAGCAATGTGTAAACTGATCACGAGGAGAATCTCACGCAGAGAAAATCAAGATGTAGTGCATCAAAACTGCACTATGTCATTTGCAAATACTGATGGAAAAGAGTATAGCAACTTGTTAACTATTTTTGCAAGATTTGTGAATAAAGAGTGAGCAGTTTATGGCAAAGGAAATTCAAGTCATCTACATCCAATAGACTAAAGGAACATTATCCTGTCCTCTATAAAAATATGTTTCTCACTGAAGGTTTGTAAGTATTTTTTATACACCTGTTCTTACTTTTTTTTGAGGAATTCTGGCATTTACAGGACTGAGGCATGTGGCTGGAAATTACAGTAAATTAAGCCAGTCTCCTTATGCTCAAAACAACAATAAAACCATTCTTTTAACAATTTTCTTTAAATCCCTTACATGAAAAAAAAAGATAGATTAGTGGCTGGACAGAATACCTCATTAAGTACAAGAGATTTAAGTAGAAAAGTATTTTATATATGCAATGTCCCACAGTGCAGATACCTTTCCCTTTCTGCTATGCTCTTCCCAATTTTTCATCTGAAAGCCCTTTCATGAATAATTTGAATGAATTGTTTGAAGCTTGTAACCCAAAGCAGACTCATTCTAACAATAAGAAGGTTTTCAGCCCACACAGAGGAAAATTTCAGAGACTGTGTATCAATGAATCAAGCTACTTCTTCTGGCTGCTTTTGTTCAGACTCGTTTCATCCTAAATTCTGCAAGACAACTTATTTCACATTCAGTAGTCCCTTTGCTGAAAAGTCTTCCATTTTTGAGTGCCCTCCAACATAGTCAAGCACAAGTCCCACCAGCAGAAATATGTTGTCTCCTGTGGATCAAGATCACTTGGAGGCATTGAAAAACAAACGTGCATCACTTGGGGACTATCCAAACTTTTCCTGAAACAAAACAATATACATGTCCCTCCCCCACAAAACCCATCAGCTTTACCCATGCAAGCACTAAATAGATTTTAGAAATTCTACTTCAATTATTATTTCTTTGAAAGGGCACAATAAGCAATGTCCTATCCTTATTTATTTTGTGCAACTGTTGGCCAGCAATATCTACTGCTAGTGCAACACTGGAATTACTCCACAAACTGAAAGCCAAGGGGGTCTCCTGCAAAAGGCAGCTTTGGCATTTCATGCATTTTCTCAGTTTTACAGTTTCTACTGTACCCTTTTTAAAGGATCCACCCAGACCTCCCATTTCTCTCTAAACTATCAAGTAGCAATCCTGTTAATATCAACAGATCTGTGGAGAACAGATATTTACAATATCTTCAGCAAATGTATAGAAAAAACCTGGGAAACTACCAACAAGTATCTAAAGAGCAAGCAGAATTAGACTCAAGGTAGAACCTGGTCTCTATTCTACTTCCAAAGTCTCCAGCTGTGAACTCCAGTATTCCTCACTGAGGGAGCAGACCTGGTTTCTGGCAAGCTAAAGTATAAGCAGAAACAGGCAAAGATTTCTAAAACTTTCATGACAGTTTAATACATATTTCAAAATGTGACACACTTTTTCAGGAGAAGGCAATGTGGCACCACAGCACTGGAAAGTGCTTCCTGTGGTTACCTAGGGATTGGGGTTTCTTGATTTGGTTGGATTAGTCTGGGGTTTGGTTTTGTAAAGATTGTTCCGTTCAGGAAATTTTAAAGATAACTTTCCAAGTATTAAAGAAATTAAAATAGTGTTGCAAATTCCCTGCAGAGGAAAGGCTGAATTAATGCAATCAGTGAGACTGCGTCTGACAAGTAAAGCTACTGCACGAATAGTTACTCATGGACCGGTGCTTCACTTCCTCTCCTAGGAGCTGTCTGTAACTGTTGGGCCAAAGGAAAGGTATTCATTAGCAAAAACGCACCACATATTCAGTATTACAGCTGAATTACAGCTCCCTCTGACACCTCCCCCGCTAAGGCACAGCAGGACTGGATGCTGAATATCCATTCAGGTCTTCTCTAGCACAGAGAGGTAGGACAGAGCCGCTCCTGAAACGCCTCCCAAGCACAGCCTATGCAATTCAGTCACTCCTGCCCTCAAAGACTTGAGTTACAAAACTTGTGGTGTGGTTAAGTACGGAATAAATCTCACACTGATCAGAGAAAGGTGAAGGGATGACCCAATGACCGAGCGCATCACTGGAGCAAGGCAGCGCGCTCCCACCTCAGCCGAAAATGCTAAAATTGCGAACGGCTGGTTTCAAACGGGGAAAGGAGGCAGGAGCCTGCTCTGAGAGCGGCCCGGGGCAGGGAGCTGGGCGAGCTGGGCTCCGTGTCCAGGCACGGCACGGCACCGACAGGATTGCCCCCGGCTCGGGCACCTCCGTGAGCCTCCCCAGGCATCGCCTCTGGACCGCTCAGTGCGGGCTCCTGGCTCCTCTCCCCTTCTGAAACCAGCCGTCCCCAATTTTAGCACTTGCATCATGCAATACTTCACAGCCAGAGGACACAAACGAACACGGGTCCCGAGAGAGAGGCGAAGAGGGCACACAGAAACACGCACGGCGGGGACACGGCAGGGCTGCCCCGCTCCGCGCTCCGGCGGGATGGAAGGGCAGGAGGGGCAGAGGGAGGACGAGAGCGATGGGCACCAGCCCGCTGAAGGCCGGAGGGGAGAGAAACCCTCAGCAAGCCCAGAGGCCACCGGGACACACGGCAGCAGCGCGGCCCCGTGCGAGGAGCGCTCGCCGGCAGCGGGAGGCAGGGGAGGGGTGCGGCGCGGAGACATACCCCCCCAGATCGTCCCCAGCACGGGCACCGGCAGCCGGTCTCCCCTGCCCGCACTCACCCGGTGCCGCCGTCGATCACGCAGGGCGGCAGGCAGCTCGCCATGCTGCGGGGCCGACACTGCGGGCCCTACGCCACCATCCGGGCGGCCGCCGGCTCCCCCGGCGCGGGCTCCATGCGGGCGGGCCCGCAGCGGCCGCCGCCAGCGCCGCCCCCCGCGCCTGCGCCGCCGCCCGCGCCGGGGCCGCCATGTCGGGTCAGGGCCCTACTGCGGGCGCGCCGTGAGGGGGAATTCGATGCGGGGCTGTGTCTGTCGGAGAGCCGTGCTTGGAGCGGGTGATGGACCCGGCACTGCCCAGTCAATGGGGCTGGGAAGGAGCTCGGACCTCTTCGAGTCCAGCCTACCTCCCAGCACGAGCAGAGCACGTCCAGTCTTTTCTAAAACACCTCCGGGGATGGTGGCTCCGCCACCTGCCTGGGTTGCTCATTCCGAACTGAACTCCCATTCCCCAAAATGGACATCTCTGTATTATGAACACTGTGCTCAGCACAAATCCCAACCAGTCACTAAACACTGTAAAGAAAATAACCCCAGCTAAAGCCAACACTTTCCACTCGTTATTCCACACCACTGACATCGTGCCCAGCTCCCACACTCACTCTCCTGCTTGTGAGAACACTCCTTCACCCATGTCAACCAGGGCTCCTGATGGATTTCATGAGCTTAAAATCTTCTTAAGTTAGATATTAAAAAATTTAGGTTGGATGTTAGGTATCAATATTAGATTATTCTTCACCCAGTGGGTGCTGAACAGGGTCCCCAGGAAAGTGGTCACAGCACCAGCCTGGCAGAGCTCAAGAAATGCTTGGGAAACGCTCTCAGGCACGTGGTGTGGCTCTTGGGGATGCCCTGTACAGATCCAGGAGTCTGACTTGATGATTCTTGTGAATCCCTTCCAACTCAGGATATTCTGTGTCTCTTCCAAGCCACACATGATGGCAAAAGGTGACAATGAATGTTGCAGGGGGAATAAAAGGCTCACCACGCTCCAGCAAATGCTGCAGCTGCTGCTGCCCCTCAGAGCAAGACCTGCCTCGGTTCACGTCTCAGTGAATGTGGGGTTTGCCCCCGGAAAAAACACCAACGTGGAACCAATCACTTGTAAAAACACAAAACCTTCTCTCTTTGGGTGCAGGTGGCTGCCCTTCAGCCCACAGATCCTCCAGGTCAGCCCAGAATACCATGTACTGGTGCACTTGAGCACGTCAAACAACACAAAAATAAAAAAAATAGGCTGCAACAAACATCACCTGCAAAGTTGTTGACATCTAATTTGCATACGGGATAATGATGTGTGACTCAGCCCTGGTCACACTGTGAGTGCGTGGTGATGCCAGAAATAGCTCCTCCAGATGCTTTGGCCTGAGCATGAAGCACAGAGCAAGCATGTTTCCCGTGAGGGGGCAGTTTCCTATCCCCCACTCCCAGCTCCACGTTACTTTACCACAGCTTGTGCTGACTGAAGGCCTGTGGAAGAAAATTAATGAGATGCATGCTCTGGTCCTCATACCCAATGTTGGTGTGATGGCTATAGACTGTGCATATGTCCTGGGGGGGTTGTTCTGCTGTTTGCCACAAACTGAGCACACTCGCTCAACATATTTGTTCGCTCTGTTCCCCTTGGAGATTTTGGAAGATACAGAGCATGATGGAAGGGAGCCCAATTTGCTTGTTGGATGGGCTCCCTTATCGGTGGGTTGATATGTTCAGCGAGATGTTCAGACTCTAATAAGTACCTCCAGAGCTGGGGATTGGAGCGTGATGGAAATTGTCTGCCCCCCCTCGTCTGGCCAGTGAAATCAAACAGCACATGGAAGGCGCTGCTTTAGCATCCAACAGATAAAAGAAAGAATATGCTTTGACTTTCCTGGCCAAAATTTCCCCTCTCCCATGCTGTTGCACAATATGCTGCACTGGGCTCAGAGAATATTTGCTCGTATGCTATATGGGCACATCACCATAAAGTTTCTTATAATTCTCAACTTTCATTTCATTTTATTTTTTTTAAAGAAGCTGCTGGCTGTTACAGCTGAGGAGAGAGAGCACCTCATCTGGAAAGGGGTATTGCAATAGCTGACGTGCAGCTTACAGGCTCTCTGTAGACATTCAATTTGCAAACAGCTGCAGAGGTTTCAAACATTTGTGCCCTGCCGTTCTCTTTTCAAGCTGTTTATAGAGTCCCTTGGGCATTGATTACTACCTGGGTAGCTCTCCCAGCTGTTTGAGTGCTCCCTAACCCACTTCAAGCAGAATCAGCTGAGTTCAAACAATTTAAATAGGAGCCATACACTAACTGTGTTGATTGTGCCTGAAGTGGGTTAGGGAGCACTCAAACAAGTTGCTTTGTTAGCAGAAGTGAGGGGAGGGGTTAAGACATAGTAACATCTTAAGCTGTTTCAGGAGATGACATCTGTCTGTAGTTTAAATAACATAGAGACAAGTCCATGGAGTACCTGGAACAGAAACTGTGCCATGAAAGTATGATGACAAACGCCAGCTGATGGTCTTAGAGCAGTGGGAAGTGTGAAAGCATTCATTCATCCTGGTGCTATATTAGAAACCCAGTATGTAATGGTTATTTAAATGGGAATAACAATAACTAGTTTCTCAGGTACAATAGGAAGAATGAGACACCTGATCTAAGATACAGGGAATGATCAGTTCTTCCAAATACATCATCATGCAGTGTTTGGAGGATACCCTGGCCTCTCCCTTGGAACACAGCCCTTGTAATTGTCATTTCATGCTTTAAGCCCACAGATACCATTATCTTCTTCTGCTCTCAACACTGTATAGGTCACTCACTGCAGTTACTGAGTTTAAGCTGTGCTGGAAGGGAAATGGACACCCAAGGAGGTCTCAGTTTGGATCTTTGTAGTGCCTGCCATAAGTTACATAATTTAAGCTTTGTTGTCTTATGTTGGTTTGTCTACACCCCTTTTCACCACAGCATCCAAATGCCTTCCAGGAATGTGTTAAGTGATGTGGCTAAATATCTGCCACTCTTTCATTTCAGGCTCAAAGGCAGAACTGTGTAGGCAGCAGAGGGTTGGGGGGTTACTTTTTATTTTAGGGGTTTTATCTTAAAGTGTTGATGTTACTGTATGTTTACAGCAAAGAAAGTAACCTAAGGGAGTAGAAGGTGGTGTAGCTTTGATAAGCCTTTACTCTCATGAGAATTTATTCAGCACTAACAGAGCAGGTCCCAAGAAACTCAGATAACTTTGAAAATGCACATCTGCACTCAGCTACAAGAAGCCAGCATGTGAGAAGGGGGTGCTTGTGATGCTTTATGTGAAGATGAACTGCACTTTGTGTTCTAGATTGTGCATCTCCAAAGGTAATAGTGCCATACCCAGCTACATCATGTTGCTGTTTCAGAGAAGGGGTAATGGAAACCCAGCTTTGGTTACATCTGTAATCTGCCAGGAGGAGACAGGGGTTCTTAAACAAAACAGATGCACAAGATTAGTGGCAGCTCAGAGTCCAGGGCCATCACCAAATGAATTAGCAGGTTAACCCATAGTGTTTGCATACCCTCAAAGAAATGCAACTACAAAAAAAGGTTTTCTTTGTTTACATAACCTCTGCCCTGCTTGAGATTGCTTCAGTCAGCTTTTCCTCCTTGCTGAGCTGCTCTGTGAAAGCACTCTGCTGTCTCACTGGTACTGATAACACCTAAGATCTGCTGAAGGACTGTGCTGCTGGCACTGTGGGTCTTCACATTGCCCAAACAACCTACCTGCATGTTCATGGTAAATTCTAGTTGAAAGGATTCGTTTTCAGGGTGTACATCTTCTTGTGTGGTGGCCACTTTCACAGAGGCCCTGAGAACATTCTCCTGCACTTCTACCTCTTCACGGACAGGTCACCAATATCTTGAATTGTGTAACTTGAGAATGAGGAAACACTACCACATGTCCCCTGAAGTTTCTGTGCTGTCCATGCTTCATCCAAAATAATATGTTTTGGGGTATTTTTAAAATTACTTTCAAATCTAAAATTTTAATCTTTAGATACATGTCCAGTCAGCATTCTTTCTTTAAACTTTGATTTTTGATGTGGAGAACTGCTATCATATCATATATTCAGTGAATTACTTTTGAGTTAGATGAACTGTCCCCTCTGATTTTATTCATCGTACCAGCCAAAACCAGTGCTGACATCTCAGTCACAAATACAGGATTGAATTCCCACCTTGTTCTCTAACTATCAGAAGCGATGACAACAAAAAAGACTCACTTCAGAAGCTCAGAAAGCAGCAGCACAAAAACCAGGTCTTTAATCCCTCGATCTTCATAAACTTGAGGATGGTTTAAGAGCAGCTGTTACACAGTTGTCATCGTTCAATCACTTAGGAAAGGTCACCAAATAATGATGTTCACACACCAGCAATCACAGAGTGTTGCTCAATCACTAGAGAGTAAATGGATGGAGAAGTTAAACCTTTCCTTTGGCTGTAAAGTCTCCCAAAAAAAGCAGTAACACAGTGTGAACTATTCATTCAAAGATGTATCTGTAAAGCACACATTAGCTTATTGCATATTCATACCTGTGCACAGCTATTTGTAGGACTATTCCTCAGCAGGGTACTTCAGTCCACCCGCAATTTAAAGTACATGAGTGCTCCCACTGAAAACAACAGAACCATCCATGTCCCTGAAGTTATATGTCCTTTAAATAAGTCTGCAAATCAAGGCCTTTAATTCCTGCCAACCAGACCTTAATATACTGTGGCAAAAAACTACAAGCTGCTTATGCAAACAGTCTAAAAAAGTACTTGCTGTCTTCAAATTATATCAGAGTCTTATGATACAAGACAAGTTTAAGAGGGTTTGGTTGATGGGGGACAGAGATGCATTTTGCAGAATAAGTGTCTTATTTCTGAGTGTCTTTCCTAGTTGTGTATCCCACTGTTGTGGTTCATAGACCCTTGTGTGCTTCACAGACCCATGGGGGAACATTGCCATTACTGGCATCTGTCTGTTCAAAAGAAGTTTTTGTCTCCCAGCTAAAAATTTTTCAGTGCTTCTCAGGTTTCTAAAACATCTCCTGTGTCTGCGTTTTCTGTGCTAGGGTTGAACAGAATCAGAATCCAATACTCCTGTTGATATTGTACTACCAGCCATGATATAATCAACTACTTCCTACCTTCCTCTTTCTATAAACCACTCTAGATTTACTATTGGTGTGTATTTTCTTAAATTTTGCACAGTGACTTCCTACCTCCCTTTCCTGAATGGCCACTGTTAATTTAGATCTACTCAGAAACGTTTTGGATTCTATCTAATCTATTTTCTATTTATACCACATTCATCACCATGGTAGCTGAATGCCTTAGAAAGTGCCTTTGAGGTAGAGACTATGCAAAGCTTATTTTAAACCATTCTGATTCTTTGCCTTTAAAATTGAATTCTCTCAACTTCATCTTACCCCAGCTAAGAAATTGCCCTTTTGCACTTTGCAAGGAACTGTCTGTAATTCGAAGCCAGTCCAACACTTGGGACCCAGTGTTAGCTGAGAATATCAGCTGCAGCAACTCTCACCAATGTAAATAATACACTTATATTTCTCATATTCAAAGAGAAATATTATAGAACATTCATAATTAATTAAAGCAGCAGTTCCTCAAACGTGAGCAAAACCAGAAGACTCACAGTAAACTCATGATCACTTTCACCTATGTTAACATGCCCATCTACCTCAAAATCTGATTATTGCCTGTACAGTCTAAGTCTGCATATTGAGGTGTATATGTATATATAATGACATAACTGTGTCACATGGTTTAAAACAGAACACCCAATTTTATTCCATATACTCAGTTCTGTGTACTTTGTGATGCTGCACCATGAAATTTGCAAAAAATTGCAGCTCTAATTTTAAAAAGAGTACACCAAAAGAAGCCATATTTTAACATCAGGGGATTTTACACCTGCACTACTGCACTACTGAAGAATTCTGGCAAACAACAGAAGGTCTAGCCAGTACCTAGAGAAGGTCTGAACTACTTCATTCATCCTATCTTGCCTAACAAACCCAGTTATACACTAGTGAATTGTAAATTTAAGGAAGGAAAAATAAGTATTGAACATGGGAATAGCACAGAGTCAGTTGTGTTTGTCAAGTTTTTATAGTAATTGTAGTGTTCACTTTCAAATTCCTCATTTGGGTTTTCAGTTTGGTTTTCTTAGGAAAAAAGGTTATATTATCTGATAGTTTCTTCCCTCCCTCCAACAAACTCACTGGGCAATTTCAACCAAACTGGAGTCAGGGGTAGAGGCCTGAAAGATTTTCAGGAGTTGTGTGGAGAAAATTCCTGAGAATCTTACAGGGGAAGGCCAATATCACCCTCACAGAAAGATTTTAGCATCAGCACAGCTCTATTATTAACAAATTAACAAATTACCCTGGCAGAGGCAACTTCCCAGGTGCCACTATCTATAGGACAATTTGCTTATTTTGCCTGAAATAGCTACAGAAACCCAGCAGAAAGGCACAGAACGCAGCAACACAGCGACGAATTTGTCACTGTTGGAGCATGTATGGCCACCCAAATAAAAACCACCAAGACAGAGAGAGATTTAAGTTCATGCAGGGGTACTCCAGGTGCAGACAAGAACCCATAGATATAGAATATACCATCGTATTCTATAACAACATAGAAGCACTCCCGCTCTGAGAAGTGTGTCACCCATATGTGTGTGCTGAGCCTCCTGTCCAATGGTTCCATCCTTAAATAAAATCTCCTGCAAGCTGAACTGAGCCTCTGTTACTTTAGAGTGACAGCTGCACATCTTGTCTCTTGTGCACTGAACGGAATATTTTCTTCTATTACTGGCTGAGTCATTAAAATACCATTCAGATAACTTTTATGCAATGTGGTTTATATCAATATCAAACCTGCTCAAGTTTCATGGTTTGCTAAGTTTCCCATGACATGTTCATAAAGCGTAGATGTTTTTGTCACAACGATGCCATCTGAAACCTCCTCTGAGGCCCAGAAGACCTGATGGTAATAGAGAAGTGATTTCTTCATCCAGCCCATGAAGCAAACAAGAGATCACAATAATCTGATGAGACGATATCCTCCAGCCCAGCCTAGCTCTGCAGACATGTCAGTAGACTCGTTTGGACAAGCAGTTTGTTGTTTGTTTTCTTTTAAAATACATCAAATGAGTCCACACATCAACAAAGCAACAACGTATTTTTCCAGTTACTAAATGCATTTGTTAATCAGCCAAACCAAAGATACAGTGAAGCCTCTTTGTGATGAACTCTTTGGTTCTCAAAGTCACCGCAGCACTGTCACACACAACACAAACATCATTTTGATCTAGTCAGGCTTTAAGAAAACACTTATAGCTGAATACAGCTGTTCAAAAATCACAGACATCCAAACTGTATGTGACAGGATCAGCCCCAGAGGCACAAAACAGAGCCTGACCAAGCTTTTCTGCAGGAGTAGGGCACTGGCTGGTCTGAAGCACCATTAAAAGCAACATGCCATTCCTCATCTCCTAAACCCCTGCTATTTAGACCAACTATCTCTCTGAGTCTGTGTGTAACTTTCCTAAGCAGCAGAACTATTTTTAAAAAAGCTTTTGAGGAAAAACTTGTGAATTTTTCAGGTTGCAACAAGTCACACACCAGAAGGGCTCTGAGACTGGTACTGGCATACAGTGATTGGAGGTGGAAACCCAGCCTTCCACAGAGGCCAGGGGCTAATTCTCTTCAGTTACATGAAAATCCTGGGATATTCATTCTGCCAACAGTGAAATGGGCTGCTTCATTCTCCAAGGCCTTCCCACAAAAATATTCCCAAAAACTGGAGCTAGATCTTACTGCTAACTCAAGCAAATACATCTTTATTGGGTATTTGCATATTAAAATTCCCCAGAATCTCTAGTTGGACTTAGCTCACTGACAATATTCATCCATTTAGCAGTAAAAATGCTGAGTGTGAGGTGTTGTTTTGATTCTAAGTTCACAGGTCCAACATCCAACAGCTGTCACTCACTGCAGAGTACTCAAACCTGTGGTAATTGTCCATTGATTTTTCCTTTTTCTACCATTTTTTCCTTTTTCTACCTCAAGCACCATCAAAGTTTGTGCAAGCCTCAGCATTTTAAAGTTATATAAGCTCAGTCACTTTCAAAACTTATTATTTCCCTATATAATATATCAAGGGAAACCCATCTTCCCAAAGCAGTATTTCCATCTTCGCCTATATGGACAGAGATAATTTTCTTCAAATGTTTTGCTGCTGCTTCCCCCTCAGCTCCTGTATCTCCACTCATACCTCCCTGCATCCAGCTCCACTTCTTTTGGGGCACTGAAATATCTCTCAGCTAGCTTTTTCCACAAAGTATAGAATTAAATAATACATAAATAACAAACTAGGCTTTTTCCACAAAGTATAGAATTTTGCTAATACATAACAAAATGTTTCAATACTACTGCTGTACAGAGGCAACCCCTGTGTCCCGAGTCTCCGTATCATGGCATCAGCGTTTGCAAAAACAAAGACTTTAAAGTCTGTGGACACCTGGTTTCACACACCACCTTCACATACACCATAGTGCAACAGGTCTGTTCTGCAACTGGAAATAAAAATACAATTGCAACACCTGTAAACATATGCAAAGCATTGCTAATCTTTGTATCTCAGCCACGGGCAGCCTGCAGAGGGGGCTGGGGGTGATTAACCAGGTGGGTGGTGCTTGCATTGATCTCCTCACCCTGCCTGTTGCCCAAGCAAAGTAGATCAAAGTTAAATTAAATGTTCTTACCCACACTACAAGCAGACCCCCGGCTGAGGCAGACATGCATGGCCGCCATGCCATAAATCCTTGCATATCAGATTTCCTCTTGCCTGTACTCCCACTCTGAGAAAGGCTTGTAGCAACTCTTCAGAGCAGCTAAGGAAGAAGTAGTTCTTTGGGACATGTGTGGGTGCCATGCCTTTCCTCAGCTGGTTTTGTTTTGTTGTTTGTGGGGAGGTTTTTTTGCATAAAAAACTGTCATTACAGCAGCTCAGGCTATCATACCATGAGGTTCAAAGTAAGAAAGCCTATCAGCAGATGCAAGCAGTGAGGTAAAGATTCAGTACTAATAACCTCAAAGTCTGACAAGAGGAAAGTGGGAATCGCATACTGACAAAATAAGCAGATGCAATCAAGCAGCTGCACCCTTTACAATAGAGCAAGTTTTTATCTTATCTATTCATTGCAGATGCACTATTACTTTTCCACTTAGCCAGACACTGTGGCTCCCTCAGGAAAGGTATGGAATTGGCCTGAAAAAAATAGGAAAGAAAAATGTTCATACTGTTTGAAAAATGTATCTGCTTCACAGTTTTGTAGATGAAATATGAGATTCTAATGTAATTCAGGAGCTGAGAGTTCCATAGAATGAGGCAATAAAGGTTATCCAGCAGTCACAGTCTGCCGGGCACACTGCAGGGACACAGTCACTGCATCATCACTTTGTGAACCCTTACTTACTTTTTAATGACAATGTCATGGGTCATCTCTGTGCACCACACCCCAGACACCAGCATTTCTGCTGGGACTTGAAAAAAGCAAAATACAAGGGGCTTGTTCTATATTGACTTCTCTAACACAATTAGGTTAAAAAAAAAAAAGACAAAAAAGAGGGCTGCTGATAGCCAGAAGGTCAGATCCTTCCCATTTACATTACCAGCAAATCAGCCAGTTTGGGGAACTCAAAATAGTGATTCTGGCCACTTTTTGCAGTACCAAATAACTCCCAGAGGAACTTATTGTATACATAAACATATGTGTGTGTGTGTGTGTGTGTGTGTGTGTGTGTATACATCAATATCAACTTCTGTCATCACTTTGGAATAAAGCTTACCTGAGGTCTGAAAAAGAAGAAACATAGTGAGCCCTTAAAGGCTGCTTCATAATTTTGGTTTTTGCAAAGCTCCTTGGAAAAAAATAAAATAAAACATGATCTCAGTATATCCAAGTGAGCCTTACACAGGAGTTCAGTGCTGAACACAGGTGGAGATCACAACTCAATCTGTGCAGCACACTCCCAGGGTGTTAAAGATCTGAGTCTTTTACCCTTCTTTCCCACAGCTCCCACTTCTCTAGCAAGATCTTCCAGCCATCAGAATAGAAACTGCCCAGCCCCACTCCTGTGCATCTCCCATGACAGCTGGCTCACTGAGCTGCAAAGAGGACAACATTCAGGGGGACACTGAGAAGCTAAGCATCAATCTGACTCCTTAATTATGGGCAGCTCCAGAAGGCAGGAATCTGGTTCCCACTCAGTGACTGCTTGTATTTTTCCATTTCAGAGTCCACCTATCATTACCTACCTTCCTAGAGCTCAGTATTCTTGATCTGCAAGGGACAGAGACGCCCCCAGGCAGTCCCAAGTCAGGCATCTGGTCTCAGACACATCTTCATCTCATCATCTATCCCAGGAGCTTCTTCCTCAGCCCACAGGCTTCATCATCTCATAGATTCATTACAAACAAAAGGAGAGTTACTGCCTCCAGCACACTGACATGGCCTCTGAGCTATCTGTCTTCACTTGGAATCACTGCCTGATGGCCAGGAATTAGTTTTGAAGCATTATTTCACTTTAACCTAATGCCTGAAGCTACTGGGTATATCAAGTGTTTGGTTGTGTTTTCAAAAGCACTTGTGCAACCTCAGATCCCCAGAGTCACTTTCAAACTGACTCATTGAAAACACTCTACAGCCTCCAGTTATCTCCAGAGGACAAGAGGTGAGTAAGACTGAAAAACAAAGGAGGTAAGAAGATATATATAAATAGATCTGTGTACACTATGATAACATTTAACATCACAAGAAAAATTCATAGAAAGATATTTTACAAATTACATAAACTGTTACATTTTGGAGGACAGATGAAAAACTCCTTGATATAACCAAGGATATATTTCCCTATCAGTAGAGAATTCTCTAATGGTCCAGTGGTTTCTCTTATCAGTGCTTTGAACTAAATGATAGTTCCTCTGTTTGGAGGTAGGGAGATTCAAACCATGAAGAGCTTCACTAGCTGAAAACTTTTATTTTAAACTGAAATATATGTCAAAGTAGAATATAGATCTTGACCGTCACCTGACAGTTTCTTCTAAATTCGCTTTTGATGCCCAGTTTGGCACCCAGCACTTGTGAACAGGTTATTTCCTTCCCATCCTTATCAAGCAAACTGCCACAGGGCTGTCTTGTCTCCTTGCAGGTGGCAGGAAGAAGTCATCACAAAAAGGAAATCCTATCATAGCCTGATGAGCAATATTTTGAGCAGCTTTGTCGGCTAAAGGCATCCCTGCTCCTACATTGTTTCTCCTTGTACCTCCTAGGTTGCTGCAAATAAATTAGAGCAGGGAGCTGAGCTAGATAACCCCCCACCTCTTCTTTTTCAGCCAGAGTTTTTTTAAGTCAGATTAGCTCTCCCTTTGCACTTCACCACATGCCCAAATGCTTGTGCCAGAGTAGCAGAAGGAGGAGTAAGAGAGTGGGAAGAAGTGGCTGGAAGTAGGAGGAGGTGAGGGAGCAGAAGGGACTTCTTCAGCTCTGAGGCCTGCAGCCTTAAAAAAATAACTCCCTCACTGGGATCAAGTACTCCTGGGGTGCCCTTGTGAGGATGGATGTGCTCACTCCCTGAAGAGCTTCACTTGATGAATCTTCATGTACTGGCAAATACCTAATTTACTGTGACAGAGATCTGCCACTGAACACATTTTCCAGCAGGGACATTACCTGTGACAGACACAGGCTTTCAGGCAACCACTGCCAACACCTCCCTCAGTGTGTTGGCCTTTGGGCTCTTGTATGTCTCCAGCCTTGTCAGAGGGCACTGAACAGATTCCCACCTAAAGCGATGCCGTAAGCAGGCGTTCTGCTGCCTCGCATTTCACACAGCCCACAGCGCAATCACAGAACCTGCAAGCAGCTCGATTATATTTAGAGTCCCACATTGTCATTACTTTCATCCTTCAAAGTGGAGGTGGGGGGAAATAAAGAACAGAGGCAGATGAGGAATGCACAGCTGGAGAATGTCAGCAGGCATGGAAGCACTGGCAGGGCCTGGTTCACCTCCTGTTTAACTGAGAGGGAGTGGGCGAGCCTGAGAAAAGGAAAATGGGCATTTATTTCTCCTGTGGTCAACACCTGGCTGGCCCTGCAAAGACAGTGCTCTGGTAATCCTCCAAGCATCGTTTTCTGTGCCAAATCACTGCTACCACTGAGGGATGAGTGGGTGGTGGGAAAGGACACAAGTGAAAGAGCTGCCAGTGAGGAGGGGAGCACATGGCTGCTACCTGGACTGAAATATCCCACAGGCAAAGCACAACATGCCATAAGGACAAAAGGGACTGAAAAGAAAAGGTGATAAAATGAAAAAAGAAGGCGGTGCCACAGTTCATTTAGCCCTATAGAGGTCAATGCATGGTCATATGTAAGCAGAGATGCTTGTAATTAATGATTTTTTTTTTTTTGCTAATTCCCTTGGATGTGAAGTGGCATTTTTTTCCAAGACAGGATCCCAAGAGAAAGAGGGCAATATTGAAGATACAGATAAAGTTTGAATTCTACCTCCAAAAGATACTTCCACAATCACTCAAACTTAGCAGCAGAGTTTTCTGTTCTTTCTCCAGGCCCCTCATTTATGTCTGTGTTAATGCATGAGCAGAGCTGCTTCCAAGGGAAGCAAACTGACCTATTTGTATTCCCTCTTACTGCTCCTAGGGCAGCTTTATTTAACTTCTCAGAGGCACCTCATCTCTTGATAGCATGGAGAACACTTACTCCTGCAGCTGTAATAATGGGTAAAATCAAAACAAATTATGCCTTTATTTTTTTATCTCCATGCTACTCTTTACATTAATTTGTGGGGTTGGGGATTACTTTAGTGAAGGCTTTGGCCAGTTGAGACTTTTCCAATGGCAAGAGGGAAAAGAAAATAGAGAGAAAGATTCTGGCTATTTTATTTTATTTTTGAAGGAGCTATTTGGTTTACTTTAGAAGAGCAGGCAAGCACAGTAGTCTGCTGAAGCCTCCAGATTATGGAATAAGAAGAGCTTTTCTAGGCTCCCATAACTCTGTTACTCTGTTACTGTTATCCTTAATTTCAGAAAAAAACCCCAGCAATATTACGGGCTGTCTTGTTCAATTAGAAGCTGTGGTGTTAATTTCAGAGTCCTAATCACATCAGCCCCCATCTCCCCTCTGTTACAAACCAGCCCCATTCTTTCCTAGTCCTTTGCTCTCAGCATTCTCAGTACTACTCAGACCAGTGATTCCACTGAAGTGATGCACAAATTTTGCAGATGTTTCCATGTCCCATTCTCCTTCTACAACTGCATCCTGAGAAGCACGTTTCCCAATTAACATAGACACAAATAAGTCTCTTAGAAAGCCAGGACTTTTGTTTATTGGTGTGAGGTGCCAGAAAGCCTGCTCTTATTGCATAGGATACTTGTAGTAATTTTAAATATTTCAGTTAACTTCTGAAATACCTCTTGGACATGGAGAGGTTCTCAGAAATCCATGCTCAAGGGCTGTGCAGCTCCCACAAGTCTGCTTCTGCTTCCCAACTTTCCAAGTTGTCCTAGATCATCTCCTTTGTTATTGACCATCTGTTTAATCAATCCAAGCAAGTGTCTGCATGCAGGTCTTTGGGGGAAGCACTGTAACACACTTGTTGCTGCTGTAGCAATGTGAGAAATCATTCTTGTTGAAATTCTGCTGCTGTCAGAGGATTTATCCAGAAATGGATAAAGCCTATGGATCTATCACGGTTCCCTCACAAATAAAAGGGTAGAAATGCCCTGTGTTGGGTCAGACAAAAAAACCATTTTGGATCACCTCCAGGTGATCCTGGCAACAGGGTATTTTCTTCTGGACACTTCATTGCATCCTTCAGAATTTCAGGCTTTGTTTTTGAGATTAAATCTCAGAAAGGATAAATTAATTTCTGAGATTTAACAGTGCTTTGAGGTATCCCTACAACTGTAGTAGTCACTTTTTGCCAACCTAAATACAGAAGCGTGGCCTGGCCTCTCTCACTTCTGGTTTCATGATGCTGTCTCTGCACCAGGGAATTGAGCACCAAAACTGGGCTACCATCCTTCCTCTCAGCTCCATCAGGTCCCAGCAGCATTGCAAGGCTGACCTGGTTCAGTGCACAACCACCAGCACAGCCCAAAGGAGACAGCAAGGACCTGCAGCCCAGACAGGGTTCACATCTTCCTGGAGCAGCTTGAGTTTCTGTTGTTTTAAAGCAATCAGGCAATTGCAACCTTAGCCTGCACACTGAAAATTTCAAATTACTCACGTAATTTAAGATTTTGTGAAGTGCTTAATGGTTCAATAGAACACTGTTCACTGCTGCACGGATCATCACAGGTTATGGCAGTGAAAGAGGTGAACGTGTTTTCATGATCTACATAAGCTGAGAAAGTATGTCAGAAAACCCCATTTGAAGAGAAAGGACGTTATCACACACTTTTCCCTCCAGAGACTACGGTTACCAAGTCACAGTTTTAACTTGTTTTCCAAATGTTTCTATAAGAGGAACTCTTTTTGTAACCTATCCCTCAGCAAGTTTGTTGCAACATGCACCATCAGAAGATTCAGGCCATCACTGCTTATGTGAGTACACAGAACATACAGTTAATGGGAAAAAATGTGATTTATATATATTTTTAATATACTTATTTAGAATTATTTAATATATTTATTTAGAATTATTTATTGCAGCTATATTTGAATGTTGCCTTAGAAATTTGCTGCTTCAGTGAACATTCCTCTCAGCAGTTTATTGTGAGAGCATGTGCAGACAATTGAGCATTGAAATAGGTATGATCACAAGCAAAGTGAATACAGTTAAAAATTAGAGAAATGCTACTTATCCCAAAGTAAATTTTTGCAGTGGTGTCAGGACACAATGCATATAGGAAATCAAAACACAGGATAATGTTCCCAGGCTATGACAAGCCATCTAACCCAACAGAATATTAGATGGCTATTTTCTTTAACAGCCAGTAGGAGGAGGTTTCCCATCCTAGGGGAGTTTCAGTATTTCAAAACCCAAAGAGCAAAGTCTTGTACTCTAATTCACCAGTGAGCCGAGCTAACGAGAACATTTTTTAAATCCTTCACTTTAACTATGGCCTCCTTTCATTCAAATATCTTAGTGTATTTAATGTTAAGATCAGAAAAAATGTTTCATGGGGCAGCTTTCACACTCGAATTGTTAACCTATGATGTCTCAGCACTTCTAAAACACTTCTACCTGGAGATTTTGAAGATGAGATATCCATTCAACCCATTTTTATGCAGCCAAGAGGGTCCACAAGAGAATTTTTGTTTTCTGCCAGACTTTATTCTCTGACAGGAGAACTACAGATTGTTAAACTGTTGGCTGACTCAATTCCATGTTGCTGTTGCTTCCATGACCATCTTCCATCCTTGTGACAGAAGAACTACAAGCATGCCAGGGTGCAGGATGTCCTCTGCAACTCTCCACATGTGCAACTTCACAGCAAGTAATCCCAGCTGCCTTACACAAGAGAGAGACTCTCTGAGGCTGATGTAACATCCATCATGGATAATGCAGCTTTCCACAGTACCAGGAGACTGAAAAGGCGCTGAAAAAGCCATTGCAAAGCCATCTTTGATCCATAGCCATGGTCACAGATGTCCAGTTTGCATAGATTGGAACTTCTGAGAAACTTCTAAGCAAGGAAAACCCTACAGACCCAGGCAGGTCACAGGCAAACTCACCTGAGACTCCTCAGGCTGCTGTGTGGAAACAAGGATTGCAGAATCAGAGAAACAGGAATAAGCTGCTGAAGGCCCTTTGAACCAAACTCCCACTCAAAGCCAGACTGTCACCAACTATAAATCAAACCAGACATGGATTTATTTGGCTGAATCTTGAAAACCTTCAAAGACCAAGATTTCACCACTCTTCCAAAAAAATGTATTCCAGTGCTGTACTGTCCTCCTACTGAAGAAATTCTGCTAATGTCCAGTTTCAATCTCCCAAGATGAAAACAGTAGCCCTTGCCCTTGAATTTGCTCTGAGTTTCCACATTTCACAATAAGTTTCCAGTTTGTGTTGCTGCATGAGATTATTCTGCTCCAGGTACCAGGCTTCACACACCTTACTGAATGTCTTAAGGTCCCATCCACAGGTGTTTTCAGTCACTCTGGACTGAACCTCTGTTGTTCAGGGTGCTGATCATTTCCCTTAGGTTAGCATCATACACAGGTTTTTAGAATTTGCATTCTTACTGATCACAATGAAAATATTGAACAGCACCAATCTTGGGGTACACAACTACTGAGTTTTGGGCTGTTGATAACTGTTCTTCAAAGCTCATGGTCCAGTCTATGTTCAACTGATCTAACAGTCTGTTCATCCAAGCTGTACTTCCTCATCTTCCAGATAAGGATGCTATAGAAGCCTTACTGAAGAGATAATGTATTACATCCATTTTCTCATCTTTTTAGCCAGTCATTTCACCATAAAAAGCAACCAGGCTGGTCAAGAACAATTTACCTTTGGTAAATAAATCCATCCTCACTCTTCCTTGTCATTACCATCTTATCATTTGTGTGTTTCCAAGTGGATTCCCAAAGGATGTGCTCCATGAAGAGCAGAGCTTCAGGGGTAGTGGCAAGGCCAACATTACACAACACTTAAATTTATTCACAGATATCCAGATATCGGGGTATGGTCCTGCTGCAAGCACAGCAGTGCAGGTGCAGTGAGGTTAGCTCAGAGCCTACAAACAGTTTACCCACAGGGGGACAGACTTGGTCACTTTACTGAGCAGGTTTCTGTGGGGGCTTGGAGCCATGGTGAAATCAGAGTGCCACAGAAAACCTGTGTGCAGTGCCAAAGATGGGCAGTCACTGCAGGAAATGTACCCCAGGTCTCTCTGACAGATGGAGCTCACAGGCTGTTCAGGCTCAGCTTTAGGTATCTCTGGGATGAGAGCACTGTCGAGTCCCAGTTTAAAGACAACAGTCAAAAACAAGGCCTTCCCTGAATAGGGTCTGGAGTGAGGTAAAAGTCCAGTGTGGCTTGAACAACAGTTTACAGCCTTCTATAAAAACATCCCTTTTTCTATTACTGCTGGCAGCAGATCTGACAGGGTTATCTCTCTACTTATATTTTATGCTTCCTAATTCCAACATATGATGGCACTTCACTTCCCAATATCCATTGACATTCTTTTGATGTATCTTTTGGACTAGTGCCTAAGCACATTTGCAAATAGTTTAGTGCTCAATTTAAGGCTGAATATATTCCCAGAATTCCTTGGGCAATCAATTATTTATTACTTACAAGTGTTAAGATCAAAAAGAAAAGAAATAGATGTATATTCCACGCTGACAGGAGGTCCATGGGGATTAGAGAAAACAGAAACTTTAATGCTAAATTTGTGTAAAAAGGATAAAATGGGGATTCCCTAGTCAGTTAAAAAAAGAAAAGAAAAAAGAAAAGAAAAAAAGAAAATAAATGGCCTGGATTATACAGTTTTCTTGCACACTTGAAATTAGTTCTCTGTACCACACAGGCAAATTGTGGTTTGTCTTCACCAAGAAATACCAGTCAGCTTGAACTCAGTGCCAGCTACCCTACTAGAGGATTCCCTTTTAGCAGTGTGCCAAGGGGAGCATAAATAGCTAATTAATTAAGATACTGATTCACTCCTATTGACAGGCCTAGGATTTGTGTGAATTCTTCAGCAGAGCCATAGTGCCTGCATGGATTCTATGGAAAACCTGGAGCTTGTAAGGGCATCAACACTCAAGCAAAGGGTAACCCACAGGAGCAGAATTTAGAAAGATCATTCATACTTCATTGAACAGCACTGTAGAAGGCAGAGGACATTTTCACAAGCATGTTTGACTGAGGCAAAATTTGTATTATTCCCATCAGTGAGGTAGAAGCAGAGGGGGAGGTTCACAAGGTCAAGCACAAGACCTCTCCCTCCATGGGCTGCAGGTCAGAGCTCAAGTACTCAAAGAGAAACTTCATCTGTAGTCACTGCTGGCTATGAGAGTGGCTTTACAAACCACATGTTCTTCTCTGTAAGTCTTACTTATTGCTAACCTGAAACTGTGGCCATAGAAAAGCAAGAAAATACCCCTGGCTGAGTCACCAACACAAACCCAGTCCAAGCAAGGGAGATCCAGCAACTTTGCAGTGAGCCAGTGCAGAATCATTCAGGCAGGACAGAAGTAGCTGTGGTACTGTCAGTACAATGTGGTGAAAAACAAACATGAAGGAATTTCAGCTCAGGAATAGAAGCTGATGAAAGGCAAATAAGAAATCTAGACATAAATACAGGTGAATGGCTTCACAGAGCAAGTTTATTTCTGATGTATGTCTGCAAGATGAAAGGTAAAGCAGAATATCCAGCAACTGGCCATGAAACTATTCCAGGCCAGGTTGGATTGTGCTCTGAGCAGCCTGGTCTAGTGAAAGGTTCCCTGCCCATGGCAAGGGGGCAGGAACTGGATGAGCTTTAAGGTCCCTTCCAACCTAAACCATGTTATGATTCCATGATCACAGATGCCAGAACTAATAAAGACCTGGACTTGCTGTTTCATGGCCAGCAGTCCAGCTACCGGTGGATTAAATTATTTTCTCTTTGTGGAGTTGTTTTTATTTTTTCAACAAAATTCAGGAACTCTATCAGCTTTTCTGAGGTCAGTGAAATTATAACACATTTGCAATTTAGGTTACTTATTTCTCAAATAAACAGATAAATGAGACTACCATAAAGCCCAAATGCATCTAAAGAAAGTGGCAGCTCTCCAGGTAAAAAGAATCAGCCATCTGCTCTAAAATATAAAAGCAAAAATCTAATAAAACCCAGTGACAGATCATTTCACTCATTGAGAGAAACTTGGAACAGTAAGTCTGAAATCAGCTCCATGAAACTGGAGGAATCACACAACAGAGAGGTTGCAACTAATCTGATGGCATTCACTACATGGAGACTCAACACATACTTTAAATCTTAATTCTTACTACCACTACTACTTCTGTTACTATTATGAATCCTTTTTAGGTCTGCTTACAACTTTGAGATGGTCTTTAGGTGATAAACCTTTTGGGCTTTGAGCATTACTACACAAAGGAGGAGATAAGACTCAACTCAAAACCTTTCTGGTTTATTTCTAGGAGTGATTCTTTGTGTTATGACTTTTGGAAGAGTCAATTTGTCACCTTTGGAATGAAGGTATTTAAGAGTCTGGACATTAATTAGGAAAACAACAATTGACTTTACTAAAGAGTTTAGTTCAACTATATGAACAAACTGTTTTCAAGCTAGAAGATCTGTTTGGAGCTGGTTTGTGCTGGAATGTCACCCACACAAATCTTGTGAGGGAACATTAAGTGACAATACACTGAAAATGATGAAGCTTATGTTGGAGCAAAACGTCTGTGGCTGGGAAAAAAACCCAATCGCTCAAAGGAGGAAGCATTTACATCCCAGTTTCTAAATTAGCTATTACTTAATTAAATATGAAATTTTGATGTGTTTTTTGCAAACATCCTCACACAATCTTGCTTGTCAACATATTGGTTTTCTTCATGCTTTTCCCCTTTTGTTTAAGCTCTTACCTCAGGCCTTGTTCCAGGACAGGGTGTTAGTTCTTTAGACTGCCATCTAAAGTCTAATAATGGAATTCGTGAGACTATTGTAGACCAATTGGCAATTTAAATTTAGGACTTTGCATCTTAAAAATAAATTAAATGTTTATATATACAGTAGACTCTCAACATGCCTAGGGCACCTGAGTTAGTTCTTCCTTCTCCAGAACCCATCCCAGTTTCCTTCTGCTGGCTGAAATTAACAATAGTGAATGTATAAAGAAGCAAAAAAATTTTAAAGCTACAAAAAGTATAATTTTGCAAATCCACTTCAGATACCTTCCTCTCTTGCTCTGTCATTTTTCCTCACAATAATGCAGGTCTTAAACACGTGCAGTGGAAAATACAGGATCCCAGCATGGGAGATGTTCAAAATCAAGATTAGGAAATAGGAGTTTTTCTCCAGAATACACATTTCATAAAGACAGAGATGCTCACCCCTAGAGTGTGATCTTTCTGCTCTTAGGAAAGTCCTTGTTCCTGCTGCTCAATTGCTACACCAGCAGTGCTGTGGCTCCTGGGGCCCCCTCAGGCTCCCCTCATGCCAAACAAAGGAACACTCATTTTCTGCCTGTAGAAGCAGGAGTGCTGGGGCATGGAGACCCTGGATACTATGAACTACCTAGATCTGTGCTGCTTTAAGGAGGATTCTGCTGTTTGAGAAGGAAGAGTAAGGGGTGGGTGGGATCCTGTACTCCTGGATCGCCCACTATCACTCAGAAACACTCCAGAAAAATATGAAAGAATGAATCATAAATAAATAAATAAATAAATAGACATATAAATAGATAAATAAGCTCCCCAGAAGCCCAAAAAATAGAGGGTGCAATTAAAATCATTGCTCTTTACCAATGGTAAAGAATTTCTCTCCTTACCCATGTTACTGTTTTTCTCCTAAGAAGCAAGATCAGTGAAGAGGTTTGCCGTGCAGGGAGAAAAATAAACAAACAAACAAACAAAAAAAAGATGAACTATTAGAACTACATTGACACCTTTGATAAAATATTACAAAATGTGGTAAGATGCCAGCAATGCTGACTGCTGATGTGCAATCTGCCTATCAGGGTGACCGGTGTGTTTGATTTACACATTTCTAATTGTGATGTACTAACTATTTCAAGCTACTAAATATCCTTATATCTTTTTTTTTTTCTGCTCAGATGAGTTCTATGTTTTTAACCTGTCTCTCAAATATTTGCTGCTTGATCTCCATTGAACTGTGATACTTCATTTTGCATTAGATTGTAATCTAATGCCAAAGCTGTGTTCAGCTGTGCAGTGGAAGAGCTCCCACAGAACCCTACTGGGACTCTCACAATGGTGAGTGATGTGCTAGGAGTGGGCTTCAGTCGACTGGTATTTATCTGTGCTGTATATTTATGGCTCTGAATTCAACTAGCAATCACTTTTTAAAAATTACTACAACATCTTTAATTAGAGGACAAGAGCAACAAAGAACCTATAATTACCAAAAAAAAAAAAAAAAATCATGTGGTTGATGCAGTGAGTAATGTCTTTGTCATCACCCTGCTCTTGGGTTAGGTCACTCTTCAGTCAGCTTCAAGGACAATCACTACTAATTAACAAAGCTTTTAAACTCTTCCAGGTGGTCCAGACCACTGAGGTACTGTAAGAATACTCAGATACACAGTTCTTAAAGTTGTCTGTCCCTTATGTTGATTTCTTCCAAAATGCAAAGAAGAAACTTCCTTCAATACAATGAAATCAAAAGTATTGCAGTTGCATTTTTGTGCCCTCCCCATGGCCATCCAAGTCTTTCTCACCATGCTGCTGATAATTTGGCACATGCATCCATACACAGAAAAAGACAAAGACTATTCAGGCGGTGCAGATTGACCATCTCCCTTCTGTACTTTAATGAGCAGAATTAGGACTGGACACCAAAACTAGAGGTTTAAGTTGTGTTAAATCTATCTGATGCCATCCATCTGGAGTTAGTCAAGTGGCAGCAGCAGCGTGGTTTGCATTGGAGCTCAGTATTTTGGACTGAAAAAGGGTTGAAAGAGTAAACAAACCTAATGCCTTGCATCTGAGGTTAGATTTTTTGTTGTGGTACATGCTAGTAGAAACTCTTTTGTATAGACAAACATGATTTCTTTGAAGAAGCAGAGAACTCCACCACCAGTTTCTCCTCCTAACTGTAAGGACGTGCAGTATCACCGATAACCTCGCTAGACCCGAAGGGATGGTATCACTACTGCTCTTTGATATGCAGATACTGGGAGCTGCTATTCTTATCCTGCTGGTTTTGCATTTAGCCTATGGACAAAACAAACAGGTTCTCCTGAGCTCTCCCTGTGCCCATCCCTCTTGCCTGCCCAGGTTGCACAACTGCAGTGGACGGGCCATGGTCCGGGAGGAGCAGGTCCTGCTGCTGACCACGGGCTGCTGGTGTGACCAAGCTGCTGACCATCAGCTCCTGCCTCAGAGCATCACACACCACACAAGCCCCGTTCATTCCAGGGACTTCTCAAAACTACTCTAAACCCCTTTTAATTTAAGCCATAATTGATAGCTGGCTTTGGCAAAGAGCAATTTCACAGGCGTCAAGAGTTTAATCGCAGCCACGCGAACGAGCTTCCCTTGAGTCACAGCTCTCCAGTGCCACCAAGGAGCATCCCCTGAGTCACACCAGCCCAGCCACCTGCTCCTTTCCAGCAGGAGCAGAAAAAACCCACACACACCTGTAGAAAGATAAGTCCTTAAAAATAAATAAACAGCTTTTCTCTGGGTGGGAGTCAGGTTCTTCTCTCAGGTAACTTGGGACAGGATGAGCGAACATGGTTGTAAGCTGTGCCAGGGGAGGTTTAGGTTGGACACAAGGAAGAATTTATTCTTGGAAGGAATTATTGGACACTGGAATGGGCAGCCCAGGGAGGCAGTGGAGTCACCGTCCCTGGAGCTGTTTAAGTGTAAGATTGATCTCAATTCAACATTTAAGGAAGGACTGGACATGGCACTTATTGCCGTGGTCTGCTTGGCATGGTGGCATTCAATCATAAGTTACACTCGATGAGTCCAGAGTTCTTTTCCAACCTATTTGACTCTGTGATTCTGCCGGCGGTGTCCAAGGAATCCCAAACACGTACGAGGGTCGGGCGGGTGGGCGGCCGTGAATTGAGCCGGAGGCGGGACTCGAACCCGCGACTCTGCATCCCGCAGGCTCCTCCCCGCGCTCCCGGGGGGCCGAGCCGCGCAGGCGCAGAGGGCGCGGCCGGGCGGGGGCGCTGCGGGGCGGCGGCGGCCGCGGGGCCGCGGGGCCGCCATGGGTGACGCGTTCGGCGGGGCGGAGTCGGGCACGCAGGTGAGGCGCGGCCCCCGCCCCGCTCCCCCGCTCCCCGCAGCCCCGGGCCCGGGCTCACGGGCGGGGAGAGCCGGGCGAGGCTGTAGCCACGGGAAAAGAGGAGCGCTGAGCCTCCTCCCCTCACCCCCACGGGCGGGAGCGGGGGAGCCCCCGCGGGGCCTCTTGAGGGGGCGGTGCGTGAGGGAGGGAGGGAGTTCCGCCCCCGGGAGGCCGCGGGGGCTTTCCCCGTGGATTTCCCGGTGGATTTCCCGTGGATCCGGGAGGGAGCGGGGTTGCCTGGGGCCGTGTTCTGCCTTTGTGTCGGGATGCGGGTGGATTTCTGCTGTGGGCGCTTCTTGGTTCGAGTGTATCGATAATTATTTTCATAAATATTCCCTTCGCGCTCCCCTCCCAGGCGTTGGAGGGGAAGCCTAAGGAAGAAGACCTGTGAGGAAGGTTTCCTTTAAAGGTTCGGACTTGATGATCCTAAAGGTCTCTTCCAAATTTATGATTCTATAAATAAACATTTTGTAAGGTGGAATTGCTTTCCTCCTCTTCAGGAGAAAAGAGGTTTGTGTTTTGGGATCTTGTGTTGTTTTATTAGGTTTTTTTTCCCATTTCTCGATGTTTTATTTGTTAGAAACTTCCACTTCAGCAACTTAATTGCTTGGAGATTTGTGTGTAACTATACCAGAACATGCTGAATACTTCACATAAAACAGAAAAGTGTGATAATATTTATTGTTAAAGCTCTGTGTGGTTTTTAGTGGGACTTGGGCTTTTAAGCACTTTTGACACTTAAAAAAAAAAATTATTACCAGATGTCCACTCTAGACAAATAGACATGAATTAAGGACATGAGGTGTGCTCTTTGTCCAAGGGGTAAATGCATTTATTTGTCCACATGAGTGGTGCTGACAGGGAATGCTCATGGCATCAGCTGCCTGCAATGGATGGATATCCAGCCTGGAACAAGGGAGGAGTTGAAAACCAACAGGTTAAGGAAAGTCAATATATGAATACAGTGTCCAGACAAAAAATGGTAAAAGCACTTGAAACAGAAAACACTTAATTTAAACCAATACTTCTTTAAATAGTCTCATGCATAAAGTCAGATTTTACTGAATTATATATTGAGACCACAGTATTGTGCTTTTATTATTGAATATAATTAATACAACAAATTAGACCTTCTTGCAAAACACCTTTGGTTTATCACAGTAAAAGTAATGATAAATAGCTTGCATATGTCTTCATGCCCAAAGTTTACAAAAGCTCAATCAGAGCGGTTATAGTGGTTGAGAATTAAATTTTGTCTAGTACTCGAGATAGGTTTGTATGTGTAAATAGCCTGTAGGTTAGCTCACAGCCTCTACCAGAGCTGGAGTATTTAATTTGAATTTCTTTAACATTTTAATGAAGTAATCTCTCATTCCTGACAAGACCTACGTGTGTGTTTGCATTGATGCACAGCATCAATGGAACCAACAGAGTACAAGCATGTCCTGCATTAGTCAGTGGGACTGTCCATATGCATATTTGTTTCTTAAAAGGAAAATAAATTATAAAAGGCATAGCTGAAATATTTGAGTCTCATCAGCTTCGTCATTATTGACATTTATCCCAGCTGCTGCTGAACTTTTGCTGTACAGCTTTTTCTCTACATGTAACTGCACATCTGTGCAGTTTCTTGCTGGCATAATTACATTTTCAAAGAACACCTAAGAGTGAGGAGCTACCACTAGCAGGTTGCTAAAGGGCGGTGTTTTGTGTAAAAAAAGATGAAGAGAGGCTTATGGAGGAAGAAATGAGCACCTACACTTTGATTATAGAATCAGGAGTCTCTAATATGGGATTTGAAATCGACTTGGGAATTTTTTCTAAGCTCTTCCCGCTCCGAGGTTCTCTCTAGGGATGCTGTCTGTCCTTCTGTACATTGTGTGTGACAAAGCTTGAGACCCCTGACATCCACCCTCCAGATTACCCTTTACATGCTGGGGATTTCTCCCCCTCTCATATTCCAGAAGAGCACAAGAGGAGGCAAAATGGGAAAGCCTCCCCTGGAGCAGAGCTAAGGTGGCTCTTGCTGGATTTGGAGCAGCCTGTGCTGTCCCTGTGTAACGTGGGCAGAGGTGAGGGATGCCTGTGTAGTGTCTCAGCTTTGCTTCCATCACTTGTGCTGCACTGTGGACAAACCTTTGTGAGAGCTGAAGGAAAATTGTTGGCTGTTTCTGCCAGGAACCCCGTTGCTCCCAGCATGGCACTAATGAGGCAAGTGCCTTTGGAGATTCTGCTTCAGAACTCGGAAGTAAATACAAGCTGGATAAAAACACAGGTGTGCTATCATCAGCAAATTACCATAAATTACCTTCATGAGCAGTGCTCAGAGAAAGCACCTGTAGTTATTTAAAATTAATCCATAAACTTGTCATTTAAATAACGACAGATTCATATTTAAACCATAGTGATCAATTTACTCTCTCTCAGTAAACTTAAAGAGTTGATAGTCTAAGAGGACACAGGGGCTCACTGTTCCAGAAAAAATTCACTGCAGAGGATATATTTGTTAATGTACAAATGAATTTAGGAGCAGGAGGCTGCAGCAATGTGTTAAGGCCAGCAGTAGTTGTGACTGCTGGCCCCAGCAGTGCCCATCATTGAGCCCCTGTTAACCCTGTGTGCTGCAGCAGTGCTTCCTCTGCTGGGAAGTGAAGAGCATCAGAAAGCAGCAGCCTGTGGTGGTTTTCCTCTTTCCCTCAACTTCCACTGCTGACAAAGGGGTGAGGGATTCCTGGTTCTTCTCCCCAGTGGGTGCAGCCTCTCCTCACTGGTGGCCAGGCCCTGGCAGCAGAAGAGCTGCACATGTAGGGCCTGCCAAGGCCCTCTTGGTAGTTGAGAGCTGCTGGTTTATGTGCCCCAAGTTAATTCCTGTATTCTTATGTATGTGTGTCCATCTGGATTTTTGCTTTGTCCTGATCATGGAACCCTGCTGGTTCCCAGGAGTTCACCATTTGTTTTGTGCTGCACAAATGTGTGAAGTGTAATGGGACGATCTGCTGATCCAGAGCAAGGTCAATTTGAGTGGTTTTTTGGCCCTTCAGAGGATGAGTCAGAAAACTCTCCTGGATAGGTGTGAAGAGGCCAAGGCAAACACATTGACATTTTGTTAATGGAAGGGACTCTGAAAATGTCAATGAAAATGTCACACTTACGTTCCCTTTGTGACCACTTGAAGCAAATTCAGGACCATTTAATTTTTTACTCTTAAAGGCAAACACACACATACACAACTGTTTAAAGAACTTTCAAGATCATTCAGAGCAAGTGTTGCTCATGGATCTGACAAGGAGGGAAAGCAAGAGAAGGCAGCAGTTTTTGAAAGTGTGTGCTCACTGCTCTTTTGGTCTTGAGGATGGGATAAAACTGAACAGGATTTGTTTTGTTCAGATTTCTAAATGACAGCTGGGTGTCTTGGAGAATGTGGTATTTGGCACCAGGATAGGTGCTCTGGTGACACAGAGCATCCCAGTAATGTCCTTTGCCATGTATGGGAATACATGTAGGGAATAGCAGCTCTAGTACCAGGGAAAATGTTCATTCTTGCTTTACACAGTGTGCCAGAACTAATAATAACACAGGTTTTGTGAATACCTGTCTGCTTGCTATGGAAATACCTCTCAATTTAAGAAACTGTCCATGATCTTTGAAGTAATTAGTTTTACAATGGACTTACTTTACAAGGGGCTTTGGAGAACTTGCTTAACAAATTCAAGCTTGCTTTAGAAAGGTTCTTGCAGAGCCACTGGTGACTAATTACTTTTGAAGATTCTTAATCCATACTCTGTTTGAACAAGTAACTATGATATAATAGGATTGTAGCCCAGAGGAGTCCTGTGTAACTTCCCAGGTGAAATGCACATGGTTTTACTTAGAAATGCTCAGAGAGGCTGGCTCAGGGCATTGTTGATGGGTAAGGTTTCACCTCTCAGCCAGTATTTTTTTTGGAGGTGATGGTTGTTACAAATGATGTTCTTTCCCTTTGTTCTTTGGAATGGCAGCACTGCTGTGTACTGGAAGTGATCCCTCTCACTAATGTCCCTGAGCAGCCTTTGCTTTTTAAACTTTATTTCTCCTCATATCTCCAGTCCTCACTGCCACTGAATCTGTGTGCTTGTTGTTTGTAAGGCTGGGACCTTCTGTTGCTGTAGTCCAGACTATACATTTCCATATGTATTTATGAAAACACTTTTAAAATCAGGCTAATCTTTCAATAGGACTCTCATGGAAAACTGTTAGTTCTTAGAATCCTTTACATTTGTGTCCTGAGGTTCACTATTTAAAGTTAACAGCATGGCTCTTTGTCTTGTCTTTAAAAGCTGCTTGCACGACTTGAGGGCAGAAGTTCTCTGAAGAATCTCGAGCCTTGTCTGTTTGCTGAGGAAGGATCTCCTGTTCATGGTAAAAATGTGTCTTCATCCCATTTATGGAAAAATGCTCATGTAGAAGTATTCTCAGAGATAAACATACAAGTAAATTATTTTGCTTTAGATCAGAATTCTAATTGTTGATGTAGTTCAATGCAATCTAGATAAAATGGAATAATGCAAAGTCACCCTTCCAAACATTATTAAATAGGCCTCTAAATCTACTTTATACATATCAAGACACAGGTGTAGGTGAGTAAATACCAAGCATGTTGGTCAGTGTCAGTAGTTTTCCAGCAATTTGTTCTAGAGTCTGTCATTAAACCTCTTTGTTTGTTTTTTTAATCAGTGGTTTAGACAACCACCACAAAGTCATAACTGCAGAAATTTGCAAAGAACATGAGGTTCAGTAAATAGCAGAGAGTTCAGTGATACAGAGTTGTCTGGGTAAATTAGGATAAGGAGCATGAGCAAACAGTATTTTTCAATGAAGCCAAGTCATCATGCCATTCAGTCCTGACCTGAACAATCCTAGGTATACTCAGAATAGAAGTTCATAAACAATTCCATTATGGCCATAGGTACTAATTAGTTAAATGAGTTCACAATGCAGGATCAACATGGCTCATAGAGACCTTCAGTGAATGAAGGAGAATTTCAGATTGGAGAAGTGGGATAACCTTTCAATGACACCAGTACAAGAAATTTTAAGATCAAGGCTGGATATTTTAATGAAAGAAATTAGTGAACTAAACAGAAAAGAACACACTATTCAGGAAGTCAGACTGATTTTCCAGATTGTGTGAAATTTCATGAATTTCACGATGGAAGAGACAACTCTGATTACACAAGGCTAAAAATATGTATGAAAAAAGGCATATGAGTGGCAAACAGTGAGGATCAGTGGTGAGGTACTACTGTTGTGGAATTTATGTATGAATGAGTGGATTTCATAGGGCAAGTATGTGGCTTCAGTGGTTAGCAGCACACTTATCTGCAGTTTAAATTCCCACAAATATGGAATGTTCAGAATAAAGAGCAGAAAAAGCAATAAAAAGAATCAGGATAATTGGATGAGAGATGATGCTTAGTCTTCAAACACAGTCACTGTGAGACTCGTTGTGTATTGTTTTGCAGCACTAGTAAACACATGTGGGCTTTAACAGTACAGGATTCCTGCCCTGAAAGTTGCCAGTGTCACATAACAATGATAAAGGGTGGAGAAATACTGGTAAGCCAGTGCAAGTAGAACAAAGAAGAATATTTAAATACTCTCATTTCTGAACTGCTGTGTTACTCACAAGAGGAATTAAGGACCAGGAGTGAAATTGGTGTATGCTTTACAAGACTCTCAAATTCTTATTTTTTTAGAAAATGAGATATTACTGTATTTTTTTTCAAAACAAATATTAAACAATCTTTTAGTCTGGATGTTTGGTATTTTTTAGTCAACTTTACACACAACAAACAAATGTTGGAGACTGAACTGGCTATGTACTGGTCAAACAGATTTTAAGATATTTTCTTGAGGATCACTAAGTGCCCTTGCTGCACTCCATAGTGTTATGTAATTTCATGTCAAATGATCTGCTTTGCTCCTAAAGCTTTATAGGTTGTTCATGTCTGTCTGAAGACTGTTCCAGAACCTCAGTTCTAACATGGCTGGAAACCTTCTAAAATTCATCACTGGTTTCTCTGTGCCAACAGAGTCATTGAGCTTTTGAAGCACTTGTATTTCTCTTCTGCTTCCAACAAATGGTATCAATTATTACCCATATTGGTCATGCTTTTTGGCTGACATTAATGAAGCTGCCTAACATACTAGCACAGCCCTTTAGAAGTATATATATAAATGGACTTCACCTTTTATTGCATTTTTGCTTTGTCTTTTAATACCACAGTATTCATGTGAGGCCATGTGTTATTTTGATGTGTGTTCACATTATTCAGTCTTAAATCCCTGTTGAAGGCCTACCTCTCCATTTGTCATGAACTTGACTTTTAGTGTGTCACTGTGGAATTCTGTAATAGGTTGCCCATGAAGTCAATACTGAACAGCTCTTCATCTAAAATGCAGTGATTAAAGCAATGCAAAGACCTAAATTATTCATTTTTTTCAAACAAATACATGAAGTTTCAATAAACTATCCAAAGGTTACATTTTAGTTAAGTGTTCATAACTTGCATGTCAAGGTACTGTAAAATAGGGACAGGTAATATAGGTATTAATGTGATACTCTAACCACTGCTTCTAATTATGATGGACTTGCATATTTAAGAGCACATAAGTACATTAATTACATACCATTTAAGCTCTTCTGGAATGGAGCAAAAGTGACACAAGCATTAAATAATCTTCCACTATTGCCAGTCCATATTTCCCCTGTGCCACTGGCATGAAGGTGTGGGTGTCAGTTTAAGGCTCTGATGTTCACCAATTGCATGACACCCAACATTAACTTGGAATAAATATTAGGCCTTTCTACTTCACTTATAAATGGTATAAATAATAGTGACAGCTTCTGCACTGTATTGTAAATGACCAGCCTAGAAACTTCAAGGTAGCCTACGATGTGAAACACACAAAGTTATTGCTGAGTGTTCCAACAGCCTGTTTGTATCTGCTGTGTCAGAAAATAGTTTAACCAGCATTTGCTGGTGGATTGATTACAGACAAAAATAAGGCTCTTCTCATTCAAGACATAACAGCAAACTGATGGCCAGGACTGAACACGGTGTTTCAGTTAAAAATATATTAATCTTACATAAATATTTACATTTCTTCAGCATCATTTAGTTTAACCTGCATGCCCATTCATAGGAGTGGGCTATTATTCTCTTAAGTCTGCCCATAATGAGCCAGTTCTGGCTGCCCTGAGCCAGGCAATGTGTTCAGGGACTCCTTAAAACCTAACTCTTGAATTCACAGTGCTGAATTTCATGTGAAATCACTCTACTCATCCATCTCCATCTGTTAAATCTTCACAAACTTAAGTTTTTATTAACCCAATTAGTTTGTCTTCTGCATGTTTTGCCAAGCTAATGGAACATTCATCTACTGATATGTTTAATGTCTGCCAACACCAATTCTAATAGAAAAAATTCCCATTAACTTTCTTCCATGTTAAAGTGCTGTTCCTGCTCTCCCTCTCAGCCTGTTCTCATCCTGTGACAGTATCTTTTTACTAATCCTCTTTTCAAAGTTGTTTTGACATTAATGGATGATGCTAGTCGTGATCACTCAGTTTCTTCTGTGACCTACTGTCACTGTGTCAGAGGCTTCTTGAAAACGTTGCTGGCCTCACTTCCTCCTTTGCTGTGTCATGGCTTGTCCTCTCTGATCCAGAGAAATGAATTTCCCCTCTTATCTTACTGTAACAGCCTGGTTGCTAATTCAATGAAACCCTACATTTATAGATGTTGCTATAAATGGTTCCTGTTTTGCAGCCGTTCTCCTTGTGGGCAGCCTCTTGGATAATCAGGAAGGCACAGAAATCTCCAGCTCTCTTGAGGTTTTCTTGCAGTCCAAGCTGTTTCTGTTTGCAGAGTAACTCAAGTGTCTTGGTCCAACTACAGGGCAGCTGTGGATCTCTTTCAGCAATGTTGAGCAAACTTTGAGGGGTGCTTGGCTGTCTTGCTGTTCACATTTATAAACCACCACCACAAAAACCTCTGAGAATGATTGTCATTCAACTTAGAATTTTTACTTAAATAAGTTTTATTACTTCTGCCAATAAAAAAACCCCCTCATCTAGGGTCATTCTGTAGCACACAGACATCCTGCTAGAATGTCTTCAAATGGAAAAAGTGAAGCATTTATTTCCCAGAAGAATTTTTGAATCCAGCAGGTCATATTTTGCTGTAAAGGCAGGTGAAGCAGTATTGCCTGTTGGCCCCACTCAGTTACTGGTCTGGATTCAGAAATGCCAACCAGGGTGGCAGAAGTTTTGTGTCACAGACAGTGGCAAAAGACACACTTTGTTCCTTATCAAGAGCTGCCTTACACAATTGTTCTAAAATACTGCAAGAGACAAAGTAGGAGGGAATGACCTACCCAGCACTTTTAGGAGGAGCTTTTGCAAGCTGGTATCTCACCCTGCCAGGGTGTGGTTATGTCTCTGGCACAGGCTGTGTGACAGCAGAGCCACTGGCTGCAAGTGACAGCATCGGGCACCGTGACCTCTGCACAGGAAGAGAAAATAAAAACTTATGTCCCAGGATGTGTAGTTATCTTTCATCTCAGAAGTGAGGGAGCCATTCAGAACAGCTTAATAAGGGCTTGGGAGACAATCAAGCTTTTTAATAGATTTCAAAGGATCAGAAATTCATATAAATGCTATTTCTGAGTGACACTGAAATGGACAGACTTGTTACATCAGGTGTAAATTGCTTTTAACACTTGCAAAGGGAGAAGAGCTTGGTTTCTTCTCTACCATCCTGCTCCCCTGATCCCAAATTGCATCTTGATGTTGTAGGCACTTGTGAATGAGGACATCCTCTGGAAGCTGAGCAGTGACTTGAAAAACCCTGTTAACTCAGGCAGGCACAAGCATGTTTAAGGAAAGTTGCAGTTAATTCTCTACTCTCGCATCCCCCTATGGAAAGCTGTCAGGCCATTTGCACTTGCCCAGGCCATGGAAATCTCTCACCTTCCTGCAATTACAGTGGTGTGATTCTCCTTACTGCATGTGGTTACCCTCCTGCCTATAAAATCCAAAATGTCATAAATAACTCATCCAGTTCCCAAAATTAGAAATTTATAAAGAGCAGCTAATAAATTAACTTCTTCTAGGGTCTTGCTCTGATACAAGACATCAGAAGACTTTGGATAAGGCTTTTGAGTATCTTGCATTCACATCCAACAAAAGAACTGGTTTCCTAATGAAGCATAATGCTGTTTTTAATTAACATTTTAAATTTTTATGATATGTATTTTATGACCCACATGGATGAGATAATTAGGCTGAATCCTTTTATGAACAGAGATCATTTGCTTCAGACAGAGGCCTTGCCTGGAGTTGAAGGAATCCCTGAGTCTCCCTTGTCAAAAGAAGCAGTTTCACATTATTATCACCACAGTTGAATATAAGCGCTAAATAAACCTACTGCTGATCTCTTCACAAGTCACAGATTCCTGTAGGAATCTTGTGACATGCAGCATGTGACATCTATGTGAAAGGACCTCTAATATGTCAATTTTTTTGTTTTGTTTTGTCCTCTGCTTTGTTATTTCTTAATTGTGTGTTCATAGTGTACATGGTTAGCCACTTTTGTGTAGCACCTTCCTCTTCTGCCTTTATCTGCCTGTAATGATATAGATGAAATCCAGTTGCCAACCTTTTCTTGACGGAAGTCTCCTAGATAGTGCTGGCAGAGGCTTTCAACCTTTGTTCACAGTTGATTAACTTCACTTTAGAGGCCTTTCTTGAACACTGAAATATCTGTTGGTGGATACTAACCAGGATTTAAACCATTTTATGAATGTCGATTAAAATGCATTTCCCAATTTGTGGGATAGTGAATGTTGGTTCAGAAAACACTGAGAACCAACTCTGGGCTAGAAATGCTCTTACCTGACAACACACTGCTTTGTTTTTAAACAGGAGATGTTATTGAATTCCATGGCCCAGAAGGGACAGGAAAAACAGAAATGCTTTATCACCTGCTAGCCCGCTGCATCATTGCCAGAGCACAGGGAGGACTGGAAGTAGAAGTCATGTTTGTTGACACCGATTACCATTTCGATATGCTCCGGCTGGTCACCATCCTTGAGAACAGGCTGGCACAAGGGACAGAAGAAATGATAAAGCAGTGCCTGGGAAGGCTCTTCCTTGTGAGCTGCAGTAGTAGCACTCAGTTACTCCTCACTCTCTACTCTCTAGAAAACCTGTTCTGCGCTCACCCCTCGCTCTGTGTTTTGATTTTAGATAGTTTATCAGCTTTTTATTGGATAGACAGAAGCAATGGAGGGGAGAGTCTTACCTTGCAGGAGATGAACCTGAAAAAATGTGCTAACTTCCTTGAAAAGCTTGTGACACAGCACCACTTGATCCTCTTTGCAACAACACAGACATTAATGCAGAAATCTGCAAACTCTGCAGAAGGCTTTTTACCTTTAAAACTTCCACATGAAACTGATACAGACTACAGACCATATCTCTGTAAATCATGGCAGCAAATGGTAACACACAGGATGTTTTTCTCTAAGCAGTGTAATTCTGGCAACAGCAAAGGTTTTACTGTAGTTTCTTGCCACCTCAAAAGAAACCAGATAGTAAAACGTTCATTTAGTGTTGCAGAATGTGGAGTTCAGTTTTAACATCAGTTTATTTTGTAAACATTTATCAAATCCAGGTGCTTAATGCCTGATTAGGTCTAAGTACCTTCTCATAACTTTTCAACTCGCTGGTTATTGCTGGTTAATTAATAATTGTTGTCACCATTTTCTTGAAATTCAGTGAAGGACAGGGAATGGTAAAATTTCTTAATTACTTCAGCAATTCCATCCAAACTATAGAGGGCTATTGACATTACTTGTTTGTGCTTAATCAAGAAAATAGTAACAAAAGACACATAAAATCCTGGTATCCTTCAGCAGTCAAACCAATGTGGCCAAATGCCTGTTGGAATTTCTGGGTCTTACTCCTCTTCCAAGCTGCAGAAGTAGGGGCCTACTTGTCTGTGGCAGAGGTTGCAAAGAGGCCAGAGTTCACACTTTATAAACATTGGCCTTGGTTTATTCCCTGCAGCTTTGGGCATAAGAAATGCCAGTTTTGCCTGAAGAAGAGGATTCATTTTCACAGCCTATTAAATAGTGGTGATCCTGACTGTGCTGCTTCTCCTGGCTCACAGCCTCTCCATTTACGTTAGGGGGTGCTCAGAGGAGCAGGGATTGCAGGTGTTCTGATCCTTACAAATGTCTGGCATTGAAGAATCTTCAGCTATTAAAGAAATAGAGGCCTGGTTTCCATAACTGAAGGAAAAGTAAAGACCCAGCTCTGGGTATCTGTGAGTTTGTGCTGCGTAACAGCAAAAAGTTTAGTTTTTGGAAATAATTAAGTGCAAGTTACAGGTTATTTTGGGAGTGGAGGTTGGTTTTTTTTGTTGTTTTTCATTTTTTAAAATGATGCACAGACTTTTTTCTCTGCCTTTCCTCATTACTCCTTCCCACTTCTTTCCCTTCCCCAGTCTCTAAGAAATCCAGGAATGCCACGCCTCTGGTCTTTACCAATATGTATTTGCCACATGTAGAACATTTGTGTGCAGGATTTGGCATGTAACATGTTGCAATTCTGGCACAGAAGATTCAGAACTTACAAGAAATGCCCTACAGTTCTGGCAAAGAACACCACATTATTTATGAACCTAGAGTGCCCTTTGAAAGCTTCAAAGTACTTTACAAGAAAGAAAATTTCACACAGTACATTATTTAATACAAAAACTTACATTAGCTTACAAATTCAAATTACTCAAACAAGGGGGAAATACTTCTCACAGTGATGTTTGTTCAGTCATGTTGCACAGCACATTTTATAGTTTAGATTGAAGAGATTATTAACAAAAATGCATATTAATAAGAAGTATCTAGCTCAGTATCTTTTTGAGGAAGATGCCTAAAAAACTCTGTTGTGAGACACTTACCTTTGAATTTCCTGACTTCTGAAGCAGCTTTTTCAAGCTGAATGTATGTTTGGAATCCCAGCCTTGTACAGTTCAGTTACCCTCTTGGTTTCTGTTGTGTCTGTTCACAATGAGTTCGGTTTAATTATTCTTTCTGTGGAATACTTCCTTTTTTCCCTTCTCATTTTAAACCTTCCATCTGATCACTTCTTCATGCCATCAGTTCTTTTACTCTGGCACATCAGCAAACTTTGCCTTTTGAACATCTCCCCAGAGCTGATGATTTTATAGAATGTCACTTCATTTGTGCTTTCTCATCCATCAGCACCAATATGTATTTTATTTCAAAACCTGCATGGGTACACAAATACATGAAAAATTATATAAAAACCATTCAGCCTAGAGTGGACCCAGGTTAGATAGTTTACCATGAGTAGACACTTCCATTATGAATTATGATAAAGGGCATTATTGAATTTTTTTGTAAAAAAGAATGGGAAATTTCAATAGAACTAGAGAACTTTAAAATCTGAAAATTCTAGGACTATGTAATTTCTACTAGAAAAAAATCAAAACCAAACAGCCCCCCTTTCCACTGGAGAATGCAACTCCACTGATGATTAACTTCTTCATAAAATCATACTTGCTGAAGAATATGCTTGAGAAAAAAAACAATGGATATGTTCTGGCATTCCCAACTGGAAAAAAAAGCTTTTATATTCTTCACAATGTAGTTTGTATTTTGCATTGTATTATGAAAGAAATGCCTAAATTGAAATGAAGCCAAAGTTCTAGTTGATCAAAAAGAGCACCTCAGGAAATTTTGAAATTTCCCAGTTTTATTTTTACTTTGAATGCAGACAGATTTTTTAAATTCTCTGGTAATTGTAATATTCATGCTCTGCACATTTGTTTTAGCTGTATAGCAAGCTTGGATTTCTGAGGTGCTGAGCATCTGCATATCCCTGTAATGCTGCAAGAGAGATAGGCAGTGCATAATCTGGGAGTTCACTGACCTCATCCTCTGCCAAAATTATGCCCTTTGGAAAAATGAACCTTTAGGATACAAGTCTCAGAAAGATGCAGTGATAAAGAACATGGAAAGCAGCAATTTTTTTGTACCTTAATGCTCTGTGGCTATTAAACATGGGGTTTGCCATTTTTTAAGTGAAGAATTTTCCAAATTTTGTACCAATTGTAGTTATTGGAAACTGCAGTCCATCCTTGTGAGCCAGGAACTGTGTATGAAATGTAGCATTATACCTGGAATATTCTGCTTAATGCAGATCCTCCTCTTTCACCCAGACCTGAGGTACCACCCTGTCTCCAGCCCAGTGTCTCACCTGGGGTGCCCTGAGCTGCTGCAGCTCAGTCTCCCAGGAAGGAAGCACATTTCAGGTTGGTAGGTCTGGTTTAAATCAGCCCTGCAGAAGAGCATGGAATACACGTATTCCTGAACTCTGATTTAAGGCATTTCTTAGAAATGAAAATCCTTTCATGTCAGTGCCATTGTTCTTCAGCTCAGGGTGGTATTATTAAGGCTTTTGTAGACACAGGAACTTTTTACATTCCTTAGAATTTTGTTTGTTGTTTCATATGCAATATGGAATTAAAGCAGCAAGCTTGAAATAAAGAGGAACTAGTTCACCCTTTCCCCCATTCTTTTCATAACGAGAGGGCTTCTTAGCAAAACCAAATTAAGGTATTTTGCAGGGTTTATATTTATTTTCTACTATACTGGTATTTCTATGGACACCTGGAAAGAAAATGTTGAGTTTTATATTCAGTTAAAAGTTCTTTGTATTCCTAGGCTTTTTATAGAGCAAATAAAATACAAATAACAGTTTGCTTGGTTTAAGTTCACACTTGCACATAAAATTCAAGTTTTCTTTTTCTTATATAACTAATCTCAGAAACTTAGTTTTTCCTGGAGTTTGGAAATGGCAGAAGATAAATGTTCTCCTGTGGAAACATACCTGCAATGGTAATTTTGCTGGAGAGTAATGGACAGAGGAAGAAGAAATACCACTTTTGATGGCAGCTGTATAGAAGCCATGGACTGTGTCTGAAGAGGAACATGACTTTTTACTTTTCTGTGGCTGCTCTAATAAAATGTCTCTTGAACCTCTTTATTCAAATGTACTTTTGATATGCAAATACCATACTGGGGCGATGGGCAACATCATTTTGCCATCACCAAGCCTGATGTCAAACTCAACACCCACCTCAGCATAAAGCTGTTCCACAGCACAAACTCCAACTGGTGTAGAAATTGCAATGAATTCTCCCCTGTGTAAAAGCTGCAGACAGGTGCAGTGTGTCCAACAGCTACAGAGTAGCACAGGACCCTGCATTTTGTGAAGAAGGGAAGGCACTGGAAGGGCTTGGAAGACTTTGGTCATGGAAAAAAATTTCAGACAGGTAAAGGAACATGAGTCCAATGCATGTGCATGATCTGGATGGAGAACTGATGCCCTGCAGCAGTCTCTGAAATCAAAGGTCTGGCTGTCCCTGTGTGTGAGAGAAGACAGCAGAGTGGCACTGGGCTGTGAATAACATGGAGTGAGACAAAAGGGCCCTTGAACTTCACTGACCTGTCTGGCATGGCAATACTTACAAAGAGAAGGCTGACTAGAGTGGGGCTGTATGTTGTTCCCACCTGGGAATATGGATTCCACTATGTAGATTCTTTATAGCTTATTTATAATGAAAATATAAAACTCTGCTGCTCTGGACCCAGGAGGAATTAAATGTAAAAACAGACTTTTTATTTTATGTTGGGGTTTTTTTCCCCTCCAGCTCAAGGCACCTTCCCAACAGTTAGCACTTAGCTCCAGAGCACTCTTGCAGCTTTTTGTGGCAGGAGCAAGTTTCACTGCAAGTGAGTCCTTCTCTCCTTTGCTGAGGGTTTATGTGCACTCTTTATTACTAGCACAGACTGGGCTCCCCAGACAGGGAAGCTTGAACCCATGTGACACATCAGTTAAGTGGTAAGTAGCTGTGGAGGCTCGATTCTGTTGGCACTCGGGAGTAATGTCACATTTGAGTAGATGATTTTGAAGAAACGGGGCTGTGACTTCGTTTGGGAAAAGCCTGGCACTCTTCCCTCTGCTTTCCCACCCTGCTTTGCATCATGCCCCAGCCAGCTGGTCCTTGTACCTGTGTGGGCCCCAGTGCTCCAGGAGAGCGGTGACAAGATGTCACCGCCTTGCCAAATGCTGGTGAGCAGCCATGTTTGGATCTTGGCACTCTCGTTCTGCAGGAGTTGGCACAACCACGAGAGTTAATTTAAACCTTTTGCCAGGTTTCTTTCTCATACATCTCTCTGGGCCTGTGCTAAAGACCTCCTAGCCGTGGGGGAGATAGGAAAGAGAAGAAATCCTGGGATTTGAATATTAAGGACAAGATTTTAGGCCATTGCTCCAAAAAGAGGCTTAGAAAGGCTGTGAGGTTCCTGCAGTGGCAAGTCAAAGCTCCAGGTTCCTGCAGTGGCAAGTCAAAGCTCCAAAGGTAAAGTCAAAGCTTTACCTTGGTAAAGGTCAAGGAATGGACTCTACATCTCCTGTCAAGGGATGAATAAGAATTTGATGTAGAATATCTGCACACTCTAATGCTGCTGATGGAGAAGGCCATGCTGTGGTGGGCAGTGCTGTCTCTGAGACACATCTTGGGCTCTGACAGTTCTGTCTCCATCCCAATATCTCCGTGAGGAGGGAAGTGAAAGAGGAAGAGGTTGAGAAGAGGGGAGGCTGTTTGGGAAACTCCTCAAGGCTTTGCTGAAGTGTGGGAAACAGGAGAGCCATTTGGTCATCAAAAGCTGACAGGCAAAGGGCTCCATTTCTCTCCAGAGCCTGTAGAAAAAGGCCCATAGTAGCAAAGAACGGCTTAGCTAAAACCAGCACACTCTCAAAAGGTCAGGGGGTTGCAGGAGCAGCCTGCAGACAGCATGAAGAGAAAAACCTGGCTGGAGAGGAGATACTCACCACCAGAGCTGCTGTTCTGCTCCTCTGAATTCTGTGAGCCTGTTCCTGGTGGACATACTGCCCCTGGAAGCTCATGTCACAGCTGGAGATGGGACACCATTCAACCTCTTCTGGGAAGCAGGAAACTGGTGGGAGGCCACCCTGTCCCCATGGCTGCTAAGCAATCTTGCCCATGATGAAGAGCATTCACTTACAAGGTCATGGCTAAACTTTCCCTCATCCTTTATTTTAATGCCTTAACTTAGTGGCTCTGCAGTGATACTACTGGCACTGCTTGCATTTCAATTACCATATGCATCAGTGGCACTTTTTTGACAATAAAATCACATTTTGTGAAATTATACAGGTGCTGGTATTTTCACCCATCAGAAAAAAATGATGCTTTTAAAAAAATTTATGAATCCCCTAAGCAATGCTAGAGATCAGTTGCATAGGCAATGAAGTTACAGAAACCAATGGAGGCAGGAATTTGAATAGCCCATGCAGTCCAAGGAAAGGGCTCACCATCTTTAAAATCCATGGAGGCATTCCAAATATGATTATTCTGCAATCCTGTTCACAACAAATCTTGCAGGCTGACACTACATGCCCCTTCCCATTGATTGTGTGGCCTGCACAAGCACTCTGAGCCTATTAAGCCTGAAGTCCCTGCTGCGGATAATAACTTAGACATTTCAGTCCCTCGAGCAGACACAAGAAAGTACTTACTAGCACAGTTGTCAATTTTGTGGAAATGTCCTGTGGGATTCCATAAGTATCCTAACAACTGGCTGAGCTCTTTCCTTTGCTCCCACAGGTGTGGTTAAATCAAGGAGCAGTCAGTGCTAGCTGGAGGCAGGCAGGGCTCAGCTGCCTCGTGATCCACTGCTGGCTGCTAAATGCTCAGGAAAGGTTCCATCTCCCACCACGGCAGAGGAGTCTGTGAGGCCCTTCTGGACTCAGAAGGGTAATCCTAATATGCCTGATTTTCACCATGCTACAGTAGCAAATCAGCCTTTCTCAGTGGTGGAAATGGGAGTTTCAGACATTCTCAGGTCTTTGCTGGTTGCAGATCAGCTCACACTGATGTCAGTAATTCACCCCTGTGACCAAACACCACAGCACAGCCTGAAGGAGATTCACCTGGAGGCACCTTCTGGGAGGTGCAGCACGACTCCTGGACCAGGACACTGCTCCTGGCATCCCTCTGGCACAGGGAGAGCTGGCTCTGCTCCCCTCTAGAGCTGCACAATGCTCACATGTGGTGGCAGTGACATCTGACCACTGTCACAGAGTGCAGGCACCTCTAAAGGAAAACCCTGTCTCTCATCCTGATCAAATTCCATAGCTCTGCTCATGGCTCTGCTCTGGTGGAACCTCATGCTTGTGCTTTGTGTTGAAGTCACTTCTGTTTTGTGAAGAAGCTCAAGTGGTTTTCCTGCTCTGGATGAAGGACAGAGGTTGCATCCACCAGTCTTGGTGATACTTTACCCACCCTCATGGCTGTGCTGGCTGTGAACCAAATCGTAAGGAGAAAGAGCAGCATAACAGAGTGTCAAAGTTACAAAAGAGGCTTTTCTCTTTGCATTGGTTTGTGGTTTATTGCTGCTTCTAATAGCTCTTCTAGGAAACAAAATTTCCCAATACTTCCTTTTCTGGTAAGACAGAGTGTGTGTGGTATCCTACCCCAAAGGGAAGAAAATAACATTCTCTGGGTTTATTTTTTGAACTAAAAACATACTCTGGTTTGGGCTGTGCATTCCTCAACACAGTGTTGCTCCACTTGTGGATTGATCAAAGATACCATGGACAATGGGAAAATTAGGAATGCTAGAACACAGAGCAGGCAGGTGTTTAAATGAACTCACGGGGTATGAAGAAAATTCTGCAGATCTGAAAGCCAAAAGTCAAACTCTGAACTATTCCTTCTGAATTTGCACTTTTACATGTACAGCACATATGAATTAGAGCCTGAAGATGATAAAAATGCAGACTTAGAATAACAAGGCTGGTTTTCTAGATCTTTCGATCCTACAACCTGTTTTCTCCAAGACCAAGGTTTCGTTTCTAGGAAAATAAAGGTGACACAAACAGAAGTGCTTTCTGTTAGGATAAGAAATCATCAAATATCAGTGCAAAGTTTCAAAACCTGCTGAATTCTCAGTGTGTAGAATTGATCCTGGCTACTCTCTGCTCTGGATGGTTTCAGTGTCAAGTGTTGTCCTGTCATTTATTTGAAGCCAAAACCATTATATTTGGGAAGCAGGTAGGCTTTCAGACTCTCCAAAACCAATTCATGTAATTATGGGGTAGGATGTACTAAAACTAAAATGTTAATTGATACACAGACTAAAACAAATATTTAGTTGCCACCAGGATTCTTGTGAACAACAGCAACACGCTGATAGGACAGAGAAGGCATTTCATCTTGCAAAGCCGTCATGACACAAAAGAGGACATGCAAAGGCAATGGAGAAATCCTTTTGTTTAATGAAAACTGAATGTGAGGTACATTTTCTTACATTGTGGTCTCCTGTCCCAGCTCTCCTCCCTGTCTGAAACACTGTGCCAAAGCTCAAGCAGTAAATCTCTCTTTGCCAAAAGAAGCCTGCTGGAAACCAGAATAAATACAAGTGGAGCCTGGAGTAGAGACTGAAGCCTCATCTCACTTTGGATTTGCCTTGTTTCCCCACAGCTTTCCTTCTCACCAGTTAATTGGTCTTGATACTGAAAAGCAGATCCGGATAATCCTGGCCAGGGTGACATTAGGTTTTGAATACAGAAGAAAAGAGAGGTCAGAGCGTAGTCTTGATACAAAGACCCAACCCCCCCAGTCCTGTGAAACTGTATAAAAGCCTTAAGTACTCCTGACTAAGGAATTGCTTTTTTGCAGACTTTTAGTTGATGGTCTTGTTTGAGTACTCATTTTTAATTCATCAAAGGAAACATAGAAGATGGTTGAGGATGCGACTTGCCTAGGCTTCTGCCATGAAAACAGCAAAGCTGAAAGGTCTGTTGTAAGGTGTTTTAACAAACACAGGTCTAAAGGGCTTGAATATAGGGCAGCTTTGCCAAACAAGTGTCCTTTGGCTTTTAATGGTTTTGATTGTACTATAGGCTGTGTTCGTGTTGTTCTCCAACCACCAGCTCAAGTCTCAATTTTGCTTATTTGCTGGAAGTTTGTGTAGCTGACATTCCCAAACAGGTCATGGCAACTCCAGAACAACTTATAGATTTAAATGCTAATAACTACAGCATAACCTAGAAAATAAACCTATCAAGAAAAACAATGTGAAGAAACAGTTACAAACAATAAAAATAAAAACATTTTCCATCTGAATATTAAAAAATAATTAGGCGCTAATAGGTAACAGAATTCTTGCTAGCCCAGGTAAGCTACTGCTTGAATGAAAATTCATTACTTATAAACAGACTTGGGATATCTTGCTCACAACAGACTGCTCAAGTAATGTAGATCCTGTTCATTTTTATCCATTCCCTTTGTCAGGCCCCAATGGAATTGTTTAAGTTGGACCTAGCACAGAAGCCACCAGCAGAAATGCACTGAGTGTGCTGCTCTGTTGGCAGGACTCGAGGCTGTCAACGCATTGAAAGGATCTCAGCCACACAACCCAAGTTAAACTTGCCTCCTGCCAATCTGCCACATGCTAAATTCCAGTAAATTGCTTAATTAATGTAACGAAAGCAAACTGCACTCCAGTCTGCTCTGTAGGTCGCTGAAAACACCCTCTCATACACAAGCAATGATGCCCTGTCCTTTAACAGTGTGACCTGCGTTTATCTGTTCCTGAGAGCTCCTATGTGCACACCTCTTGTAAATTTTTCTATTCCATTGTACAGAAAGTATTTCTGGTTAACTATTTTGGTAGCCTCATTTATATTCCCTATTTCTAGAAAGGCTCATGCATATGTTTAATGCATGAATAGTTCCAGGGAAGTCAACGGGAAAATTTATACCTTTAAAGTTAAGGGTGTGCATACATCTTTACAAAGTGAAAATGGACTTTTCATCTACACCTCAAGGTTTCCTCCAGCTGTGTCTGCCAGAACATACATAACTAAACCAGACTTCCAACACTAATCCATTATTCCTCCACCTAGAAACTTGAAATCCACCATTAACTCTACAATCATTATATATGGCTCTCTTCCTTTTTCCTGCTTCTTTCCCAAATTACTCAGAACATGGGGCATGAAAAAATTACTGTGGTGGCTAGGAAGACACAGGCAGAGCCAGGTGGTGCTGGCTGGAGGACACCAGGCCTTGCTGACAGTGGCTGTTGTCTCACATTGTGATTCTGAGGCCTGTAGAGGTATCCACAGGCTCACTGCACACAGGTGAATGTCCTGTTCCCAGTCTGTGATGACTGGCACTCACTTCCACCTTGTTCTGGATCAAAATCCGTGATCTAAACATCTGTCCCCAGTCCCCTGTACTCTCCATGCCCCAGTGACTTGGAGCCCTTTCCCACCAAACACATCAGTGTTGATGGCTTAGGACCACACTAGTATTTTTGGTATGTAAGTTCCACTCAGGAAAAAATCCAATGAAGTGTAATAATCTGTGTTGCAGAAAAAAAGTAGCTGCATTTTATCTTCCTCTACTTTATTTTATTTTCCTCTTCTACAAGAACAGGCCAGTCAAAGACTCCATGGAGTAGGAAAGTGTGCTCAGTAGAAAAGCACAACTCCTGCCTACATGACGTTAAACTATCAAGTAGAAACAACATTTTTTGCTTGGTGATTGCATTCCCTCCCACTCACACACAAGCCAAGAGGAGTCTCTTGTGTTTACAGCCAGAGAATGGGAAAGAAGCACTGGGCTGGTCTTGGCTCAGCTCAGTTTTTTGTTTGTGTTGGACACACGATGACACTCCCCTCTTCAGATCCAAGGTCCTAAAAGCAATTTGTTTTCATTTAAAAACAGAAAAGACCGTGCTTTCTTAGCAGCACACACGCTGGGGAAGGCTGACAAAGCAGCTGCCTGTCCTTGTGCCTCAGCAGAGGAGCTGGAGCTCCCATGGCTCCCACCCAAATCTCAGGCGCGTCAGAAAAGTATAACCACAAACTTTCCAACCTTTTGCGATGGAGCCAGCAACATTCCCGGTTTGGCAGCTCCAACTCCCAGCTGTCAGCCTGACTGGGCTGTATCAGAGCCACGTGGACACTGGGAGCTGCTCACACAGCCCAACTTGCAAGACCGGTGCCTCAATTTGTCATGCTCATGTAATAAATCAATTTGTTTCCTTTAACTAGGGGTTAGTCAGCAAACCATCACTTTTCTCATACAGTAGGTCTTGCTTCCCTGTAGGATTTGTGTGAATGTGGCCTTACCTTTGCTTTAGGAGAAGCAGTGAGATGAGGTTGGTTTTCCATTCCTGGTTTTTCTACCCATGATGAAAAGCTATTGGACACGTGGTCTACCCTGTGTCCTATACAATGTGGTTTACAGAAGGGATGATGTCCTCCAAGCCAGGCTGACCTGCACGTGGTGTGGCTGAGCAGCAGAACATTTCACCCACAGCCCACTGCCACCTCTGTCCATGTCCTGGGGGTGTGTGGAGGCTCTTTGTTCTGGAACAGTCTGGGACACTTTCCCACTGAGTGAGGGGAGATCCTGTCTGTCTGTCCTTCTGGACAAACAGGTTGTTGTGTTAAGCAGGAGAGGCCTATCAGTGCTGGCATCTCTCAGTCTGCCCTGGCAGGGCTGTGTGGGAGGGCTGCTTACCAGCAGCAGCAAAAGTGGTTCCTTGTAGCCCCCTCGGCCCCTCTGGCCCCACTTGAACCCTGCTTGAACTCAGGTTCAGGCGAGAGATTTCACACGTGGTTCAGATGAGGCTTGGAGCAAGAGGACAGTGTCAGCAGCAGATCCCTCAGCACTGCTCCTCCCCAGCTCTGGCTTATGGACTGCAAAATCTCCAGCCCCATGTGCTCAGCCTGCCTCGTCCAGCTGTGGGAGGAATTTCAGCTGTGGAATAATTTCTCAGAGGAAGTGTCTATCCATGAATTAATGTCTCTAAGAACTAATTATTGGGTAAACTGTATAAACAGTCCCTGGAGTGCCTCTTCAGTACTCAGCTTTTGGGCTTCAAAACAGAGCAGGCAAGAGGATTTTCAAAGGATGCTCTGTCTGGGCAAGCAATGAAGTAAGTGACTCAGTGGTTTTCCCTCTCACAGCCTAAAAAGACAGAAAGGTCCACAGTGGTCATTTGGGGTGAAAATGTATAGCTTATTAATTAAAAAAGAAGAAAAAAAAAAGCCATTTCTAGGTCAGATCATAGATTCTAGGCTGCCATCCAATGTCAGAAAATGTTCCCCTCCCAGCAGGGGATCCAGGCTAAAAGGTTATTTAATACTTTCTGGTTGATTTTCTGTTTGGAATAACTGCCTTAAATGATTGGTTTTGGCCTGAGAAACTGTTTGCTTACCTGGCACCTGAACTTCAGTGATAAACTTTAATGTCCTCCTCTGAGTATTCCCATAGCACACAAAGGAGGCTTCATGCAGTCCCACTAGCTATAAATCTGACCTTTCTTAAAAAAAAAATCAAAATCAGATGTTGTTTATTATCTCTTCCAAATCCCATCTACCCGTGAACATCCAAAAGTTTTAAAAGCTCTGCTTAAGCAGGTCTCCACTCCATTGATGGAATATCCTTTAATATTTTATAGCTCTGACTTGCACTTCTAAAAGTACTAATTAATCTCACTAGATAAAAACTGGCAAAAAATGGCACAAGTGAGAATAGCTCCATCCTTCCTCACAGCAATCGTGTGCCAGTTCATCTTGGAGCATGTAATGATTTACTGTAATAGTTTTAGGTCCGTAATGGGGCCAATAACTGGCATCTGGAAGCTGTGAGGCTCTTTCCCAATGGATGCCATTCACATATAGTTATTTAATTAATTAACAGCTCCACTACCATAAGCCAGTGAAGAGTCCATTAAAGTTCTTTTTTTTTTTTTAAATATCTTCCAAAGTAAGAACATATGCTGCACACTGCTTTTCCCTTGGAGAGTGCTTAATGTTGCAACCTGTTTATCTTATGACTGATTTTCAAATTCCACCTTAACCAGCTGCTTTTTACTCGACTTTGGGATTCAGCAGAGACTGAACTGCTGAGTGCTCAGCAGGAGCAGCAGAATAACATTCTACCTGCATGTGCTCATTCCTGAGCTAGGTGCCAAACCCCTGCAATGGCTGCCTGGCTGTCTCTGTGCTCTTCCCAGACTGTACATGTGATGCACTTTCACTTGCCTATTTTCTCTGCTGAAAGGGAAAAAAAAAAAAAGAAAAAAAAAATCAAGGTGTGGAGTTCATTTGGAATAAGCAAAATATCAGTGGGAAAATGAACCCCAGCAGACATTGGAGGGAGGTGGTCAAGTTTGTAAAATGCATTTGAGAGCTCAGTCCCATGTGAAATGTGGAAAAGCCATCAGGGGCCACAAAGCCAGCAGGGATGGGTTTGGCCTGCTAACAGTGCCAAAGGATTTTGCTTCCCAAACGAGGATTCCTACTCCTGAGGTGCAGTTAATGCAAACCACGTCCTGTTGGGTGCTGGCCTGCAGTGGGGTGAAGGGCTCATCCATGAGCCTCTGTCCTTCTGCAGGGAGCTGAAGCAGGAGGGAAGAGCAGCTTCCCCTGGCTCTGGGCGGGCACAGGCATGGGCAGCTCCAGCCCAGTGCCACGCAGGAGCTGAGGAGCTGCCCCAGGAGGACGCGGGAGACATGAAATTGGAGAAGCTCTGACAGGGAATGTCATTTAACAGTGGCTGTCTAAAGTGAGCCCTGCTAACGTGGCAGGGCGCAGCCCGAGCTCCCTGGTCCTGGATATATAGGACATGTCAAAAGTTACATAATCCCTGATGCAGAATCCTTTTCCCTGGCTGTAATGTGTTGTGTCGTTCCTTCTCCTGGTCTCCCTCCCACTGGTCTGCAGCACTGCCTGCAAGGCTTTTACTGGGCTGTGCTGCAAGGTTTGGGGAAAACAGCAGTGCCCTGGAGCAGCTGGCACCCAGAGCCCTTCAGCTGGTGCCTCACCCCTGTGACCCACCATGGATCATCCAAGGGCTGCCAGAAACCCATGGGAAGCCAATAGGAGCTGGGTTTGGTACCCTTGGGAGAGATTCAGGTGTGCTCTGCCCAGATGTCAGGTGTGGGCAGTGAAGAGCCAGTCTTTTTAACTGTGACATCTCATGCTCCTCCCTAGGCAGAGCCTCAGGCTTGACAAGCCAGCACCCAGCTCACTTCCAACTCACTCAGGGCTCTGAAATTGCTCTTCAGCCTAAACCCCCTGAAATAACCAGTCTGTCCAGGCTGCTGGTTATGGCAAGACCTCCTGGCAGGTCTTCCTCCTCCCAGAAGGAAATGGCAGCCCTGCTGCTTTTCAGAGCAGGGGCTGTGCAGGACGTGGTTCCCACTGTCAGTTGGTTAATAGCCAAAGCACTCTCCTAGAAGCAGCACTTGGACCAAGTTCCTTCTCTTGTAAAAGGACATTTAAACATGCATCTCTCACTTTCCTCAGGATACCTCAACCCCTGGGATAATGCACTTGACTGGAGGAAGAAGGGACACTGCATTCACTAATGCTTGTGTCCATGTGACCCGTCATCTGCACAAACTCCATCAGAAGTCCCTGAAGCAGAGGCCAGAGCTCAGGAGCTCTCTCTCCTCCCAGGACACTGCCATAACCAATAGGCCATGCAAGCTCACCTCAGCTAACTTCACCACTATCCAGGTACCTACCTGTCTCCTATAGGCAGCAGGGAATCAGGCATTCCCTGTCCTGAGACAAATATCTTGAGTTCCTTTTCCTCTCCACTGACTTTACATGGAGCCTAGGGTGAGTAACACAGTCTTTGAAGTCCAGCTGTTCAATATCTACATCAAGGGTGATGAGTCCTCCCCCTCCTCCCTCCAACCCTTTCCTGTCTTCTCTCTCTATCCCAGCAAACCTTTCATGATGCCGCAGCTCTGACAGGAAGACCTGGGAGCACAGAGTTATCCTAATTCCCTGCAGAACTGCCAGGGTTTAGGGGCTGGAGGGCTCACCATGGAGCTGTGGGCTCAAAGCATCTCCAGGAGCTCTCCTGTGAACCAGCAACCCCCCCAGCAGAAGAGGTTCTGACATCTGGTTTCCTTTCCCAGTTTATTTTAATAGGCAAGACTGACCACTTCTTGGTTCTGCACAACACATGCTGTAGATGCCTATCTTCTGCAAAGAACTGTAAAAAATATTAATTAATATGGTAATTAATACCCCATGGGTACTTTGTGCTTTTGTGGAAAGCCATGCAACTGTAGCCCAGTTTGACTGGCTGTTCTGTGTTTTTACTGATTTGTCCTGCTCTACTACTTCAATTAATATCCTCTTTAAATGTGATTTAGGCTTAATATTACTTATCTCCAAAATATTAGAAGCATCCCACATGACTTCAAGTTTCTTGATTAGTGTTCATTTATAGATAAATTACCTCAAGGTGCAATGAAGGTTAAGCCATATATTGGGAATTTAAAGTAAAACATGTCTGACAGATTTTGCAACTAAAGTAAAACCCTCTAGAAAGCACTCATTCCTGAAGTTACACTTAAAATCCAAACCAATTAATATTAGAATCATAGAATAATAGAAGGGTTTGGATTGGGAGGGACCTGAAAGATCACTGCATTCCAGTTCTCCTGCCATGGGGCAGAGACACCTTCCAGGTGCTCCAAGCCCTGTCCAGCCTGGCCATGAACAGTTCCAGGAATGGAGCATCAACAACTTCTTTGGGCAACCTGTTCCAGAGCCTCACCACCCCCAAAAATGCAAATATATTTATTCTCTGGCAGAGGTTACTTCATGAGAAAAACACATTCTATCATAGGCCTCAAAAAGAAAATTTTGACCAGCTCCAGCCATGGATTTTGACCCTTGTGAGGTCATAGGCAAGTCCAAAGATATGGTGTGGGGTCTTTGTGTGCTGATTTCTTCCTCTACGTCCAGCCTCTAGACCAACCTTCCATTTCTTTTCTAGGTTTGCAAACACATCAGACTGAACTTCTGAAAATATTCAGTGGTTCTTTGTTTCTGTGATGTGGAATAAAACCCAATTCACAGCCTGAGAAGTCCCTGGGATAGAAAGAGGATGGTGTGATTTTCTGTTTCCAGGAGTGTTGCTGGAGGATCAGGGAGTATCATTAAAGCACAAGACAGAACTTTCCCTGGACATATGCTGTATAATGTAAAAACACTCAAAGGATTAACAGCAATCAGGGATATATCTCTGGCTGTGTGCACATACCAAATCTACAAACAAGGGATTAGAGATATAGCATATGAACCTGCAAGGAAGAAATACAGCGGGGCCAGAAATGGGATCGTAAGAGAAAGGTTATTCCTGCATTTGTAAAATTTTTTACAGATCCTTGTATTCCATGAGGGCTTATTTGTATTGCAGGAATAGGTAGAAAAAGAGATCAGTCACAGGCTGCTGAGGTTTGCATACACTGCTCACAAAGGAGAGGCTGCCCTGGAGCTTGCAGGCCAAGAGCTGCTCCTTGCAATGCATCCACATGGTTGGACTCTCAGCATGTGGAAACCCAGTCCCAGGCATTAGCCCAGAAGAGTTATTTAAACAAGAAACATCTTTATTCTTTCAATGCTCATTATTAAAATAAAACACCCTTCTGAATTTTAACAAGACCCATGCACTCCCTCCTTGGTTTTACAGCATCACCCTCTTATCTAGATAGTTTTTCCTTATGTCAAACCTAAATTTTATTATCTGCAAATAAAGCTGGTTCCTTCTTTCCCTATCCCCCAGCAAGCATGGGGAAAGATTTATCACCATCCTTCTTACAATAAACTTTAAAATATTGCAAGATTTTTATCACAGCTCTTCTTTAGACTCTGCTGTTCCCAGACTAAACAAACAATCCTTTCAACATTTCCTCCTAGGTTGTTCCTTCTATGCCTCTGATATTTCTAGTGTCTCTCTCCTGGACTCTCTCCAGTGTGTCTACATTTTTCTTTACAGCACAGTACCCAAAACTGGACACTTTATTCCAGCTGAGGCCTCACCGGTGCCAAGTGGAGTAGAATAATTATCTCCTATGTCTTAGGTTGCAGTCTCACATCCTGTTCTGCCTGCAGCTGAGCTGGGTGAAAAGTTTATTTCTTTTCACCCACTCCAGCTGCTTATCACCACCCGCCAGCTGCAGGCTCTCCCCCTCCCAGGTCAGCAGTAACTGCCAGGGGATTGCTCTGAACACAATCCTGGTGAACAGCCCAGGTTAGAGGCAATAAAACAGCAGGGCTTTCCTGATCATCAGTTCAGCAGGCCCAGGTGAGGCTGAGGATAAACAGGTAAAAAAAAAAAGCTGAAACCTGAGGTGGGAGGAGATGATGAGCAGCAGGGTAATGGACAGCAGCTTTCACAGCTGGAGGAACTGCAGCCAGGAAAGGAAACCTGATATTGTCCTTACCCTCAGCCTTTGTCCCCTCTGCACCCTCAGTCCCTCCTGATGCTGCTGCCCAGCTGGGAAATCCTCTTTTTGTATTTCTCCTCCCAGAGCACTGTAGCCTGCACTTCATCATCAGGCTGACTTTATAACATTTTTCCTCATTATCATTACCCTTCTAAACTCAGATTTTGTTGTCCTGAGTAAGACCATCCCAGACAGGTTCTCTTGTGAGGACATCCCTTGTTCTCATACCCAAGGGGGTTATGAAAAGGACAGAGAGGAGAACATTGAGGCCTGGCTGAAAAGCTGTCCTGGTGTGGTAGCAATGCTTTCATAGCCATCATGGATCCTCATCCACTCCTGCACCACCTCAAAGTGACAAAATTTTGTGTCTGCTCACAGCCCTTCACTGAACAGGGTCACAAGTCTCATTAGTGTCACAGTGAAAATTCCTGTTGCCTTTCTCCACTTGCTCTGCCTACAGAGAACAGGTGGCAGGACCTCATATGGGCTTTTCCCACTGACAGGAGAAATACAGCCAGACAATATGGAAATACTGCACTTATATCATCTGAGGATGAGCCTTTCTTTGCTTAATCTGTGGCCTCTGCAAAGATATGATGCAGGCCTGAGCTGGCTGCTGATCTGTCTTGCAGATTTTCTGCTCCCCTGCAAAACAGTGTTTTGTGCTCTGAAGAATGAAGACTTGGGGGAACAACAATCCTGTGAGGTCTAAGGGCACTTCTACACCAAGACTACCAGCCACAGTGAGAACATTTGGTGACATCATGACCCTGTGTGGCTCTCTCCCTCAGCTGACATTTCCTTCTGCTGTTTAAACAGAGTTACACCCATTCTGCTCTGTTGCCTTCAGCTCTGGGCTTACCTTCATCCCACCCTTTGCTTATCCATGCATCCTTTCCCTGCCCATCCTCATTCCTTTTTTTCCCCTATTGCCTACTTTCCATCTCCTTCCATTGACACTTCCCTCCAACAGCTTCCTTGTTTTCTCAGGCTCCCCTGTGCCACCTCTCCATTCTCTTGGCCTCACCACGGCCCCCAGTAGCCTCAGGCAGGCTCTGCTCTGCCCAGACACAGCTGTGGGGACTCTGTTCATGCCACAAATCCCCTTTTTCTCCAGCTCTGTGGGAGCTGAGGGTTGGGAACTGCAATCTCATGGCAGGCTGAAGTAATAAGAGTAGAGATGAGGTGAAGTTCTTGTTCTGTCTTGAACACAGACTGCCAATCATGTCATAATAGATGGTGGTTCTAGGCAGGGAACAGCTTTTCAGCCCACCAAAATTACACCATTAAATGGAATTTCTTCTATTGGCTAATCAGGATTTGAACCCATTTCTCTGGAGATAAAAGGCACAGCTCAACCTCCTGGTTTGCGAGGTCATCTGGAATACAAATCAACTTTCATGTATGCATTTGAAATATTTTTATGTAAAGGATATATGTATTTTTTAATCTGCTTGTTAGTGCCTTGTGCCTAAACTGGAGCTGTGAAGTGACTTTTTCTCACTAGAGGCTAAATAAAGTACTGTACTGTTTTTATAAATGTCCTAAGCTTTGCCAGAAGGCTGGCAATGAAAGAGGCTGGCAGGAGACAGGCACTGTCTCTGTTCTGTATCACGGAAGTGAGCCCAAGGACAGCGGCCAGTGCCTCCCATCCGCGGGAATGCCACCAATTAACGCACGGGTGATGTCATGGCATGGCAAAGGCACTTCCCTCGCAGCTCTCCCTGCTCTGCCAGCTCCAACCTTCAGTGTATTTTCCTCAGTCTGCTCCATGTACTGTAATAACTAAGTCAACTGGAAAAAATATTGAAGAAAAGACTGAGGAAAAACAGTGTAGGGGCAGCTGGAGCCAGCAAAGAAGGCACACTGAGAGCTATAAAGAGGCTTTGTGCAGCAGCTTCTCTCAACTTCAGGATATTTCGTTCCACAGGAGTTGGAGAAGATGGGTAATAAGCTGGCCTTTATTTTAAGGGATATCCCTTGTAGTCTCAGCTGCATAAAGATCACTCTTTGGGCATGTGGAAACAGTGCTAACAGTATCTCTCTTTCAGTACCTCCTGCTGCTCACTCCATTGAATGGCCTTGTTCCAGCTAGAGAGGAAAAAAACCTTCCATCCCTAAACAGCCATCGGTCTGAGGGAAAGGAGGTGATGAAAAGAGGCTGCAAGTGATGAAGTGAAGTAATTATTTATAGAAAGATACATGACCACAGCACTCAGGTGCCTGCACAGGAACAGGGCCCAGTACTGCTCATCCTGAATGCAAGGGAGAGGTGTCTGTGCCTTCCCTGCCCCAAAACAAGCAAGGGGAGCTCTTCTCTATGGGTGCTATGAGGATCCCCCCCAGTGCAGGGAAGAATGATGTGCAGAACTCCATGGTATCAGAAGGCTAATTAATTACCTTATTATACTATATTACACTATATTACACTAACAAGAACTATCCTAACTAACTAGCTAGAGAAAACCCGTGACTCTGTGCCCGAGAGTCCCGACACACACACGGATCCAACTGGTCAATGAATCCAAAACACCATCACCTGAATCCAATCAAGGAATCACCTTGGGTAAACAATCTCCAGAACACATTCCACATGGGCACAAACACAGGAGCAGCAAATGAGATAAAAATTGTTTTCCTCTGTGTTTCTCCAGGAAAAAACCTGAGAGAGAGAGAGAGAATTATGTTTTTCTCTGTTCAGAGGGGATGTGAATACCAGACTTCTCTGGGCTTCAGGCACATGAACCACACTGTGCACGGGGTCAGGGAGCACCATGGATGTGGGATGAGGCTGCTCCAAGAGCCAGCAAGGTGAGGCTCAGTGAGGGATGAGGCCAAGCTCAGATGTAGCTGCAGCATCACTTGGGCACAGGCTCGGGGTGGGAGCTGGAGAGCAGCTCTGGAGAGAAGGGTCAGTGCCAGTGGGACTTCTCCCAGCTCCTCCCACACGGTCTCTGTCCAGCAGCCTGCTCCCAGGCTGCAGCCACAGCACATCTGAGCTGGCCTGGAGCACTGGCAGCCAGACCTTACAGAGGGAAAATGCTCCTAGAGGCAGTCAGTGCATGCAGCTCTGTGTGTACCTGTGTCACCACTCAAGGAACTGGCCTAAAGAGGAGAACACTCTGTAAAAACTGTGAGCTGAGACATCCAAATGGAGTCGAGGTGTCCAAATGGCCATGTGCCCCTTGGGGTTATGGATTTATTTGCAAATTGGTTCTGTGTTTGTGAACCAATACATGCAGTGCTGATGATGCAGATATAAAAATTCAAATTGGCTTCCTGTGACTGTGAATCAGTGCATGCTGATAGTGCATGGATACAAATTCCAACTGGTCCTGTATCAGTGTGAATCAATATCCATCATGCTGATTAGACCCATCCAAATTCTTTTATTTTGTAGCTGATGGGAAGAGCCAGGCTTTGAGCAGGGATGGGAGGAAGAAGCAGCCCTACAGGCATTGAGCAGAATGTCCCTGGGACCAATGTGTTAAATTGATCAGAAAACAAGTTAAAAATTTTATTTGGAAGGAAATTCGGAATAAAATTGCCTCAAATGTATCGCAAGGGAAGGTGGCTTGCAGTGTTCTGTTGTGCTAGGCAAGCCAGCAAATGTTCACACTTCCTTTTAACCACAGTCACCTGCATACACTTAGAGAACATTTTTCTACCCTCATCATTTTGCTCCCAAGCCTTTGCTTTTCTGTTCTACCTCCATTACAAAACTGGCTCCAAACCATCTCCCAAGTCCAGTGTGACAGAGATGGAGAGCAAAGAGGTGCCAGATTGCTGGTGGGGGCTCTGGCTGACTGGGATTGCTGGTAGCTGGAATGTGCAAAGACAAAGGGAGAGCAAAGGAGCTCAGGTTTTTCAGATGGAATCAGAAGGCTCCAGGGGACTTAGCTCTGCCTTGTGAAACACTTTGCAGATCTTCCAAATGGTAAAATGTAAAGTGACACTAAGTGAAATAAACTACTTTATAATTCAGCTATAAGTATCTTTAAGAGCCATATGACTAAATTTTAAATCGTCTAATAAAATAAAAGTTCTTGTTCTAGAAGGGTTTTCTTTTTAATGGGCACTTCAGATGTTCAGTTAAATGTATTGTGACCAATGTAATTATCATTTGCCTGTATCTCAAAATTGTCTAATCAAGCACTAGTGGGCTGAGTTGTTACTAAGCACAAATAGAGATACTGAACTCTCTTCCTGTGGATTTCATCATCTTCCATTTCCACTCACCAGAAATACCAAAAATGTGGAGACATGGGCTAGACATAAGAGTGTAACAGGAAAACCAGCTGGGAATAAACACGAGCTCGAAAACTAAAAGTAAGGTTGGGCATAACTTCACTGCAGGAGGGCAGGAGAGCAAAGCAAGGGGAGGGAAAAAAAGGAAAAACAAGCAAAACTACTTTTAGAATGGAAGTTTGCCCATGTAATGAAAGGGATTACATCATGTTTGTCTGCAGTAGTGAAGGGCTGAACTCGGTGACCTCAGATATCCCTTCCAGCTCCTCAGGCTCACAGATATCATTTCACTGAGCACAAAAGAAACACCTGACCCTGCTTCCTTCTGCCACAGACCCAAACAGTGCTGCTGTCTGTGGGCAGGAGCAGTTTATATACTGAGGGCTTTTTTTTAGAGATTATCCCTGCTCCTTAACATCTGGATTTGGACAGAATTGAGAGACCTTAATTCCAGAAGTGCCAAATAGAGCACAGCCTAACCACCATCATTGTCTGATCCCCAAGGGGCCCTGGTCAGTCTCCCACCTAAACCATCCCGCAACCCAAATTTTGGCCAGTTCCTACACAGAATTTGAAAGATCACTGGAAGGGCACTGTCAGAAAACACTGAAAATGCTAACAGAAACACAGTGGTGAGGTGAAGTCTCTGCCCATCTCTTTCACAGCAGTTTAGGCACCCCACAGGAAGCAAGAAAAGAGCACTCCCAGCCCAGTACCACTGACTGTTTCTCAAGAAAGGGTGGGCCCATGTCAGTTTAGTGCCCAACAGAAGTTCCTCCAGGGCCAAGATCCCAAAGGGATCCAGCCATCCCTGAGAGGAGGGCTGGGAGTTCAGGGAGGGGAAGGGAGGGGAGTGAAGGCAAATACATCATTTAGCAGTCTACATCCCCCAAAACCTCCTTTCTCTAGGGAAGCAGACTGGTTTTTTGACTTGCTCTCTGCACGTGAAGCCCAAATATCCAACCAAGGTGACCTGGCTCATCCTGCTGGACTCAAGTCACTTAATTTCAGCAGTGACTAATAGTGGCCTAAAGTAGGTGGTCGTTGTTCTGAGCTCAGTTCCTTACCCAGCTCCCCTGGTCTGAGGTGACTTGCAATTAGCAGCACTGTGACTAACTGGTTAATAATAGTTTCAGGTTGTGCTGCATGGATTTTACAAGTATTTCAAAATGCCACTGAGCTTTACAGTGCACTGCTTTCCCCTGCAGATGGAAAGGACAGCCTCCACCAGCCCTATGTACCAGGTATGTCTGTCAGCAGTGCTAACTCACCATAAATATTGTTTCCCCTCCATCACAAATATTGTCTCCATCTCCCCTTCAGCAGGCAAAAAATCCCACTGTGCCTCCCATTTCTCAGAATAGCTGAGACCCAGCAGAATACAATATCCCTCCTTTGGTATTTTGTATTGTTACTTTTGTATTGACATTTTGGGAAGAAATGGGCGTAAGGGCTGCCTGCAGAAACTCTGCCAGAGCTGCTGTTCCTGCTGGGTTCCTGAGGGCAGTGTGGAAGCAGCTCCAGAGCCTCTCCCTGTGTCCCTGGCAGGATCCAGCCCAGCAGCCTGGCCATGTGTGGCTGCCCCAGCACCAGCTGGGCTCAGAGGTGCTCCCAGAGCTTGGCTCCTCTTTCCACCTCAGTTTTACCTTTGTCAGCACAGACAGGTGCAGACAGATGTGGGCTCAGCGTGCCCCTGTGCTCCTGTGCAGGAGCCACGGGGTTCAGTGCCCAGGCCAACACTGCTGCTGAGAGGCTGGGGCAGGAGCAGCCTCTGTCTGTCTGCACAGAGCCCAACAGCTGCCCTGGAGAGCTGAGGCACAGCTACTGCTCTTCAGCAAGACAACCTTTTTCTTAAATATGGACACACAGGCACGAAAGCAAGGGATGGTGAATTCCAGGAAAGGTTCTGTTATCTTTCTTTGAAGCTGCCATGGATCAATCCAGCAGCAGCCCCAGGAAGAGCACAGCTGGAGCCAGGGGAGCTGGCTGCCTCCTCACCTCTGCTCTGGCCCTCCCAGTCCACATTGCCCATGTTTACCTCCCCCTCCTTGAGGGAAATGGAGCAGAACATGCACTTTCCTAATGTAGTTTTGGCCAGCAGCTATCTCTTGAAAGCTCTGTGGTGGTCTGACATTAAAAAATTATAAATCTGTTAAAAAAGGTAACACTTTTCTAGAACACAGTCACACATTATATCCTATTTTGATAGAAGGAGAACAGTACCAGCATCCTTCAGGCCATATGTAGGCATGTCAAAAAAAGAATAATTTTCAAAAGAAATTCCTGGCTGCTAATAAAAAAGTTTACTATCTGATCCTTTGTATATCAATATGGTGACTCAAGGCTGGTTCTGGTGCAATATACAAATGAATTCAGTGTTTCTTTGTGCAACACCAACTTGGTTTACCATGCTAAGACATGACTTCAGTGTTTGTGGCCAGGTGGAAAATATCCAGCAAAAAAGTCCAATGTCCAAGTGCTCTATTTTCTCCAAAAGATAAGTACAATTACGAAAGGAACTAGTTCTTAATATGGGCTTCCTTCAGATAAGAAATTTCTGACTAAATTTGTATTTGATAATCAAAGGTCACCCTATTCTAAAACTCCAGTGAGCTTCACACCCCAAAATGGCAGAATTTGGTGGAATGGAAATGACAGACAATTCTTATAAAATTAAACAGAGTTCATGAAGAAGAATCTCAGGGCTCTTTGAAAAGCAGAATCTTATCCTGAGATCTGGCCATGACTGATAGATATTTAAAATTTCAGTGAAGTTTTGCTAATTGGAGGAGTCTCCTATTGTGATCTGTTTCCATATAAGCCTGAATACAGAGAAATTCATATGAATAAAAAGAAATAACTGAAATCTTCAACTCTTTAGGAAACAAAATCAAGAGTAGAAATTGCAGTTGCTGGGTGTTTTCTCTCTGCACCTCAATGGGTCAGTGTGGAAGAAGGAACAAAACCAGGCACTATCTCCCTGTGATTCCAGAGGCTGCAGCTATCATCCTGTCCCATATCCTTGGGGAAGTCCAGACTGAAAATCTGAGCAGTGCTGAGATGCTTGAAAAATTATTTGGGTTGTGGCATGTAACAAACATCTATTCATTAAAGCCCTGCAATTGTGACCCAGCCCTTCATCTTGCACAAGATCTATAAAAAAGGCTGAGTGACTATAAATGTGTCCCTTGGAGCAAATTATGGAAGACATTATAGGAAGACTGGTTTCTAGCCAGCTTTTCCAGCTTAATGAATTCCTTTCAAGGATGTGTGAAAGCTCCATTGAGACCAATGGTGAGTATCCTTGGACTCCTCCAGGAAGATTTTATAAGGGGTCTCAACTATTGCATTCTTATTTTTCTTCTATTTTCAGAGAGCAGTTAGGAAATTATTTGAAATGGTAAAGGTACAGTTCAAGCACTGTGAGGACTGACCTGACTGATCCATGAAGAGTCAGGAAAAGGCTCTTGGGCAGATCAGTTTTATCATGGTATCAATAACCAGGAAAACTACTGGAATTTGTGTGCTGACCACTCTGGAAGAGATAAAAAAATGCTTTCCTGCACCTTCCATGCTAAAACCTCACTCATTTAATGAATGCACAGATCTGGATTTCCAGTGTGTTCCTACAGACATCAGCTCTACATGGACCTAGACTGGGAATACTGAGAGTCAAGGAAGGCTTTGCTCAGATCTAATACCTGTAGGTACCTTATATTTCTGATATTTCCTGCAGCAAAAGGACTTTCATCCACACATTTATTATGTTATCAGCTGACTTCACGTATTTTCTGTTTCTCCATTAACAGAGTGAGGAAGATAATGATCTGCAGTGTTTCTCTCTCTAGAGACTGGTTTGCTCTTTCAGACTCCATGCCTTCAATCACTCCTGCCCAAGATGTTGGGATGAGTGGGGGAGGTGAGGGAGAGAAATTATGAGTTATATGCAGAGAGCCTACAAAGGGCAGTCAGTGGAAAAAAGAGAGGTGTTTCATCTGGGGAGGAAAAGGCACAGAGCCATGGGGGAAGAGATGGTAAAGAAACAGAGCAGGGTATAATATGAAGGTAGAAAAGAGGGGAGATGAATAAATGGAATAATAAAAAAAAAAGGTGTGAAGTTTTAGCTGAAAAGTTCATCACCAGTCCTTTACTTGTGTGACTTCCCATCCAGTTGTACTGGAATATCCTGATATTCAGCTTTTTGCTGGGGTACAGAGCAAGTCACAAGGCCCAGGCAGTGAACAAGTGCTCCACACACCAGGCCAGCTGCCCACACTCTGCTGGACCTTGTCACACTGACCCCTGGAGCTGCTGCTGGCACCTCTGTGTAAAGTGCTGCGCAAATGAAAACTCTTTTTATCATCCAAAGACAGAAACATCCCAAAATAAGTGTCGTCACATGTAGCAGGAATTACAGACACCTGCTGAAATACATGACATTGCAGACAGGTCCACAGGCTGATGTCAGGGCAGCTGTCACCGAAAGATCCCCCTGGCCTTGGATCAGTAAGGCCTAAAATATTCTGTGTTTGTACAGAAAAGTCATGAGGAGCATCAGGAATCTGCTCCTGCCTTGATTCATGGGCAGAACCATCCTTCATCCAGTTGGGAAAGCTGAGCCATGGATTCTAAGCATTTCCCTATTTTATTGTTTTTCAGACTACAAACAGAGGCAAATTAATTCCCCATGTAATTCCATTGAAATCTAGTACATTAAATGAAGGACTGCATTTATTTAAGTCTGTACCAATATTTATGAGATGAATTCAGGCCCAGAATGTGTTGGCTGATGGCCCTTTATTGGGAAATGAACAGGATTGCTTTAATGGAAAGACTCCCCAGCCACTGGGAGTGACAGTGGGGACTGGGGAGGAGGAAAGAGAAGAAAAAGGGCAGAACAGAGTGTCAAGACCACAATAATTAATGCTTGGTGAGGCAGAAAAGGAGACAGACCCAGAGGACAGAAATCCAGCTCTTTAATTCACATGTTGTGGAGTTTCAAAGTCAAATCAATGGCTTGAACACAGCTTTATCTACACAGGTGCCACAAGGAACTCACACACTTTCTGTTATTTAAAAAACAACAACCAGCATTAAATTGTCCTGCCACAGCAACAGGAGTCCTGCCAGACTGCCATGGAAGCAGGGACAATACAAGTGGGAAAAGCTTTTAAACTTTACTCATTTTAGATTTCAAAAATATAATGGACATTGTTATGCCAGCAGCACAGGCCTGCATAGGTGAGAGTAAGAGACAGTTCATTTCAGTACAGGGTGATGATTTGGGTGTATTTGAAAGCAATTACAGATAACAGAGCTAGAAAGAAGCTGGAAAACATCAAAAAGAAAGTTCCTCTTCACAGAAACTAATATATGGAAGATGCAGCCCCTTCTGATGTTTTGTGTAGCCCTTTTAAAGTTATTTAGAAGTTCCTAAGGCTGAAGAAAACACCTTTTGGAAGACAGAGATTTTTCACAGCCCTTTAAATTAGAGATAAAAAAATGTAAGTCCATAGGCCTAAATAATGTGGTCTGTGATGCACAGAGGTGTGTGTGCCCTCTGAAACACTCAGCAAAGGGATCAAGAGTCAATAATGGCTTCTTCAGCTTTTTACAGGGCAAGCAGTTTAGAAGAAAAGTGTCAGTCTCATGGAAATCACCATACAGAAATTACTGCTGAATTCAGGGACAAAATTATTAACAGGAGCAGTGTAGACTCAGTTGAGCTTCTTTAGTTCTTTGAAAATGTTTTCCAATTTTAGTTTGGCACCCTTTTATATTTGTGGAAGAGAATCCCTCCCTTGTTACTCTGTATACTCAGGTAGCATTTGAGTCTCATGGATTTTCACCTTTTCTTTGCAATTAGATTTTGTCAATTATTTGTAATTTTGTCACCTCCAGAATGGATTACACCATCATTTAGGGCAAGCACAGAGGGACCTTTGGCACCACCAGTCTGTGACTGCAGAGGAGTTTTGACCAATGTGCCCACACCACACTCAGACTCCACCCACTGCTTTGGATACCCCTCCATTTCTTGGGACAGGAAATTCATACTTTTAGTGATATACTAGGAAGTCTTTGATAATTTAAAACTCCATTTAAATATGGTTCCTCCTTCAAATTTGAGTTGTTGCTGTTGGGAGCTTGGTTTTTCCAAACCCAACAGCTGAGTATTTTTGGTCTGTACATCAAATTCTGCACTTGGCACATTCTGGGCACTGTAAGTCAAACCAGCTGTTTTCAATGTTACTGAATTTCCATATTTCCATTTGTTTGGTTCTTTGCCCCTTTGTTGCTGGATTGGCAGGGGTGGGATATTCCTGGTTTTTGAAGGAGCTTTACAACTTTCCAACTTCCTAGACTGGAAGTCAGAACATTCCTGGTTTTACAGGTTTTTATGCACAAACCTGCCAGCCTGTGGGGACTAAGGAGTGCTGCAAAACCTCTCCTGTGTCAGCACAAGGAGCAGTTTGAGCCCTCCAACATCAGGCAAATTGTTCCACACCAGAACAATCCCCTCCAGACCAGGCTGAGCCCTGAGATGCTGCATAACAACAAAATAGGAAAATGTGCATGTCTGAAAAGAGAATTATCACTGTGGTATAATGACTGCTATGCCTCCCTGGAAAATGCAACATGGTGTGGGACTTTGTTCAAGCACTTTTTTTCCCAAGCTGCTATTGCCAGCTCCAAATGTTCAAGAACAACAGTTTGACCCTCAAAATCACAAGCCTGTCTGTGAAACGATAAATGTGGAGCTCTTTTACTGTGCTTTCTGGTTTTTGAGCTGTTAGGGTGCACCTGGGTCACACTTGCAAGCTTTATACTCTAACCATTAGGACTAGGAACTTACTTTAAATTAAAGAAAGAGGAAAACCGAGTTTCTAACCTCATTACACAACTGTAGTAGCTGGAGTTTAAGTGAAACATCAAACATCACAAGACTTGTGATAAAATCATGAGTGCTGACAACATCAATTTAGAGTAGGAGGTGGGATAGCAGGGGAAACCCAGGGCAAATGGATTTACTTTTTATCTTAATGTTTTTACAGGCTGTCTACTTTTATCTTTAATCAGAAGTTTTCAGTGGCAGTTCTTTCTTCGTGTATCTGTGCATGACATTAAAAGGTCACTTCTGCATTAATACCTGATGCCATTTGCTAACTGCATCTCTCCATCAGAGATTACATGAAAAGGCAGGTGTACTGATGGTACACCTGGTGCTAATATCACAGCAAAGAGGAATTATGGAAGTCCAGGTCATGAGTGCATGGGTAAAAAAGGCATTGAGAGGGATTCTGGTCCCATGTGGGGGGTGTGTGTGAAGAATACAGGATGTTTCTCATGGCTCTGATATTTACTGCCTGAGCAGAGAATACTGTATGGAGAATTTGCCAGTAAAGCTCCATAAGCTTTGTGGAATGGATTGTTTTAAGGCACTGCATACTGGATTTTTTATGCCTGAAAATTACCTTAATGAAAAATAATATGAAAAGGTACAAAGGTAGGTATAGTTAAACCTTTCATTATAATAAATTGCCTGTAATTAAGCCAAGTAATTAACGGATCACTATGTTTATAGATCAACAGACTGGCCAGATCAAGAATTCAGGTCAGTCTTTTGTGATGCCAAAATGGCAGCAGTGACAAAGTGGTCAGCTGTCCCTCCACTATTAGAGGCAATTTCCAAACCATGCTTTTATTTTTTGAAATGCTCCAGTTTGAGGGAATTGTGCAGTCACCAGTCCTTCCAACCACATGCAAAGAGTTGTCAGTGGCAGGTTCCTTGGTCACCCACCTGCTGCCTCTTGGTCTGACCTGTCACTGATCTGAGGGAGCCAGGGCAGCAGAGTGGCCAGTCAGAACAGGGAATACTCCTGCTCTACCATCATAATCCTGGGATTTAAAGTAGGGAGCTAAGCCTGGTCCAAATGGTCAGTTTGCTTCAGCTGCTTAGCACAGCACCAGGGGTACAAGCAGAGTGCACAAATGAATTTCATGGTGACAAGCCAGAGGTTTTTATATGACATAATGCTGATATTATATATCTTCCACTCATGAAAGCTGCTCCAGACGCATCTGGGTGGGACTGAGTTCTTTAGCTCAGGGGTGATTATGTTGCTAATTGGAAGGAGAGACACAGCCCCTGTGTGAATCAAGAGCAGGTGTTGAGGGTCTGTAGTGTGGCCCTTGTCACAGCAGAAGGGATCCAGCCCAGTGCTATCCCAGCAGGTATATAACAAAATCAGGATATTCCACTTATTCCCCCCAAAAACATCAGAAACCCGGAAAATTCAAGACAAGTACGCAAAATTAAAAAATCCTAATAACCTCAAGTTTGCTCTGACGTGATACATAACCACATGCAACTCACAAGCATGAGAGAATTTCATAGTTCATAGTCTGAATTTGGGGGGAAAAAAAACTTTTTTAGAAGAGAAATTACTTTCAAAAACATGTTTCAGTACATTTTTGTTCCAGGAACAAAAACAGTATTGCTACAGGAACAGGGTTTGACCTGTTCATTCTCATGCAGGTGATTTGGCATTTGGTCTGATTTGATAGATTTCATCTTGCTACAAAACTCAAGTACAGAGGTCAGAGAAGGAAATGCTTTGTCATCCCTGCCTGCTTTCGTGGGGCAGCATTGAGGTTTGCCTTCTGGATGTAAAATCTTACCACAGAGACAGAAAACAAGATTGGCTAACCACAATGACTTGACTCAAAGAATTAGCAGCTCTGACATAATGGAGGCATTCCTGAAAAATCTCAAGTCAGAGTTCTGCCCACTTTTGGAATAAATAGCAATCAAAAAATCTAGGGCAATAAAACTCCATAGGCATCTCAGAATTTTATTTCAGCCAACATCAATCTTCCTTCTCTTCAGACAAGCTAAATTATACCGGTAAATCAGTGACATTAAATCAGTCAAACCAGCTGAATGCAAAAGCTGAGGGAACAGGCCAAATTTGAACTGTGTATACTGAGAGAAAGAAAACTGCTCATAAAGTTAAATCTTAAATAAACATGAACCCTTAGAGGGGGTACTCAGGGAAAAGAAAAGACTGCAGTCCAAAACTTCTGAGAGGCCTCTGAATAAATGTACAGGGGAGTGGGAAATGGACTTGGGTTTCTCTGTGCAGCTTATGGAGCCAGAGCTGTAGAGGAGCTAAATCAGACTTACCAAGAGGACAGGACTAGAGCCACAGCCTGGCAGGGCTAACCACCAGGAGCACTCCCAGTCTGATGGATTCTGTAGCTGGCACTGCTGGAACGATGCTGTTGGAGGCGCAGGATCCAATCATCTGCACTAAGTAGGACACAGCACCTCTCCAGGGACTCCTGGATGTCACTGCAGTGGCTGAGGACGTGACATCCCAGCCTTTCCAGCCCAGCACCCTTCCTGCAGGGACATCCCAGCCTTTCCAGCCCAGCACCCTTCCTGCAGGGACATCCCAGCCTTTCCAGCCCAGCACCCTTCCTGCAGGGACATCCCTGCCTTTCCAGCCCAGCACCCTTCCTGCCGGGATGGAGATGGGGCCGTGCTGGCTGCCAAGTCACTGCTGTGGCAGTGAAACCTCCCTGTTGGTTTAGGCTGATTTGTGTGGAAGATACAGGACCAGGAGCTGCTGAGCTCCAGGGCAGAGTGTGTTTGGTTCTGCTGATCATACAAGAGGGAAAACTCAGTAATGGAACCTCCATTGGCTGAGATACTCGTGGAAATGCTGACCACACTGTGCAGGGTCGTGCCTCAAAGCCTGTGAGACTCCAGAGGTACAGGCTCTCTTTACACCAAGGCTAAAGACTTGTCTTACATCACCCACATCTCTCCCACAGCTCCCAAATCACACAGGACATGGGGTTTGAATGCTCCAACACAACATTCTTCAAGTTTGCCACATCTGCAGGAACAGGATGGCTCACTGCTTTGTAGGTGCCCTGGAACAACCTTTATTCAGAGCAAATGTTGGAGAAACTCTAATGAAAGAACACCCATGCACATGCAGACAGCAGAAACCAGTAAGAAAATCCTGATTTTCTCCTCCTGTACTGCAGATCAGCTCCAGGATGCATTTTGCTGTTCCATCCAGCAAGGCAGCTGTGGCTGGGATCTGCCATCCCCATACAATGATTTTGAGTGAGGTTTTCTCAAGGAGTGCCCAGAGATAGAAAACTGAACTTGCCTTAAAGCAGAGCTCACAACAGATCTCCCTCTGCTCTACTCCTATTGAGCAAGGGACATCTGAACTTGTGTGCAGAAAGCAGCTGCAAAACAAGGCAGAAAGGGGCTAAGAATGACTTGAGATTACTCATCACTTGGGATTCCTTTGATTTCCTCTCACAATATGAAAGAGTAGAGGTGGAGCAGGTCTAGTAGATCAGTGAATGCATCTTACTTGAAGAACAGGATTAATATCTTCCCACAGCCATCCACAATGAAGAATTCTTCAGTTGCCAAAATAATTCTGTGCTGAACAGAGGAATCCACAGGTGGGAAGCAGTTCTCAGTGAATTTGCTTTCTGGGTACTTAATAACTGCACATATTCAACAGCATCATTCTCTGAAACAAACAAGAGCATTTTTTCTGTGGTGCCCTCCTGCCTGTTGGCCAAAGGGATCAGAATTCCCAGTTTTGTTCCTAAAGGCTGGATCCACACTACCAACCGGTGGGTTGATCCTTGCCAAGACATTTTTAGAGGAATTATAAAAATCCCTCATACAGAGGGGAATTATATGCAGTACTTAGGCAAAACAGGCATTCCATTTATAAATATAATTACTTCTGCTATTCTATCAAGAAAAAGAATGTAGTAGTGAGGGATACAACAGAGAAAATTATTTATGTGTTGACACTTGACAATATAAATAGAAAACAGATCTGGCTGGAACTAAGTGGGAAATGAAAAAAACATGAGAAAATATGTAACTGAGATTACCAGTTGGAGGGATAATTTATGACCATTCCTAGTGCATTCTTTCCAATGAAAGTGCAGTCCCTCATTTTGCTTTATGTTTGGACTGTAATTATGTGTGCACTTAATTAGCAACAAATGCATGAGCTTACTTTGTGTTTTTTTGGCAAATTATCTTCTTTTGACTGATGCCCTGAACGCTACAAAGCAGGCACTGGTCTGCTGTGCAAAGGAAGGAACAGAGGATGGCTTGGACATAGTCCCTGTGCTTTAGTGAGCTGGAGCACAGGCTGGAAAAGAAAGGAGAGTGCCATTCACACTGACAAGCAGTGACTGGATGAAATATTAGGGATGAAATATTAGGGATCACACCTTAGGGATGATTCTGCCCCCATCTCTTGTGTTCATGCTCCTTTTACTCAGGCTGCTTGTCTAGGTATGTCCATTACTGAACGTCTTCTGCTTTAGATTTGGGAAGAGTATTTTTCTCCAGCATCTTCATTCTTAATATTAGTGATTTATCACATATGGTGCACTATATTTTTACAAAGCTGTAAGATACCATGGTGATTAACACCATATGAGAGCCTAAATAGAAGGGAACAGGATAACAGAAATGTCCTCCCAGCAGACACAGGGCTTTAGCTTGTTTTTAGAGAGAGTATCTCAGCTGCATGATTTTACTCTGTACATAAAAATTCTAGGAGTTCCATAATAGAAAACTGTACTTTCCTTGACAATGTTGCAGAGAGAACAAAAAACCTCATGTTTAATTTCCCTCTAGCCTTTAACTAGGATTTTCAGATCAATTTGGAGAGATTGATTATTCTAACTCTTTTGATCATACAGATTTATTACTTTGATTTAAGAAGGCAGGAGAAAAAAATGTAAGAACCACAATTATTACCCCTTGTGTTTATACATGTACATAGATGAATTCTGGTAGGAATTTCTGGTAGGAAAACATCCCAGCTTCACACAGCCTTGCAAACTTGTCCTGCCAATATTGCAGTCCCCACACAAAATCTATGCACTGAATCGACATGGTAATGAGAAACTAATCACATTTTACTTACCCAAACAAACACTGTGAAAGCTTGGAGACACTAAAGGCTGCTTGAAATGAACACATCAGTGCTGAGTACCACACAGCCCTGCTTTCCAAACAGCTCTGTCCTCACCCACCTGGATTAGGGCTGCCACTGGGAGAGCCTTCCCCCTGCACCACTGGATCCAAAGCAAGGATTTTACTGGAGTGTGGCAGCCAGCAAAAAAAGGGAAATTGTCTCTGGGCATGGGATAAAGCAGAAAGACAGCCTGGGGATGCTGGAAAGTGTGAGGGTGAATCCCCTGTGCTACAAACGTGCTGGACGTGAACTTTGGGCTCCCATGGCAGACAGGCAAAAGTGTGGGGGAGCCGGAGGTGGCTGCAGGCTGGGCATCCCTGGGTGTGCTTGATCCTCCAGGGCCAAGGCTGGCTGATCCTCCAGGAGTGCCAGGAGGGCTGCAAGGAGCATGGGGAGATGAGCATGAGCAGCTCCACATGCATCTCCCCCCCGAGCAGCACAGCACAGGTTAAATTAAAAAATGCACTGGGGAAAAGGTTGTTTCTCTACAACTGGTCACTAGCAGCCAGGCCCCCAGGGATGCTCTCCTTGCCTAAGGATGAAATGGGATTATGATGGCAATGTTTGCTGCACTGTAATTAAGGTGGTGTCAGGACTTTCATTAAAAAGTGTGTTTTTGTTGAGGGACTACAGCTTGGAGAAAATTTTTGCTTGAGGCTGAAATATTACATGGTTCTCAGCCTGAAAACACATGCACAACCTTTATTATATATGTAATTTAGATCTTTAGTCTTGGCTGTGAAGGCTCTGCTATTGTTTCCATAGGGGTACATAGCTAATTGGTTTAAAAAATTAGTTTTTAAAGAAGTGAAGGACTGAATTCTGTTCTGGAACCCATGTATGGGACAGGTCCCCATTAACTGTCTGCAATTGACTCCAAAAACCAAAGGCCAAATGCTGCCCTTCCTACTCAGACACACAATGTTATTGAAGTAAACAGCTGGAAACAGGATTGGGCACCTGTGTCCAGGTATTTACCTCACTGCAACCCAAGGCCTCTCCCAAACTGTAACAACTCTACTGAACGTGGGGCAGAGATTATTTCCTTGCAAAACTGGTGATCCATGGCAAGCTTATTTCCAGAAATAGAATTTAAATGCCTATGATAACAGTATCATAGCACCCAGGATCTCAGAGAAGGAACCACGACCCCTGTGCACGAGGTTCTGTGCAAAACACAGAATAAAAACCCAATATATGACTGCACACCAACAAATCCTTTGCCCCATTTCACGGCCAGGTTTGTATTATTTCTGTTAAGTAATCTGAGTGTAACACACCACTCCTGCAAACAGCAAACACTGCTCAGACATTTATTTAACTTTCTGCATGATAAAGTCCCAACTTCACAGCAATCTATTGTCTTTCCCCAGAGGTGCACACAAAGGGGTCAACTACTGCCCGGGGTTCTTGCTGCTGGCTCTGGGGTTTTTCCATTTATCTGCACTGTTTGGCATGTACTGCCTTCAGGTACTAATTTGATTTTCTTCAAACTATTAGCATTCTACCTTTTTGGATTAAAACTCCCATGCAATTAATAGTATGTCACAAAATATAATTTCTCTGCTGCCCACCACCACATAGATAAATAAAAGAATACTAAAGTTTATAAAATTACAGTTTCATAAATGTGTAAACCAGACAGGAATTCACAAAGAATGGAACAGAAGTTCCTAAGTAACTTGTAGATATTTATGTGACTTCACAGGGATGCTAAAAAAATACATAGCACAGTTCATTGTTTCTTCTAAGAAAAAGTTATATAAATTGCAAGTTTGGGAAGAATTTAAGCATTTCTGAAAATGTTTCAAGACAGAACAAACTTTAATCAGGAGGTAGTTGTCTTCAGTGAACCTATTTATGCATCTAGTTACTTATCTGCCTAATTTAGCATCCCCAGGATCATGGCCTCAGTTTGGAATAACTTAATGAATTTCAGTAGAGTGCCTCAGCTACCACTTGTAAAAATAGGATGATTCAAATGCAAATAAGTGCAAACATGTGCAAAATTAACATTCTTAATAGACAAAGCTTCTCCATATAGGAAGGTATTATTCATGCTACTACCAGAGGTAGGCAAGCATAATTCCTCATGTGGACAAACTCACTCCGAGTACCTTTTTTGATTTCACTTAAATAAATTAAAGAAATTGGAGTTAATCTAAAAAAAAAAGAAGAAAAAAAAAAAGCCAGAAGATGCCAGGATGAGTGAGTTTGCAGGAGGGTTATACTGCAACCACTGGTTTTAAATTCACACTCTGGCGTGCACAAAAAGAACATTTTTTTATGAAGATAAAAGCCTCCACGTGTAATAACTCGATATATAGACAAGCCCTAGGGGCTTGCATCTTGAGCACTTAACATTTTTGGCCTCATCTTAATGGATAAAAAAGGTGTGTTTCTCAGTCACATTAGCCCAGTCAAAGGAGCTTAATATGATGAAAAGGCTTTAGGGTTTGGTGAGGCTGAGGTGTAAAGGTGGGAGGCAGCACATCCATCACAGCCTGGGCACTGCTGCCTTCAGCACACTCTGAGCTGGGCAGGGACAGCAGGGATGGGAACAGGGATGGGGAACAGGGAGGGATGGGGAACAGGCAGGGATGGAGAGCTCACAGGGATGGGGAGCTCACAGGGATGGGGAGCAAGGAAGGATGGGGAGCAGGCAGGGATGGTGAGCAGGGAAGGATGGGAACTGACAGGAATGAGGAAAGGCAGGGAAGGGGAGCAGGGAGGGATGGGAAACAGGCAGGGATGTGGAACAGGCAGGAACGGGGAGCAGGCAGGGATGGGGAGCTCACATGGATGGGAAACAGGGAGGGATGGGGAGCTGACAGGGATGGGGAACAGGCAGGGATGGGGAACAGGCAAGGATAGGGAGCAGGGAGGGATGAAGAGCTCACAGGGATGGGGAACAGGCAGGGATGGGGAACAGGCAAGGATAGGGAGCAGGGAGGGATGAAGAGCTCACAGGGACGGGAAGCTGGCAGGAATGGGGAACAGGCAGGGATGGGGAGCAGGGAGGGATGGGGGGCAGGGACGGATGGGAAACAGGCATGGTTGGTGAGCAGGTGGGGATGGGGAGCAGGGAAGGATGGGGAGTATGCAAAGATGGGGAGCAGGGAAAGATGGGGAACAGGCAGGGATGGGAAGCTCACAGCTCACAGGGAGGGGGAACAGGCAGGGATGGGGAGAAGGCAGGGATGGGGAGCCTGGCCTGTGTCAGCCCCACATTCCTACAAACTCTGGATCTGTTTGTGTGGGGTGCAGCTGTTGTCCAACAGAAATCAGGATATTTCAGGAGGGCAGCAGGTGAGAAAACATCAACTAGAATGAAATGAAATGTTTTTTCCTCGAGGGCTGTGAATGCCCCCAAAGAGAGCAGTTAGATGGATTCTAGGCAAACTGGACCTCCACACTATGTGCACTGCTCCAGAGCCCCTGGTAATTCTGGGATTCTCCAGCTGTCTGGGAATGCATCTCAGGATGAGAAGTGAGGCTTTTCTCCCACCATGGCAGCAAAAAGCCTCTCCCAGACTGCTGGGAAAGTCCCCAGTGCTCAAGGCAGGGTGTGTGTGTCATACCCACTGCCCAGGCTGGGCTGCTGCCTGAAGTAAGGCAGATCCACGAGATGACAAGTAAGCAAAACTGATGAAAAGAAGAAAGAAACATTTCAAGTTTAAAACTAGGCTTCCACAACACATTGGTTAGCATACGACAATTAGCATATGCTAACATTTTTTGTAGCCCAGCCAAGTTTAGTACAAATTAACCAGAAGTCACGTATTTGTATGATGTAATCCTGATTTTGTCACTTGATTTAGGCTTTGTCTAGAAGTCTTTTAAATTATCTCAGTCTTGGTTTTTTATTACTGAAGAAAAAATCCAGTAATTTGGCTATTTCTGGACTGCTTGGGTGAATATAAATGTAGATATAAAACAAATATCACAGGCAGCTGATGTGGTTGCTGCACTCAGCTGCCCCTGCACCTTCATCCTGAAGTTTGCTACAAGGAGAACCATATGGGATGTGCAGCAGCACCAAACTGTCTGCAGTTTTCAGAGCAGCACACTGAAGTAAGCAGATGTTGAACACAGTCAATTATCAGTTTAGCACAGGGTAAGACAAAGTGGTTCAATATACTGAACATTTGAAATGTTAGCATGATGCTGATGTAGCTTAAATGCAGCTTTTGTGATAACTTGGACATTTCTGCAATGGGAACACAAATGCAAAGAAAACAAAAATTAAACTTTTATTTGGTTCATGTAGAGTGATGGATGATCATTAAACTGGCAGAGCTCTGAATAAATGTCATAAACCAGAAAGTATCTGGATCCCATTCCTGATATAATCCAGAATAATTTTCTTATTATTTATGTTCCATACACCACTTTAGTTGTATAAAGACAAAATTGTATTTACATTCCAGTTGTCATTTTCCTTTAATTGTAACAGAATAATTTTCCTTAACTAGCTGATTTGAGGCAACATCCTGTCTTCAGCTTCTTCTGTTATGAAAGTATTTGTTATTAAGCACATTGGGACAATTTAGGATGTTTTGAAGTTAAAACCACTAGCATGCATTGTTTAATCAGAACTGCAAGGATCTCACTTACATTTCAGAAACAATTCCAAAACTACAGAAATATTTACTTTAAGGAAGGCTAGAATGTAAAATTCTAGTTGAAAGCTTCAACACTGTCTGCCCATGAAAGTTTAAAAAAACCAGGTGTGTCAGCTCACCTGAGTTAGTTTACAATGAACTAGAGGATCTCTTAACATTCAGTAAAGCAGACAACCTGTTCATTCAATATTATACATTTGCTCCAAAAGCGTGTGTTTCCCAGACAGCGAAAATTTATAATAGGCAGTTAGTGTGGCCAAGGTATAAACGTAAAAATTTTCCTGACAGAACTGTTCAAATATCCTGAATCAACAAAGCACTCCCACACTGGATTTATGTGTGGTGACACGTCTCCCAGCTCATCCCTCTGCCTGCTCCCAGTGACAGATAACGCCAGCAAATAGAGTTTGCTACAATTCCATCTCCACCTCAGGTTCCTGCTCTCCAGCCTCTCTCAGTCCTGCTCAGCTCTTCACACCTTTGATTGCCACAGCAGTGGCTGCAGCCCTTCACAGCACAGACCTGCCCAGCTGTGTTTGGACACGTAAGGAGATAAGGCACAGCAGCAGAACTCATGGGCTAAGTCCCTAATTCTCTCCTGTGCTAGACCACACTACACCAGTGTTGACTTAGTCCTGCCTCCACTCCTGTTTTATATCGTGGTAGATACATATACACATAATTAATGTATTAACAAAGGCGCAAAAAGAAAAAAATTTGAATTACACATTTTTGTATAAGACACATATCCCAAAGCTCAACCACTGGCAGGTCATCTAAAGGTACTAAAAACGTTTCCATGGGGGGACTGGGTGAACAACACAGGGACAAGTAAACCCAGAGATTCCTGGGGTCTGCCAGGGGATGTGGCAGCCATTCCCCACACACCAAGCAGTTGATGAAGGCCCACGGTGCGCTCACATGTCACAGCTCCAATCAATTTGCACACGCAGAGTGGCTCTGACACATCCGAGGCTCACCCAGGCCGTGGCGCATGTGCGCTGGGTCTGCTCGCGCACAGCCAGCCTGTCAGGAGATGGCCATTTGTTTCAGTAGACCAGATGGCAACCTGGCAACTCCAGCAAATGCCACACCAGCCATCCCACTGGGCAGAGGCAGTGGCCTTTTCCTTCCCTCTCCCTGCCCTTTTTCTCTCTACTCCACCCAAGCCTGGGCCTGTATAGCATTAAATGTTTTCAGTTAAATTACGCTCACTTGCCTGAGTTAACAAAATTCAAAGACACTTTATTCTGTCAGACAACATGTAAACACATTAAGAGCCCGTATCTGAAACTGTATGAGCAGTATACCCATGCTGTCATTTACAGACTTCATAACACAAACATTTTACTCAGGATGTATTTTTTTATTTGGCATAAATGAGTACATCTTCAGTGGTAGGGCCAAGAAAGCTATACCAACAATCCAGCTGCTCTCCTTGCATGGTTGAACAATGGGGATGGCTCCATATAATTTTATATGTATGTAAGTGGAGACAAATGCATTACTTCCTAATGAATTTCATACATTATATGAAAATGTCACAAAGGTCTATTTAATTACTCACAAACCTAGAAAAGGAATCAACAAAGGTTTTGTTACGAAAAGGTTCTGAACAAAACAGGCCAGCAAAAGTCCTATTTGCCAGAGCATACCATTTAATTTTGTATTCTGACGCTGACAAGTGAAAAATTGGGGAAGGAAAAGCAGTGCAAAGCTCTGAATTGCTTTGTGTTTATTTTTACTTTAAAAAAATAGCGACTAACATCAGCCCCTCCTTCCCTCTTTGTACCTGTGTGATACCCCAGGCCATTTTGTCAACTAGGATTCAAACAGAAACCCAAAAGCCACGGGTGACACGCTCCGTGCGGGGCTCCCGGGATGTGTTTAGTCGCACCCTTGGGGCTGTCGCTCCCCACCACGTCTGCAAGTCCGGCGAAGTTCCCGAGCCCGCCCGCCAAGCGCGAGTCACCGCGCCGCTCCTCTGTCCGTGCGCGCCGGTTCGTGATTCAGCATCCGCGCCCCGAACCCGCTCCCTCCGCTCCGGCCCCGGGAGGGAAGGAGGGAGGGAAGGAGGGAGAGCCGGCCGGGCTGGGGCCCCGCGGGGGCGGCTCAGGGGTGCCCTTGGGGCGGTGCCCGGCGCGGGGGCCCCGGGCCGGCGGCCGCGCTCCGCTGGAGCCGCTCCCGCCGCGGGCAGCGGAGCGCGTCGGGGCAGCGCCCGGGAGGAAAGTCCGGGGGCGCGGCCGCTTCCTCGCCCCGTGGCCGGACTTTTCTCCGGCTGCGAGGCCGCGGCGCTCCCCCGCCTCCCCTCGGAGCCCGAGTCCCCGCTGGCCTCCGGGACACGTTAAATCCCGTGTAATGAGGCTTAACCCCGCCCCGCAGCCGGGCGGGCAGGCAGCCAGCCAGCCGGGCCCCTGCCCGGGGAGCCCCCCCGCCCCGAGCGCCCGCAGCTGTTCCAGCCGGAGCTGCTGGAAAGCGGCCACGCTCCCCAGACTTTGTCTCCCTCGCACACAGCGCTGAACTCTGCTCCCTCCCTCCTTCCCATCCCCCGGGGCGCCCGCGGCTCCCCCCGCCTCCACCGCCCCGAGCCGCAGACGCGCGGCGGGGGAAGGGGGAGCGCTCCCGCCGCCGGGCTCCGGCCGCCTCCCCGGGGGCTGTGCGGGGCTCGGGGGGAGCGAGCGCCGCCGGGGCGGGCACCGAGCGCTGCCCCCGGAGCCGCGTCCTGCGGAGCGCAGCCCGTGTGCGGAGAGCGGCCGCTCGCATCCAGAAGGGGCTTTTCCTTTTCCACGGGGAAATAAATGAAAAGAAATAACAAGGGTGGGGAGAGGGTGGGGGAGCGCTGGGGCAGCGGCCGGGGCGCGGTGCGGGGTGGGGTGCGCGGAGCTCCCCGTGGCGCCGCGTCCCGTCCGGGCCCCGCTCCGCGGTTTCCCCGCAGCCCGGCGCGGCCCCAGCCCAGCCCCTGAGGTCGGCGAGGCGGCGGATGGGTGTCTGCGCCGGGGGACGGGCGGTGGGCGGGCGGGGCAGGCGCAGTGTGGGGCCGCGGCAGGGGAGGAGGAGGAGGGCGGTCGGTCGCTGTGTCTATGTGTCGCACTGGCGGGGGGGAAGGGAGTCGGGGAGGCGGGGGTTACACACCAGGGCAGCGCCGGGATCCCTTCTCCACCCCGCGGGGAGGGGGCAGGGCACCGCCTCCTCCTCCCCCTTCCTCCTCCCCCTTTTTCACCCTTCCTCCTCCTTCTTTCCCCAAAGTTAAACTTCCTGCTCCCGGCCCGGCTGGGAAGGGGACGCGGAGCCCGGCCGGACTCAGCCCCTCGACACACACAACAGCTGGAGCTGTCAAAACTTCCTCCGCTCGGCCTCGGCCCCCGCCGCCTCCGCCGCCGCCGCCTGCTCCTCCTCCGCCCCCGGGGGCTCTGCGCGGGGGGAGGGCGCAGGGCCAGGGTACAATGAAGCGGCGGCCGCCGCAGCCGGGCAGCGCAGCAGCCGGAGCCGCCGCCAGCGCCCGGGGCCTCTGAGCGGGGGCGCCCAGCGGCGGGACCAGCCGCGTCTCTGTCGCTCGCTCTCTTCACCTCTCCCAGCCCCGAGAGACCCCGCCGAGCCCGGGGAGGGTGTTATTGTGTGTGAGACCCGTCCTTCCGTCCTCTGCGCTTTCTCTTCGCCCCCCCCCCTCCCCTCCTCCTCCTGCCCTCCCCATGCTGCTCCCCCTGCTACCTGTGCTGGTCGGCGGCGGCTGAGGCCAGCGATGCGAGGCGGAGGTGGAGGAGGCGGAGGTGAGGAGGAGAGGAGCCGCGGGAGCAGGAGGAGCATCGGGATCCCCATCACCATCCTCATCTTCATCCTCATCATCATCATCCATGTGTCTCTCTCGTCCTGCTGACTAGGATGTCAACGGAGGACAAGAGTCTGGTGGTGGCGGTGGTGGAGCCGCCTCAGCAGCAGCAGCAGCCCCCCGAGCCTGGAGCTCCCCCCCCAGCAGCAGCAGCAGCAGCCACAGACAAAAGACCTAGGGGCCGGCCTCGCAAAGATGGCGCTTCCCCTTTCCAGAGAGCCAGAAAGAAGTAAGTTCAGCGTTTGTGTGTGCGAGGCAGAGAGGGGCCGGGGCAGGCGGCCAGGCGCAGGCAGAGCTGTCAGTGGAGACTCGCTACTCGCTACTCGCCCCCTCCCTCTGCCTAATGCCATTTTGAGAAGGGCCCTTCTTTCTTCTCCTCCTCTCCCCTTTGCACTTTCCCCTCCTCCTCCTCCTTTTTCACCTTTGTCTTCCTCCGCCTGCTCTCCCTTTTCCACTTTTCTTTCACCATCCCTATTCCTTTCTTCCCCTCCTTCTCCGGAGTTTCTCTTTAGCTCTTCCCCCTCCACCCTCTTCCTCCTTTTTCCCTCGCCTTTGCACCTTCCCCCTTCTTTTTGGGTCCGTTCCCTTCCAGGACGCTCGGCTGCCTTCAGCGTCGCCTGGGTACTCCCTGTGCGCTGACGGTAGTTCCTCGTCGCATTCCCTTGTCATGCCCCCCCCTTCCCCTCCTCTTTTTGGGAAGGAAAACACAGTTCTCGGCGGGTGGCGGCGAGGACACCCCCGCACCCCCCGCGCACACGCAGAGTTGAGGCAGGAGTTTCTCGGCGGCGCGGGGGGAGCTGTCAGCGGCCGCCGCACGGAGGGACGCGCCGGCGGGACGGTGCCGAAGCACAACAAACACACGGAGGGAGGGGGCGGAGGATGGCGGGGGGAGCCCGTTCCCAGCCGCTGGCAGCTCTCCCTTGGCCGCGGCCTCTCCCCGCCGGGGGCGCGGGCGCTCGCCCGCCTCAGCCCCCCCCGCGCCCCGCCGGGCGCTCCTCAGGGGCCGCTCCGCTCCCTCAGCCTCGGGCGGGGATCCCGCCGGGCCGGGCCGGGCCGGGCCGGGCAGCGCTGCCCGCGGAGGGAGCGGGGGTGGCCGCGCTGCCGCTGCCCGGGGTGCGGGGCCGGGCTGCGCTCGGGGAGAGGCCCCGGGAAGCGCCGCTGCCGCGCTGGCTCCGCTCCCCGCGGGTTATTTTTGAGTAGGATGGAGCTTGCCATGGCATAGCTGATGGCAGCGGTAATAGGGCAAAGCTGGGCGGCACGTTCGGCCAAGGAACGTCAGGAGGTGACCAAAGCGGCTCCTGCGCTGTGCGGTCTGTCCCAGCCTCGGGGTTCAGAGGTTGTTCCCTTTGTTTTGGGGGACGCGCTCGGTTTTGTCACTGCCGTGTTTGTCCTGGCGAGGTCCTGGCGCTTCCCTGAACGCCCACCTCAAGCATCGCTGCTGATTTCCGTGCCGGAATCATTTCGGTTGGAAAAGACTTTTAAGGTCAAGCCCGACCATAAGGTCACAGTGGAAGTCCACAACATGACGAGGGATTCTGCTGGGCTGGACCTAACCACATGCGACGACCATGCATCTTTTATATGCGTTTGCTTTTACAAATACATAAGTGTCCCAGGATAGAGCTCTCGTTAGTTTGGGATATACGATTTTTTTTTTTGTTGTTGTCATTGATGAAAGTTTGCCTGCCAAGATTTTCATGTCCCCTCTGGTTTTGGGGAAGGTGTGTTGTTTACAGCTCCCTGTTTTCATTATCTTTTGTATTTTCCTGATAGAATTTTTAATATAGCGGTTGTTGAAAGTAGTTGGCAAACGTACACGTGGTGAAGTTCTTGCGTTCATCTCCTTTATGCTTACTTTTACATACTTAGGTTTTATTTTTACTTACAGAATCCAAACCTTACATAGGAAACCTTTGAATGTTTTATTTTGAAGGAAATTTTTCTGAAGAAAAATGCAAATGCAACTGTAATGTACCAGTCTGCACAAAAAACCTAAATTGTGTTACGTGTGAAAATTGACATATCTTGTTAGGCCAGTTTGAGGTTGTGTATGCACTCTTGAGGAGAAAAAGTGTGTGTTAAAGAGGTAATTCCTTGCCTTCAGTTAGGTTTTTGGTGTCATGGGAATGTTGCTGGCTAGGTTTAGGAAGAAGTAAAATATTCCTGTAAAATATGAGCTTATGCTGATGTGATTATAAGTGTTTGTGTGAAAGTGGGAAATTAAATTAGCTGAGACAAAAATTAAAATGAATCAATACTCTTTTTGTTCACACTCTGATTGTTCCTGCCTGGTGTGGTGCTCCCTGTTCTGCTGCAAACATCTTTCTGCAAATCCTGTACTTTTGGTAAAGGCATTATGCCATAGGTCATAAATGCTTTTGAAGCTAGGGTTTTATTAAAAAAAAATGTTATTTTCTGACCTGCACCAGCATAGGTGTAGACTGGTGGTTTGTAGTTGCATCCATTTTGGGAAGAAAATGGTTTTATTTTCTAAGTTTTCCTATTTACAAAATACAGATTACAACTAGCCTAGCAAATACAGAAATGAGACAACTAAAACTATTTTCTATTTTTTCCTTCAGAGTGCTTGGTCCTATCTTCCTTTTCACTTCTGTGCTTTCCAGTTGGATTAATGTGCCTCATGTAAACCAGATAAAAGAGCATATGTCAGACCATTTTCTGTACTGTAATCACATGTCTAAATCACTATTAGCCAGTCAAATTGTTCAACTGCTTTATCCCATTATAGGAAATGTTCCACTGAATGTTCAGTCTAAGTGCAGTCTAAGTAATGATAAAACGAAGAGCCCTGCATTAAACTGGCAAAGCCAGAATAGAATAATTCCTCAGCTATGGATGCCTCCATTAAACAGCAGTGCCATATTGGAGAGTGCTTTAGGTTGGTACTTTACCTTCTTTGAAGGCCATGTTTTTAAGCAAATTTGATGAGTTTAAGCAGACAGATGGAAAACTGCCTTGAATCTGCTCCTGTGAGATGCCAGGGATTCTCAGCTCTTCCAGGAGCAGGCTGATGTTAAGGGAGCAGAGGGTCCTTCAGTAGGGCAGTGCTTGCCCACATCTCATTCTGCATTTTGCCTGGTTATCAGTAAAAACTCCAGTGGTACTGTGGACACAGATAAGAACAGGGAACAGTGGAGGCTTCCTGTGGGTGAAGAACTGGGAATCAGTGTCATCAGTACCTGGAGAGAGGTACAGATGGTGGAATGTGGTTGCTAGAACAGCCTTTTATCATTGTTTGAAGGATGTAGCTTCATGTGGCACTGGCAGGAGAGTTAATCTTAGGTGAACAGTTCATTTTTATTATTTATATTGTAATTGTGCCTAGAGGCCAGGGCACCATTACACTACATGCAGTACAAATGCATAAGCAAAGGTTGTTCCTGCACAAACAATTTCTTAATTTAAATGTAAAGATAAGGCAGCATGTAAATGTAAGAAATGTATTGGGAAAGCACAAGGGAGCTGTGAGAATGCTGTGAGCAAAAGAACATGCAGAAGTTCAAGTACCCTGGCTATCTCAGCATCGGGGAGTGATTCACAGGCATCCAACTTGGAGGATATATTTAAAGCAGGGTAGCATTGTCACCCTGAGGATTTTCACAGAAAGCTGCTTTCCTGCCTGAACTGCCAGGCCAACACTCCTGTTTTCTTCCTTACATTTTGACAAGGGGATATCTGTACAGAGCAGCAATTCAAATTTAAGAGGTGGAGCAAGAACAGGCCATGCAGAGCCTTGAAATTTAGAGCAAGGAGGTTGTTCATGCTATGGTGCATCAGGAAGAATACAGAGAACTGAAATCAAAGCAGTGAATAAAGAAAATATTTTTGTAGGATTGCCTTTCTGCCTTAAAAGGTAGAAAGGCTGAATTTATACAAGTTGAAAAAAGATAATAAAGTTGCATTACTAAAGCTAGAACGTGGTGGACAAGAAAGAAGCTTTCAGATGCATGGTTAAAAGAACTCTTACTAGGATTGTAGAGGAAAAATGGAAATTAGGTGCCACCTCTCTGTATGGCCTGAAATCTTGGGAACTTAACTCTTGCTTGGACCTGAAGGATAAGAATGTGGTTGGAAAGAAGTTGTAGAGGAAGAGTTTAGTTTTGACTGTGTATGAACAACTGGTTGTTCATCAAAATGTATTACAATAGTATTGTACAGGGGCAGTAAACATTTTTGTGATAAATTTTAAGTAGCAGAGCTTTCTTAATCTCTGCAGGTTACAAGCAGCACAAACAGATGCAGCTCCTTAGCAAAATTTAGTAGCAGAAGTCTCATTGATTGTGACCCTTTATAGATCAGTGCTAAGCTCACTTTAAACTTTATTTTCAGCATCTATCGGATCTTGATGTATGCTACCAGTTATTTTTGCAATGTCTTTAGTTTAAAGCAGAATATAATAATGCTTTCAAAACTGGGGAGAACATTTTGTGTGTCTTTTTTAATTACCCATGTTTTCATTTCCATAGTAGTTTTTCATTACTTTGGCCAATGTAAGCTGCAGAAGGTTTTCAAAGGCTATTGATTTCACATATGCAGATGGGTTAAGGTCTGAGGACCCTTAAGCATAAGTGTTTTTGCCAGGAAATGATTATTTGAGATTTTTGATCATCACTTTAGTTGCATTTGCATTAGGGTAGGCCAATATTTAACGATACCTACAGTCATTTCAAAAGAAGCTTAAAGTGTTGGATGGAGCTTTATAGCTCAGCTGTGTTTCTTTAGTTCATCACACACCTTCTGTGTGATACTTGTGTCTTTACTTGCCTGCCCTTTTCTCAATTCAAAATTTAACATTTGCAAATGTAAGATGTATGTTGTTTTGTAGAATAAAAATGTTCCTAAACAAGAGCACAGTCAGGGGAGGTCATCCCTACCTGGCAAGACAGAGGTTTTTTGATGGACAGGCTTTGTACAACTATTGCACAGCAAAGGGTTAATGTATTAATGCAAACACTGGCCTCTACAAGCCACGTGTATCAAACTGCTTGGCCAAAAGCCAGAAAGCACATAGTGGAACACAGAGTGAGGAGGAGATGAGGTGTGAGGATTGAAGTTGGCTCTTTGCAGAACAGGGCTGAGCTTTGTGCCATTTTCTTCAGCAGCCCATGTTCTGTGACTTCCTCCACCGTATTTGAATTACCAAGCAATTCCCCAACTGCTTTATGGATTTTTTTGCACAGGAGCCTGGCTCACAGTGCTCAGGAGATGAATGATATCTGTACTAGTGTTCAGATTTTTCAGTTCTTGATAATTGCTTGTGTGATGGATAGGGCTTATAGAATTGTTTTACCACAAAATTATTAAAATACGGATTTATGTAGGGTCTTTACTCGTGTCTTAAGGGTGAGTGAAGTTAAGCTAAATGCTGGAAATAGATGCACAGTTTCCCCAGTTTGAAACAGGCTTGCTTTGAAGGACCCTTGGAGACTTTTTTTTTAACATTTCAGTTGTTAGTTTCTCTATGTTTGTATTTAATGATCCACTGAACTTCTGTAGCACTTGTCATGAGAGGATTTCCAAGAGCTGTCAGACAGATCAAGTGTGATGGCTGGCTGAAATCTCAGCATATTCGTCACCACGAATGTCTTGCCCAGTCTCTTGGTTGCTACTCTGAGCCATCTACACACCAGACATCTCTTCATCCTGTGTGCAGTGACACTGGAGACTTTTCCCAGCTTAAAACAATAAAAACAGTTCCATTTTCTTGGCTTTGCTTGTGGATTTTTTTTTTCTTGTTAGCATGTTAACTCCTACTAACTTCTTGTCATTGTTCTTTCATAAGATAAGTAATTGGAAATGGACATTTCTATTCTTTGTCATCATTTCAGCTCAGAGATGGTTTTCCAAGGCAGTTGGCTTGCTGAGAATAGGTGAACTCTGCCTTTCTCAGGCTGGAGTTGTTTTTAACTCCTTGCATCTCAGCAATACTGGAGGGGTACCAGGGTTATGCATTACTGGGGAAAATAGAATTTCCTTATCCACCACTAATGATCACTCCCTTATTCAGTGTTGTTATACACTAATCCTGTGAAATTAACTTTTCAAGAAATGCTGTCATAGGCACACTAAAATGTTATTAGTTACTCAAAAATTAGGTGACTGACAATTCCAGGAAATATTGAAATTGCTTTTCTCCTGTGTTTAATATATTTGACCACCAGTTCATCTGCATGGTTCATATAGTTTGGATGAATACAGAGGAACAAGATTTTACTAATTTTTTGCTTGTAACTTGTACTTTTGGTAACTTGTACTGAATTCTGCATTTTTTTTCTGTTGTTTTTTTTTTTTTTTCCCCCACTGGAAGGATGGCACTAGACAGTGCTGTTCATGCCATTCCTCTGTTAGTCAAAATAACTTGGGGCACTTGTTTCAAGAACTACCCTGAGTAAGTTCTTCTAACAGCACTGGTGCTTTTGAAAGCAACTAAGATAAAGTAGCAAACCCCTTAAAACCTAGAATATTTATTACTTAAAGAAACATAGGCTGTGAATGTGTGGAGTGCATCAGGTGGTTATTTTCCCCAAACACCATAAATCTTCAGCTGGTTCTGGCAGCCAAAAGGAGCAGCAGCTCTGCCCTCCCTCTGCTACCAGCTGTTTGTTCTCTCCCCTGTGCTGACCCAGGCACTTGTGGTGAGCTGGGCTGGGAAACTGAGCTGGGCTAGGACTAACCTGGCAAAGAAACGTGTTTGTGATAGCACGAGGGAGGAGGAGGAGGAGGAGGAGGCCAGAGCAAGGGCCAGGCTGCTGGAGGGAGGCAGAGCCGCAGCTCTTGGCAGCGCCGCCAGCCTGCAGCGCTCTCTGCAAAGGGGCAGCCTTGGCTCCCTGAAATTTGGGGGATTTTGGGTTCCAGGCTGACTCCTTTGAGCTTTCCAATACAGGAGTAAATATTCAGGAGATGGAGGTTTTTACAGGCTGGTTCATTGGTTGTTGAAAAAGAAATGGTGATGTTGAGAGGGTTCTTCACAGCATTTAGATAGAGGAGTTGTTCTCATCTTCCTTGGCATTGATTAAATGAGGAATTTCAGTTCTCACTTCGATCCTGGGAATCATTCTTAAATTGAGTATTTAAAGCACCCTCCAAAACAATGTAAGTAAAATATTTTATGTTAACAATAATGTCTGGTATCCTGGAAGCTCCTTCCTACAAGTATATTAATATATAGGCATTATAATGAAATCAAATGAGGTCTTGCTTCTTTCAGAATATTTTCGCATTTTTTTGGGAAGTATTTTTACTAAATCACACGTGCACCCAATCCTATTGCCAGCCATTCCCATATAAATTTATAATTACTAATTTTCAGTGCTGTATTTATCAACATTCTAATTGCTTTCCTTGAAGAAACTGCTGGAAGCACTATCAAGCTAGGATGTTTCCACCCAGACTTTTGGCATTGGGTATGGGGAGGGAAAAAAAGGACTTTTTCTCTTCTACTGCGTTATTACTGAAAATAAAGTCTTGCCAAAACTAGTTTTAATGAGACTCTTAGAAAAAAAAATCAGCTTTAGAAAAAATTACCAGTTTTTTTACTTTGCCTATTATATATTTATATTCTTGGAGCACGTGCAGTTGAGTCACTTGTAAAATAAAAGGGATTTTTGGTAGTGAGGATGTGGTCCAAATGTGCAGTCTCCGCCACTAAACATTTACTGACATCTGAGGTGGCTCGTAGTGCTGTGAGTCTGGAAGCTGTAGCTAATCCAGAACGACTTCTGGAGCATCCCAGTGTTCATGGAACCTGGATGTTCCAATAATGGTGTCTTACCCTGCTGTCTGTCTGGCATTGAAAGACTGTCTGCAGTGTTCTTAGGGCTCAAGAGAACAAGGATGGCTCCATATTGTTACTAATAAAGAGAGGAGTAATTCTGCAATAAAATTTGGGAGATTTATTAGTAAGCCATTTCATAAACCCAGAATGTGAATTATTCAGGGTTCTTTTTCATGAAGTGTGAAGTTCAAAAGCACAATGAAATTATTTTAAATAAAAGGAATATTTTAGTTTTCCTGTATCAGCAGAGATAAATGGAACTCTATGGCCAAAAAAGACTTGAGGGTGATCTTGCTCATCCTTCTGTGTGCTGTGTATCTGTTCCATTTCTGACAAATGGTTCTCTGACTTGTTTTTGAAGTATTTAGTGAATGCAGTTCCCCTATGTCTCTAGGCAATTGGTTTCAGTAACTAATTTTGGGTAGTATAAAATAAATATTCTTTATTGCTGATTAAGCCAGTTTTGTTTTGTATTACTCACAGCTAAGACTCCACAGCTGAAATGGAGAACAATTTTTATACAAAACTTTTTCAGGTGATTGTCTCCTTTGTTCTGCACTGAACCAGCTTAACCTCTTTAGCAACAGAATATTGATTAACTGATTTATCCTTTAAAAGATTACTAGTCTTTATTAAGTTTCTCTTGGTTGATATGAGCCACTTCTCGATTTATCAGAATGATTTTTGTTAAGATCTTGTCATCAAAAATACTTGTAGCCTCTGCCATGGCTTGTATGTAGCTCTCCTGTGTGTGTCAATGTCCTCATGCAGGTCCTGGAGGGAGGGACTTCCTTGCAATGTTCATCCACATGGATTGAAAAGAATTTGCAAATAAAAACCCTCTGGGTGCCATAGTTCATCGTTGCCAGCCTCTATTAGGGCATTTTTACCAGGACTGTATTAAGGAAGATGATTGCTCGTAGCTTAGAGATTACTTCTGTTTCTTAAGCATTGTGTGAAATTCTTCCAGTCCTGCTGACTTGAATTTCTCTGATTATTTAGTCTAGCAACAAAATCAGTTTCTAGTATTAGCTACAATAAATCTGTTTTATGAAGGCTAAAATACAGAAAATGCCATTTGAGTCTGTTTTGTTATCCGTTTGTTCTTTCTAAACACTGTTTGTACAGACTTTTGTGTTTTACTTCTTCTAAAATATTTCTGAAACTTTGTTTGCCTTTTATACTGCACAGTGGTAATACTGCATGCTGTGCTTTTATCTCTTCTGATTTTTATCCCTGACAGTTTATGCTGTTCCTTTATATTCATTAAAATGCCCTTGTTTCCATTCCTAATATGATTCTTTCTAGTTTCAGACCCTTATTACTGGCTGCTTTTATGCAGCCTGTATTGTTCATATACATTTCCTATCTCTCCCCTGCTTTGGAATACTTTGCCATTGTGCACATTCCAGTACAATAACTGCCGGTCCTCCTTTAAATTTTAGTCTCAAGAGATTCTAGCAACAAGTTCAAAGAGTTTGTTGAAATTTGCTTTTCTTCTTTCAGTTAATTGAAGATAAAAACTTGCTCTCCCTCTCTGCTGCTCTCGCTTTCCCCCTTCCTTGGCACAGCGAGTGCTTCTCGTTACCACTTCCAGCCAAATCACTGTACACATTGAGATGTTTAAAATGGAGCCTGCCCTAATAGAGTGAAGTGTGAAGTAACTGCTCTTCTGGCACCCTCAACTTTGTGAAACAGTTGTCCTCAGCGTTTTCACAAACATGTTGGGCTGTTTGTTCTGATATTTTGGTTTTCTATTAGACGTATGGATGATGAAGGCCTCGTCTTACCCTCTGAGATACGTGCTCTGAAAACTTCTGCTAGCTGATTCCAAAGCCTCAGCAGCTTCCTCAGATTTTTCTCTCCCAGCCTTCCCTGTTCCTTTTTTCCTAGTTCCCATTCTCTGTTGCTTATGTGTTTGTTTCACCTCCAGCTTTTTTCCTTGTAATAAAAGCAAGTAACTATTTTTTTTTGTACCGTGGCCCACTGAACTGGATGAGACTAGAACTTAGAAATGGGCCAGATGCTTTTCATTGTGAAGAAAAGCTTGGAAAAGGGAATTTTGAAATAAAAAGAACTGATCATTTCAGTTTCCTTAATTTTTTCCATTTCTAATTGTGCTAATTTGTGGCTGTGCTAGTGTTTTGTATGGATGAGGGGCATGGCTGTAGCCAGCAATAGTGTTCTGGCACATGAAGCACTCAGCTTCTTATCCATGGTTGTGACAAGCCCAGCAGGGAATGTTTGGAGTTGCTGGACACTGTTGTCCCCAGTGTTGTCTCCGCTGCCATACAGTTCCAGTGGTTGCTCATCCACTTCTGACCACTCTGCCAAACAGTTCTCAAGGCTGGCCCAAGGTTTCCTGTGGTCCCCACGCTGTTCCCAGCATAGTTTGTGTGGGGCTGCTTTGTGGGGGAGTTTGGGAATGAGATAGTGTGGATGGAAGCTGTCCTGTGCTTGTCAGCCTCAAGGCCACCACCACCAACTATCTTTTATGTACTGGTATAACCATAACTGGATTTGTTTTGTTGGTGGTGTTCTATCAAGGAGGAATTCAATCAAACTGATAGAATTCTCATCAGTTTCACTCTCAGCCTCCTGGGCAAACAGTGTGCCACAGTTAATGTTCTCTAACCCATAGGGAGGGGAGTTTAGGAGAAGCAGCTCACTGCAGAATTGCTCTAGAGGGAGCAGAGGGGATGGGATGTACAAGCCATGAGGGTCTGGGAAATGCTGGATTTCAGTGCTACTTCAGGCTTCTCACAAACAATGTTTCCTGGTTCATATTTTGAGTAATTAACCTTGCATCAGGCATCTTGGTAGAGATCTATACAAAGGAAAGTGCAAAGCACATTCAGCAGGAGTTCTAATTTAGATTTCTGCCTGTGTCTTTCAGAAACCCTTTAGGAGAGAACTGGGCCCAGAAATGGGAGGGTAACTCAAGAAATAAATTATCTGTAAGCAAAATTATTTAAAGAAATAATCTCTGAGCACTAAGAGCTGGCTCATGTCTGGCTTTGCTGTTGTCTCTTTCTTTAATGGAGTGGCAGAGTATTCTTTGTCTTGTGGTATGCTGTCAATGGCTTGGAAATACATTAATTTCAAATATATTAGTTGGTGAAGAATAATATAAAAGCTTGATAAACTCACATTTCATGTGCTCTTTTTGTGGTCTTCTCAGACAAGGATACATTGGTAGAGCAGAACAAAGTACTGTTGGTTGTGAACCTACTTTATGGACAAGCAGAAAATCTTGATCTCAAGGCTTGTTAACCAGATGGTGTCAGTGAGGGTTTTAAATTACTGATAATATAAATAAATATTTGTTTAAGAATATTTTCTGCTTACTTTTTTTTTTTTTTTTTAATTCATGTGTCTCTTTTCATTTTACTTGCTTTGGACTGTCTTGATAGAAAAGAAATAACCAGTTTTTACATTGTTAATTTGGCCATGCTATTTTAAAGGCTTTTTTAGACCACTGAGAGTTCCTTGTCTATACTTAGTTAACATGCTCACACTTAGAAAAAGTGAAGTCATAATTGTCTTGGACATGTTTAAACTTGAGTTGAAGCTTGGGCTCTCAGCTATTCCATATCTTCTCAGATGCACTGTGTTCCTCGTGTGGCTAGAATTTGGAAAAGCGTTGTGATAGACATTTAGCTGGCTTTTATCTAAAGACTATAAATGTTGTTCAACTAAGTTGTTAAATATTTTTGGGGGAATATTTCTGGGTTTTTTCTCTCTCTCTCTCTCTCTCTTTTTTTTTGTCCCCTAGTGTGTAGATGAACCGAACCTGGGGAATTTATGTATTTATATCTGCGTGGATGTGACCACGTCATGTGGTGTGGGAGCATATTCCATAACAGCTGTTAGTAATGGGCCTTGGGGACAGGGCAGGGGCTGAATTCTAGCTCCTGTAGTCATGCCACCTAGGTTTCTTTTTTGGGGACATTGTGATGGTCTAGTTTCTGTCTGAATTGTTTTCTTTCAAAACTTGAATAATTATATTTATTTTACTGATGGAAGGAGGAAGTGTTTTAAAATTCTGCAGAGGTCCTTATGCTTAGTCAGAAGAGTGAAGTAGTTATCTCTGAAATGCAATTCAGATAGGCTGGGGTCTGGGCAGGGGCAGTCTAATAGGAAATACTAAACAAAGGTGTTTAGGTGTGATTTAGGTTGTCTGAGTATCACCTTTATGCCCTGATCTGTGTTGTCTGTACTTAGCAAAAGTAATTTCAAATAGGGTCCCCCCACTGGATTTCAGCACTGTGTGTAATTACAGAGCTATGTAAACGAGGAATTGAACGTCAAAATATTTTAAAACTGTTTTGGGAACTGACTCTGACCTGCTTTGAGGAAGAGCTTGGACTGGCTGACCTTTGAGGTCTTTTTCAACCTGAGTGATTCTGTGATCCTTTTCCATGAGCATCCCTTCTGATGGTGATGTCCATTATTTCTGTGGTACCCATTGCTTTTACACAGTGAAGGATGTGTAATCATTTTTATTTCCTAGATGGTGTTTTCCTGTATTGTTTATGGAAAGAAAATAGTTTACTCAATCTCTTTGTTTCATTGTCTCTTATTTCCTTTGTCACTTGATACTTGCTTTATCTCTTAATCTGTGTGATTCCACATATACTAAATAAATTATTACTTCCTTACACATTGGGATTGTTTTTTTCAGAAATGGTGTCACCTGGCATTCCAGATTTTCTTTTTAAAAAGTACATTTAAAAGTTTATCTGCTAGAAAAGGGTAGGGCTATTTTGATTATGTTAAAATAAATATGTCAGACTTTATATTCTGATTGGATTTCCATCATGCACTGTTGAAAACAGTTTTGTCCTGCCTGTGCTAGCAGCTAACAATGCATGTCACTAGCAATGAGTCATTTTCTGATGGCCTGGGAGCGTTCAGGTATTTCTGTTTTCTGCCTCTTCTCATCTTGCATCTTCTTTTGAACTTGTGCTTTTTAATCTATATTGTTTTTTCGTCCTCTCTGTATTTATTTGCTCATCTCTTTATTTTTTTGGGGGGGATAAAGAAAATTTTCATCGGGAACTCTAGTGACAGGACAAGGGGGAATGGCTTCAAACTGTCAGAGGGCAGGTTTAGATTGGATGTTAGGAACAAATTCTTTGCTGTGAGGGTGGTGTGAGGCACTGGAACAGTTTGACCAGGCCCCATCCCTGGAAGTGTTCCTGGCCAGGCTGGATGGGGCTTGGAGCAACCTGGTCTAGGGGAAGGTGTTCCTGCCCATGGCAGGAGGAAATTGGAAATTATATTTGCCACACCTTGCCAGTCAAAACCATGAGAAAAGACAGAATTTGATGCTTTCTTTATAGAAAGCTATTTTAATTATCTGACTTACGTTGCTGTTCAATTTCTGTTTCTAAAAGCAGGCTTGCTAGATGTGGCATCTTAGATGTAATGGCTTTAAATTGAATTTATCACAATATGTTAATGTGGGTATGCAGTTAATTCACATGTTTCTTGGCTGTGTAACATGCTGCCAACCTGTCTTTGGGTCTAGATATGATCTGGTTCATGCTCACAAGAAGAGAGAGGAGGAGAGAGGAAATAGACTGTTTGGAGCTGGTTTAGAACATTTTTTAATTTTATTTTTTAATTTTAGAAATGGAGTCTATCTCCAGAGAATGTTGTAGCACAGGTTAGAAACTAAGAACTTCCAAACCCCTTCAAATGCAGTAAAAAAAGGAGTCAGTCTTCTTCTGTTTAATCCTTTGGCATGGAAAATGGAATTTATAGAGAAATTATTCACAGAAGAGGGTGGTTTGAGTTGCTATGTGGCATGGAAGCATACAGGGATGCTGGAAGGTAAAATGCCTGTACATTTCAGTAGAATTGCCAGACTAAAGGATAAATACTTGCATTTCCTTTTCTGCTTTTGTCCTTTTTGTAGCTCAGTACTCAGTGCTTAATCTCAAGTTGTTACAATTTTTAGAAACCCATTGAATATTTTGGAAATAGCAGGTCTGCAGGAGTTGAGGGAAATGTTTAAGAAAGACAAACACCTTATTGAGCTTCTTAATATATCTGTCTTTACTGTCTTTACTTTAAATGCAAGTATTTTAAAATCAATGAAGTAACAGATCCGATATTTGACCCATGTAGAGTAACCAAGTAATATTTCTGTTGAGAAGTCCTTGTTTTTTATTTGTATGTGTCCCATCTGAAATTTTGATTGGAGTATATTGGAATTGGTGACTTGTTTTATTTCTGAATTTCTCTTGGTTGCTGTGAAGAAACATTCTCTCAAAGTTAGGAATGTAAACAGGGCCTATCACAAACAGATAGGGCTGCTTTGCTCAATGTGTCTTGATTAACTCAAGAGTGGCATCCTTGAGTTAATCAATTTGAGCTTGGAAGAAAACAGTCCACCATATGTATAGACATAAGTTTTTATCTTAATCATTAAATCTATCACTTCTGTTGCTTATTTAAAAAAAAAAAAGAAGTCTGAGGAGAGACGACTGGTCCCATTTTTCCCATGTACATTTTCTTGGCAGAAGCATTGGCATAAACACTTCCTGCCTTGCCATCATGGTGACACACGTTTGTGGAGATGTGTGAATCAGGGCAGGGAGCTGCTGCAGACACAATTGCTTTGCCTTTTCTCAGTGTCCAGCCCTGCTGCTTCTTGCTGGGTTGCCCTGTAGCAGGTTTGGTCCATGTGTCTGGTTCACAATCCAACATTCAGCTGAATGGGAACAGTTCTGAGGCTGGGAGGAAGAGGTATGGGGTGGGAAGAACATACAACCCTACTGAATGCAATTTATGGGCAGTTTGTGTGGAGAAGTAGTAATCAGTCAACATGACTGGTGTTGGACCACATCTGACTGCGCTGTAGTAAAATTACACTTTTTCCTTCCTAAGATTTTTATGGCAATTAATGTGGTCTTAAAGAACTAAATCTCATGCTTTGATGTGAGAGAAAATACATCCCCAAAGAAGGGGAAGAACAAGGCCAGCTAATATGGCTTCATACCTGTTAGCTTGGATCTTGGATCATGTGAACAGCAGCGAGAAATACTGAGAGTAATTAATTATTTTAACCAGCTCTTACTAAAGCACAACTTGTTTCTGCTAGCCTACTTAAACTTGTCGGATGACCCATTACCTTCTAGGTTAGAACTTAAAGTTTTTAACAGTGTAGCATGTGAAAATACCTGCAGGTTTAAGGTACAGCAGCACAGCCAGCCATGTGAATTGATGGAGGGTCAGTCATGCTGCAGAGGTATCACCTGGAATGGTACCACACCAGGATTGTAGTGGAAGCTCATGAAAACCAGGCAGTTATGGGATAGATGACACAGGAAACTTGGTACTCCAGCCTTGCTTAACCTACTGACCCTAAACACTCCTTTTATTTAATGCAGTTTGGAGAACACACAGCTTCTGTCTGCTCTTTGGTATCTTCTTTGCTTGAAGAGGAGCTTACTTTAGTTGATCTGAGAATTATTGGTTAGAAAAGTGTTTAAACTCAGCAGAGATGGATGCCCAACAGAGGCTTGTCCTGGCTGAGCCTGAAGGACTGTGAGTGTGAAAGGGAATAGGCAAAGTGATTGATGGCTCAGTAGGGGCTTTGCAATTCCCCACTTGTTGGTTGGACCAAGACAATCAACCCTCATTGCAAAATAAACCCCTGACATTCCCCACCTCAGCTAAGGCTTAGAATAACATATTTAACCTTCTCATTGCAGCAGACTGAGCGTGCTAATATGCGTGGTTACAGAGATGTGCTGATAAGCCAGAGCTTGATAGCACCTTGTAGCCAAATATATTTATGTGTCCGTACCTGTACTAACATGGCACAATGGCTCTTATACAATAGTTACTTGTTTCAGAGTAAACACCTGGAGATTTTTTCATGTGAGTGCTTTCATTTTAAAATTTTATCGTCATCTTTGTAGAATGGGTTTGATAAAAACTTTCCTGTAGGCTGGGCACCTAGAACATGTTCCAGTTGAAAATGCAAGGAGAGGCAGCATTGGTCTACCTGGGTAGATCCCATTCTGTGAATTATGTGGGATTTTGGGTTTGTTTTGTTCAGTCTTAGAAGTGAAATGATATCTTTGAGTTCTTAGGCACATTTATTGAGAATTTCTCTAATCAGTTCTCATAAGGCAATACTGAACTTTCTTGCTTGTCCACAACAGATGGTGCCCAAGAATAACTACGTCCAGCTGCAGCTCAGTGTGACAGAAGAGAATTTGATAAAAAAAAAAAGTTGAGTGAGAAAGTAGAGGTGATGCGTGGTCTTACTTTGTTGAACAAACAAGTCAGATTATTATTGTTGTCAATGTGTCAACCTGTGTCTTGCAGATGTCTGATACTTAAACAAATTTTAAGAAAACTTGAGATTGACAGAAGCAAAGCATTACACAACAGCTGCTGGGGGGTTTTTGTGTGAAGGGAAGTTGAACAAAGGTAGTTGCATTACTGCTCATATTGGCAGGACCCATTGGTTTGCAAGTATCTATCAATGCAAGTGAAGTGACACTTGCGTAATGTTTTCTTGATTTGTTTTTCTCTCTGTAGGAGAATAAAATTGGCAGGGAGCATTTGGAGGATTAGGAAAGAACCATTTGTAGATGGACATTTGTCAAGCTTTGCTTTCTTAGCTTGTCCATTCCAGATTGTTTTGGAGAAGTGTAGAGCAGCCTGGAAAACGTTGGGGGGGGGCATGAGAGGGGGAGAGGAAAAAAAGAAGAAAACTAAAGCATAAAACACTAACTAAAACCATGAAACTAAACACCAAGAAGTTTCACCTCAACATGAAGAAGAACTTCTTTACGTTGAGAGTGGCAGAGGACTGGAAGAGGCTGCCCAGGGAAGTCATGGAGTCATTCCAGACCCACCTGGGTGCGTTCCTGTGTCACCTGCTCCAGGTGACCCTGCCTTGGCCGGGGCTTGAAGTAGTTGATCTCCAACCAAAAGGGTCCTGTGATTCAGTGGAAAAAGGAGAAAAACAGGGAAAAAAAAGGCGATCCCCGGAGTCCCACGTTAATCTTTCACGCGTGAAACCCTGGTTTTCCCAGAGCAGCCCCAGCAGCCGAGGAGGGGCCGCCAGGAAAGCGGCTGGCGTCTATGGAAACGTAACTTTTGGTTGCGCTGCTTTGTTAAATGGGAAAGTGCGGGCGTGGGGGGAAGGGAGCGGGAGCGCTGCCGCCCGCCGCGCTCGGTGGGTGCTCCCGGGCAGGGCCGGCGGGAGCGGCCGGGCCCTCCCGCGCTCGGTTCCCGGTTCGGCCCCGGGCTCTCCCCCGGGACGCGCGGGCCCCGCGGGGGTGCGGGGCGGGGGCCGGCCCGGGGGAGCCTCCGGCGGGGGCGCTGCGCCTCCGGCCGCCGCCGCTCCGCCTCCCGAGCGCGGGCGGCCCCGCTCCTGCCGCAGCGCTCCGGTCCGCACATTGGCGGCGCCCGGCTGCGTCGGATCTACTTTCTCTCCCTCGGCTCCCTTTTTTTTTTTTTTTTTTTTTTTCTTCTCTCCCTTCTCTTTTTTTTTTTTTTTTTTTTCCCTTTCCCCTCCCCTTCCCCCCCCCGCTCCCCTCCCCCTCCGCCCTCCTCCGCCGGCGGCCCCAGCCTGGTTCGGGGAGGATCCCGGAGCCGAAGTTCCGCGGCGATCGGGGCTGTGGCGCATCGCTCCCCGGCGGCGCCGCCATGGGGGGGGCCCTGTAGAGCCGCCCGAGGCCCCGGGGCAGCGGCCGGGGGAGCGCCGAGCGAGCGGCACGAACATGGCAGACCGCGGGCAGCGCTGAGCATCGCCGTCTCCGCTCCGCGCTGGGCTCGGGCCCTGGCATGTAAATAACTTCTCTTCCCTCCGGATCGCACCGGTGCCAGCCCCTCCATTTTCCAGAGGGGATTTGCGAGCGGTTCCGCGGCGCTGGGCGATGTCGCGCAGAGCCAGTTCGCCGGGGGTGAGTACGGCTGGCGCTGAACTTCTTTGTATCGAGGGCAGGCGGTGACAGCGGGAAGGGGCTCCCCGGGGAGCGGGGACCCGCCGGGACCGGGCGGCAAACTTGGCGTGGGGACTGGGCGCCGCTGACACTCGGCACGGCGAATTCGACGCCGTTCGGTCAAAAAAAAACCCGGACCCGCGTCCAGACGTGGGTGTAGAGGTTCAAGTTACACGCTCGCTGGGTAATCCGCGGCCGTTTACAAAATAAAAATAAGGAAAAAGGAGGGTGGTGGGTGGGAGAAAGAACCACAAAAGCCCCGCTCGCCCTGACCCGGGCGCAGCCGGGCATCCGGTCAGCGCTGCCCTGGGTACACCTACACACGTGTGCCCGCAGATATTCTGGAAAAAATACGACTTTATATGGATACCTATGGCACAACTATTTATTTTTCCTTTTATATTTTTTGTCGCTTCCTGATGTAAATACTGGAGAGATGGAAAATGGAGATAGGGTTAATTTTTCTTTAATATTTTGAAGTATTCTGTGCACGCTATATTTGAAGAACATGCCATTTTAATTTTGCATGCTTCCAAAGCATACCTTTATAGTGTTAATTTTAGGTGATCCTCCCACTGTTTTAAACTGTAGTTCTAAACTAAGAGGGAAAAATAAAAACACTTTAAAAAATAAACTATGTTTCTAGCGCATAATGGATGGTCAGATCATCATATATGATGATTTTCGTGTGAGCAAATAGGTCATAAGTCAAAGTAAGTGTTATGTAACTGGCTGGCTTTAACAAACTTGGTACAACTGTAAAGTAAAAAAGTCTATTTCTTTTTTTTTATTTGGGCACTATGAGAGGCTGGCTACCCCTTTCTCCAGTGGCCTTACTTTGTAGCAGGCTGATTAAAAAAACCCACCCAACATAACAATCTATGCTTTCAAAATATGAACCAGTTAATTTGTGTAGTGTTTTGTATTTTCCTGAAAAACTCCTTTGGTCTTGTGCCTCATTCTGGATACTAAACCCTACACGCTCACCAGTAAATCATTAGTTAACACTCTAACTGGATTCTTACATAATTGAAGAACGTTCCTGAGTTAGTTTAGATTTTTGTTTAACTTCATTTTGTTTTTCTCAGAATAGCGTTATTTGGCGTAGAGCTGTTGAAAGATCTGAAGATCAGTATGAAAATGGTTTGGGGCTTTTTCATGTGAAGAAATAAAGCAGTAGTGGGTTTGTACTCCTATAGCAAAACTGAAACAACTGGGCAGACATTTAAAGGTTTTCTCAGTGACTCTGTACAATGCTGGGTATTGAAGTGCACACAGCTCCTAAGCTGGAGGTTACGTGCAGGGGTCTTTGTGCTGTGTGTACATCATGGTGATGGTCGTGTGTGGTGTTTGATGCTCCTGCACAATAAAATCCACTTGCTACAGAAAATAACTGCAGCTTCCAGACTGCTGAGTGGAAATATTTTAACCATCTACTTGTAAGATAGAAGCAGGAGACAAGATAGACTTTTTTCTTAGTGCTGTGTGATCAGCTGCATCTGAGTGCCATTCAGTAACTTCACTGATGACTACTGTACATTTGTTTTTAAAGGGTTTGGTTTTGCATCTCTTACTACTTTGTTGTAAATGGTCTTTATTTTGAGAATATACTTGGAGTTCAAGTATCTGTAGTTTTAGTTCCTTGCCTCACTTACAGGTCATCTTTATAAACTGTTTTATGACTCTTGTTTTGTCTGTTCTATGCAAAGTAATACCTAATATTCTGGCAGCATTAAATATAGAAGCTTTTAGGTCAAAATATTTTTGTTTTGGTAGGAATAGTATTTTTTGTATAATTATTTTGTCAGACTCTGTTGACTTATATTTTTATATTTTTTCTCCTTGCCTTTTTTTTTTAAATTTTTTAAAAATTTTTTTATTATTCTCTCCTAAGCAGAAACTCCTGCAGAGTTTTGGCAAAATGTTTTTTGGAAGCTTTTTTTTGGAGGGGAGGACACAGGGGGTGATATTATTGTCATTTACATAATATACCAGTAGAAAGTAGTTGCATCATGTACAGTTTCTTAACGTGACCGTTCATTGGACTTGCCTGAAAATGATCTCTTAAGGGTAAATGGCTGAGCAGAAATTAAAAGCCACCATGTATTTGTTTCTCCTTTTATTTCAGGCTAAAAGGACCATTCAGTATATGCTTTATGTATATTTCCAGACTTACTGTATTTAATTTATTCAGCTATTTAAAAATAATGGTTGAAGTATTCTTTTCTCATCACTGCTGTCAAACCTTACGGCTTTGCAATTCTGGTTTCCTGTTCTGAAAGTGTGGATAGAAAACTCTTACTATGGAGGAGCATGTACTTGGTGTGTACCATTTAGTGTAAAAGACACAGTCCAAGAGGATGGGGGACTGGCTCTGGAGTGTTGTCAAAAGCAGCCTCTGAACAAGCTGAAAGACACTCTTTTGTTTTATTTGTTCCAATTTTAGTAATCACTAAAGCTCCTGGAAACCCTGGGACATAGGGTGTTTGAAGAAGTCCTAAAATCCACTTTGGCAGTCTTTTATAATTCTGTCTTTCCTCTGCGAAATCCTTTTGGCATGTCGTGGTTCTCTGGCAGGATCCCAGCGTGTGATATCACAGATATCAGATGTCTCCTTGCCATCCATGGCATTTGCTGTGCCGCAGTGGCGCTCCCCGGGACGGCCGAGGTGAACCAGGAAATGTCATGGAAATTGGGTGGGGAGAGCCAGGAAATGTCATGGAAATTGGGTGGGGAGAGCCAGGAAATGTCATGGAAATTGGGTGGGGAGAGCGTGGCAGAGGAGCTGTCACGTGCCTCTGGGAATAGGTGAGCGCCTTCTGTTTGACAGCGTTCACGTCTTTGTGTTCCGTAATCTGATGTGGAATGTATTCAGCAAACAGATGTGGCTTTTAGTGGTCTTGACAGGTTTTTTTGTTTTTTTTTTTTCCCTGACATCTCAGATGGAGTTGAGTGGAGAAACATCACAGTTAAGCTTTGTCCTTTGGAAATATCTTTGATTAAAAAAAATGGAGCATAATTATAGGTGGCCTTCCTCGTCAGAATTTTTTTTTTTCATCTCAGTGTTGAGGTCCAAAGCCAGGCACAAGCATAGATGATATCATGCATTTGGAGGATATTTGGCTCCTCCATAAGGGCTGTTGGAAGTTAGTCATAGCACTCTGTGTTTCTCCCTGTCAGGGAAGTCTCCCTCTTGTTTGTACTCACTGGAGAAATGTTACACAGTGAGTGTGGCTTGTGCTGATGGTGCTTTTGTAGTACAGCTAGAAAATAAAAGATTTCACGCTGGCCTCTTTGTCCCATGTTTCCATCCTGATTTCCAAGCATTAAAAGCTGAATACTTGTGTAATGTTACTTAATTAGAAAAGATAGAGGCATGGAAGAAAAGAAGAGTCTGCTTGTGTATATATTTGTTTGTTTAGCCAGGACTTGCAGTTCTTGGGTATAATTCAGTTTCAGGAATGAATTCTTTGTTTTAGATGGAGCTCAATGTGTTCCTTCCAACCACACACACTTCCATGTTGTTTTAACTCTGGATCTTCCTTTTTCTCTCTCTTTTTAATTTAAGTTTTTTTTTTCTTATTTTTAATTTCCATGCCCCAAATGCCCCCATGCTATAAAAAGAGAAGGTGGGTTGCTTTTGGAAGACTCCATTCAGGAACAAGTGTATGTGAGAGCAGGTTATTACTGCCTGGTTTATATAGTTTATATGTAGTTTATAGTTAACCAGTTTGCAGTTGCTGTTAGCATGTAACATCAGGTGCCATAGAGAAAAATGGGACAAACTCTGAAAAGGGCAGTTCTGGGAATAATCATTCCGTGGGGGATCTGTTTGAGGTGGAGTTAGACCAGGAGGAAAGGGAGCTGTATTTTTTCCAGAATTCAGAAAACCTCAAACAGAATTCTTATTTAGGCTTACAGTTCTGCAGAAATCTGCTGCCTTTGAATCAAGTGACTTGTGAAGGTACTGAGTTAAATAGAATTTGAAGGTTTTTTTGAAGCAGGAGGAACAGGGTGAAAGGATGTGATGTATTTGGTGGAACAAAGAGGATGGGGCAGGGGAAGGGATGGGTTGGATGGGACTATACAAGGATGGTGTATCTGGAGCAATGAGAAGAAATGAGGTTGGAGCTTTATTTTAGTCACCTTGCCCTTAGGCTTGAGTGGGGCAATTTTGTCATCGTGGTTTTGTGGCACTGTTGAGAATGTATTCAGCATGCAAGAAGACACCAGCAGTGGTCAAGGAGAGGGATGAGGGAATGAATGAACCTAGAATATTTTCTAACCTTTTCAAAGGTCCTTGATCTGGGTCAAATAGTAGGTGTGCTAGGTGTTGTCACTGCCATGTCAGCCTTGCCTTGTGTACAGAAGGTTTAGTCACAGTTGTGGCAGAAGTCATTCAGTGTATGTTCAGGGCTGCCATAAAATGGAGGGCAGGATTGAGCAGTAAGTACTACTATTAACCTTTGAGAGACTGTTTTCATTGGAAGCATTTCACTTTGTCTTTGCAGTATTTTAGCAGAAGGCTGATTGCACATAGGAAGGGGTACAGAAACAAGGTAGAGGGCTTTTGGGAGCATCGTGGGTTTGCAGTGCTCAGGAAAGAGGAACCCAGAGTTCCAGGAATATAATCTGTAAGACAGATGGGAGATGGGGGTTGAGGAGCATGGACTTCAGTCTTTCTCTTTCACCTTAATCCACCTTGGTGAGGTAGCTTGCCTGTAAGCAGTGCTTAGTCTTACGTGTATTTAGTTGTCTTTTCATTTCTGTTTCCTTTTCATCTTTGTTTTCACCTTGTTAAAAGAAGCTAAGATTTTTAAATTAAGAAAAATAAACGCTCTAGGGAACCATCTGAAGACATTTTTATGCAGCTCCAGAAATAACAACTATTACTACTTGAAGTTTAGTTCTTAGAAGAAGAGAGTGATGGTGAGGAAGTCAGGAAGATTCCTGAGGTAGTTTGTTTGGATCAGGGTACAATCCTGCATTAACAGATCCTTGGAACTGGGCTGGGGAGAGCAGGTCTGCCTTGTAGATTTTGTTCAGGTATTTATTAGTCAACAAGATGTAAAATAATTAACACATCTCTTTTATTCCTCTGGTATATTTGTCCTCAGATAGTAAAACCCACCTAGAATGATGAATAATGTTTAGCTATGAGGAGTTAGTAAGTTACTTTTTCCATTTTTCAGAAATGCATGTAGTTACTGAACCTGTCTTGATGTCTGTGGTTCAGTAACTGAGATGGTTGTGTCAGTTTTCCATAGAAAGTTTTAGAATCCTGGAGCTGAACTGGTGAACAGCTTCTATTTCAGGCTGTTCTATTGCTTCCCTTGGGGATGTTTTGGAATCAGTTGACTCCAGTTTAGTTTGTTACCAGAAAGTCAGAGTTCCTGGGCAGTGCTGTGTAGCCAGGGATTGCTCTGGCCAGTTTGATATCTGCATTCACCCATGTTGATGAAGGTAGTTGGCTGCTGTTTTCTCTGGTGAAAGATGAGAGGTGTAAAGGTTAGGGAGAGGTAGTTCCCCTGATCATTGCTAGACCTACATACAGTTGATATATAAACCATCCTATATTATATTTATTTCTTTCCTCATGGCTGCCTAATCTTCAACATCTGCTGCTGACAGCTTTGCCCATACTGCAGAGGAGTTTTCATTATTGATGCCTCTGGACCTCCAAATAAAGAACTGTCAGTGAATAAGTACTGTATGGATTCATTTAATTATTAATCAGCATGATGGGGTATTCTCTAAGGTACACAATTCTGTTTCAAAGACAAGTCAAGTCAATAGAAAGTTTTCCATTGAAATAAAATAGTCATGAGAGTAAACATTCATCAGTACAAGCAAGAATTCGATAGCCTAGACTGTTCTTCACCTACTGTTTTGAATAGTGCTAACCAATTGCTGCTCTGCATGATCAGAAACTGTGGGGAAGAGGATGCTTCAGAGAAAAATAAACCAGGCATTGTGGAGTAGTTTTTCATTCTTCAGATATCAAGAAAATATGAGAACAGTTTTCTGTCAACTTAGATTCTGTGGAACAGTGCTAAGCCAAAATCACAACAATTATAAATTGCATAAACTTGTACTTGATTTCTCTATTATTCTTTTACTGGCCAATTAGTCATGTTTTACTCCCACTGCTTTGCAGAGGCTGGCAAGAATTACAGTCCTGTTGTGTGCAGGCAAAAAAGGGGTACTTTGGGGTCACTCAGAGAGAACTAGGCTTATTTCTTCCTGAGCTAGATATGTATTTCATCCCTCTGAAACCCATCCTACTGTCAGGTACTTGATTTCATCAAGCACAATCAGCATCTGGAAAACTGATATTATGTGTTCAGTTTTATCAGAGTGATGTAAGATGAATAATTTTGCATGTAGTACTCCATATCTTGTCCTTGTACTTCTCACCACCCCGTGTGCCAGAAGTTTCAGGCCAGGAGGCAGGTAAAGGAGAGCTACTTAGTTGTCTTTCTTGGTAAGTAAGGCATACATTTGTAGGTGAAGAGTACTAGATTTTTTCTAGGGAAGGCTGTTTTGCCAGGGCTTCTTCGTAATGGAAAAGCCAGTGATGGTTGTGGTCTCTTCAGCAGTTTATAATGGCAGATTTTTCTGACTGTTCTGTAACATCCTCTGAACACAGAATTACTTGTGAGAAATTTGGAAGATGTGCTGTAGTGGTGTGGTTAGGGGCAGAGAAGCAGTGGTGGTGGGGTCGTGTCTCTTAAGGCTCTAAGAGAAGCAAGGATTGGGGGGAGGTGCTGGCATTTTAGGGAGTTCAATTTGCAAAATCCTTTCGGTGGCTGCAGCTTGTACTGAAAGAAGATGTATCTTGAAATAATCTCTCCTGTAATCTCCTCTCCAGTCCTCCCAACAGCCTCCTAAGCCTGCTAAACTCATCTGAACTAAACTTTCTGCTGATCATCCTATAGCCTGATTCTACCTGAGCAGCAAAAGTGAAATTTACTGGCAGAGCTCCTTGCCATCCCAGTACACACCCACCAAGTCAGAACCATTCAGAGGATGGCATTCTGCATTATGCACTTTGTCTATTACTAGGTTTCCTCATGAACATTGACCACATCCTTATGGAAAGTAGATGGGTGAAATTAAGCAACTTTTAGGAATGAGGAAGAACATGCCAACAGTCAATGAACACCAACTGTTTTTCATAAAACTCCTTCCTTGTCTCTTTGGTCCTGGTATTCAAAGATGCTTCTCAAATTCCATCAAAAAGATGAGACTGAATGTTCAAAGTCAGAACTTTATCCAAGGTGGGGGGCAGAATAACCTTGCATGAATCTCTCTTGGTAGTCTTTAAGTGACAAGAAGAAGCAAAAAATTAAAAAATTCCCTGTATAAAGGTAGGGTTAGAATGCTCATGGATTGAGTATTATTTCAGATTATAGCAGCAAAATGTCAAGTGATTGTATTTACAGGACATGGAGGCTTTAACTTGTTTCTGATGTTGTTCAAGAAATTTGGTGACTTAGGAGGATCCATTGATCTACCAGAAGATGTTGCTTAATGTTGCTTAAATACAAGAAAAACAGGTGTTCTTTGACAGTGAAAGCATCTTGTTATGAAGCATGATTGTATGACCTGAAGGCTGCCTCAAGGTTATTGTTTTGCTGTGGTAGATCCCTGAGCAGGGGGTAAGGTGTGTAACCTTTTCAGTGCAGTATGGACAAAGATCCTGGATGGGAAGGTCTGTAGGATGCTTGGGCATTTTCTTTGCTTCCCCCCATGCAGAACTGAATCTCTGGAAGCCCACATAGTCTCTGGACTCAGAAATCAGGATCCAGTGTTTTGGAGGAATGAAACTTCTATAAACCACTAAAAGCTGCATAGTCACAGGTTCAGTTTTCAGAGTACAGGGTATTGAGTACAAGGCTGGAAATAAAGTTCAGTGCTGCTAAAGATGAATTTTTAGATGTGACAGTAATCTGGGCAGTATGATGAGCTTTCTTGGTTCAGAGTCTGTTTGTAAAATAATTTGGAGAAATTACTTATTTCACAACAGCATCAGTGCTGGGTCAGATCAGAGATGTGGATGTCCCATCATCATGTTTCCTGCAGTGGTTAGTAGGAAAGTAAGACAAAAGTAATTTTGTAATGATACTTCCCCAACCCCTAATTGCAGGAGATTGGGAAAGAACTGTGGGAGTTTTGGAATCAAGGATGGTGTTGCTGTGATCTGTTGAGCATAAAAATCTCCTTAGAATGTGTCCAGCCTCTTCTCAGTCACACAAATTCCCATCGTGCTGGGCATGGAGTTCCACAGTTCAGCTGCAGAGTGTGAGAACAGCAGGGATTTTCTTGGGGGTTTCTTGATCCTTCTACCTACTAGTATCAGTGCTGTGTAGTAAGTGTTAGAAGAGACAGCAAATGCTGATTTTGTGATCACCTTTTCAATGTGAATTGTGGTTATAATTGTCAGGATGCATGGAAATGTATGTGTGGGAAAACCAGACTATGTGCTTTTTTCAAAGATGTGGTTGACAGCTCTAGGGCACATCAGGGAAATTTTATTTAAACTGAAAAAAAATTTGTATGTGTGTAAGAGGAGTGCCTTTTGAAGGCAACAAGAGACAAATAGACTCCAAAAGCAGGATTTCTGGACTATTAGGGTTCTTAGGATTCTTTTTTTGGGTTCTTAGGGTTCTTCATTCTGGTTCTTAGGGTTTTTCATTCTGGTTCTTAGGGTTCTTCTTTCGGGTTCTTAGGGCAGGAAAATTTTTCATTTTTTGCAGCCTTAAGGAACCATGGTATCTTGTTTTCTGATGATAAATGTCTGTTGCATAGCTTAGGTTTTGATTCATTCTATTAGTTAAATAATATTTGTATTTGGATAATGAACCTGTTTTTTATATAACATAAATTGACTTAATTATTCTGCTTAATATGTCTCCTGATAGAACTGGTTATTACTGAGTTAAGGTTTCACACTTGATGATGCTGATGTCTGTGGATCTGCAGACCTTTTAAACCCCCAGTGTATTAATGCTGTTATCAACCAAAGCTGCTGCAGCAGCTTTATTTATTTTTCCTTCCTCAGGGGTACTGTAGAGGCCAGTTGGAGCATTAGCCACCAAATGCCAAGGTGGCTGTAGAGTAACTGCAGCAGCATTTCAGCATCTAGTGGACCAGGTCACGTGCAAAGCCTCATTAAAATATGATTAAAGTATCCCCTTTTGTTTGTTCTGTGGAGCCAAGCCCATGCTGGACCCCCCATTATGTTTGTGCTGTGTGCTTGGAAATGCCTCCTGGTTTTTGTGAGGCTCCTTGGTCACCCCCCAGACCCCAGCCCTGTCCAGACCTCTGCTGGAGAGGCTTTCCCTGTTCCTCTGCCCTCTTCCAACCACCTCTGATTAAATGCAGGGAAATGAAGATGGTGTCTGCTTTCATTTAAACATGATCTGCTAAAGACAAATATGAAGCTTCTGTTGTTGTCTGGGGGTGTCTCCTGCTTTTCTGTACCTTTGCTTTTTAACTGCTGAAGACTGGGGCGTGAGGTTTTATTTTGTTTGTTTGGGGTTTTCTTTCTGGTATTTAATTAGTAAGCTAGACTTGCAGTTAAAGAACTGGCATAAATTATGTTGGTAATTTGCCATGACCACCTGTGGTAGTACATAAGTAATGAGAGAATAACAAAAACTTACAACCAAATTAAAAAAATAAAAAGGATTTTGTTACGCTTTCTTACACAAGCCTTCATAGCTCGTCTGGAAGCAGTAAAAAATGGGCTGTTCCTTAGGTTTGTTTTTTGTGAAACATGGAAATCAGTATGCTTAAAGCTAGAGACTCATAGCATGAATCCACAAATTTAGTTTGTATCTTTGATCACGTGGAGCCTTGACAGTGCCCATGGACAGCCTTAACTTAGAGAAACATGGTGTAGTTGATGATGTCCTGTGATCAGTGCAAATGACTGGAGAGGGACAGCAGACTTCTTGTAGACACTGGAATTTGAGCAAATGAAGAGTATTATTTCCAAATCAACATGTTGCAGAGGAAGAAGGGATAGAAAATGCTATAAAAGTTCTTAGATCTGGCTTTTCTTTTGACACTCTGTGAAATCAGATGATTTGGCACTTGTAACTGCTGTGGGTAAGAGGCGTTCATAAGAAATAAAATAAAATGTATATGTGGCAGTGGTGGGGGAGGCATCTGTTCTGAAAACATCTGAGATGCTGGAAAACTTGTCCCCAGTGGGAAAGAGAAATTGCATAGCTGGCACTGAGACTCGCTGCTTATGCTTATGTGGCCATATTTAGAAAAGGATCAACACCAGGAACTGAATTATTAGAGAAGTGAGTGACTGGAGGGATTGAACATAAAGGAAATTATTTCTATCTCGCTTGTTTGTTTGAGTTGGGCCAGACGATGCTGTGGGAGGGCTGCAAACTCCAGACTTGCTGCCTGTGTGGAGTGAATCTGGAGATGAGTTTGAGGAGGTCAAAGCTTCTTTGAGCCCAAACTCCTCCCTGCCTGGGTTTGGAGGTGGCTGCCTGCAGGTAGAAGGTGAGCAGGAATGGAAAGGACCCTCTTGACTTGGAGAAGTCTGGAGAGGCATGATGGAGTGAGATTCAGGCTCCCTGTGCTCTGTGTAGTGCTGTGGGAGGCTTCTGGTTTCAGTACATCTTGCAAACATTCGTGTGTATAAGTAAAGCAAACAACAGCCAATTAAAAAAACCAACACCACATTTCAAAGAAGTTGTATATATAAAAAAGAGAGCTGTCTTATTAAAAAATGCTTGTCAGTAGAGCAGCACATTTCATCACAATTACTTGCATCTATGTGGCAGTTTTAGTTTATTGTGGTTTTGTTGCAGAACAACAGATTATCTAAGTAAATTAATTAATTTGGGGTGGGGGAGATTAAAACATCACTTCTAAGGAGATATCCAGGAGGAATGCTTTCAAAGTTTTTAGAAGCAGTTAAACTACCCTTCCCCTCCTGCTTTTTTTTTCTTTTTTTTCTCTTTTAAGAAGTGGTTCTTTTTGTTCCAGTCATCAAGACTCATTTTGAAAGACTTATTTTTCTGGTTTTGGCAAAATAGTTGATCAGCGCGACTGGCAAGGAACTGCTGTGGAGCAACAAAGAATTTCTGTGTAGCTCAAAACTCTGTTTGAGGCCATCTTGGAGCTGTTTGTGAACTAGAGTAGAAACTCCGTGTAAGAAAGGCCATTCAAGTTAAGTTGCACGTTTTCCTCCCCAAAATTAGCATAGCAGAATACTTCACTGCAGTGTTTAGAATACTTTGTACAAGAACTAACAGTGAGTTGAAGATCGCTAACTGAGGATCTGTAATGATGCCAACTGACTTTTTTTTTTTTTTTAATGAAAGCTTTGTATACATAACAGGATGAGTCATCACTGGAGAGTTCTGAAAGTGTTTGGCATCCCGAAGAATCCTTTTGTGTGTCTCTGCCGCACAAAATGAGTATTTTTGTCATGAAACTCTGCCTTAAGAAGTACTGCAATAACTGCAAGCTTTAGGGGGAGGTTTTCTAATGTGGCTTCACTTTCTATTATTGTTTTTAAAATATTTTGGTATTCTTAGATCTTCCTGAATAATAGGATGGAAAATTCTAAATACTTTGTTGGCTATTATTTTTTTTTCTACATTGCAGCTTCAGGCATACCTCTATTATAAATTTGTTTTTAAAAGTGGATAATAGGAGTTTACTGTTTTCCTTAGATTTAATGCAAGTATTAAAAATCTGATTGTGGGAGAATACTGTTAAGTCATTTTGCTTTATTCAAACATGGTACCTGTAGTAAACTGATAGTAGCTGCTTATCTGAGTCACATTTATTTTGTGTACATTTTCTTTTGATACATTTGTCACGTTGAAGAACTCGTTGGCCTTGGTAGTTTTTGTTATGTCTCTTCGAAATGAATCTCTTTTCTTTTATCAAGAAAGTTTTTCTTGATAAAATGGAAACCTTTCTTACTGAGGTGTAGGTGAGTGATGTGTCAGACCACCATTGTATTTGGCCCATGATTTTCCTGATGATGTGAAACCTGGCTCCTGTAGGCTTCCAGGTGTGTAGAAGGCAGCAGAGATGGAATTCTGCAGCTGGTGCAATAGGGTAGCAAATTTTATGTGAGATGTTTAGGAGTGGATGACATTTTTCAGATTTTTTCACCCTGCCATTCATTCTTCAGCAGTATGTTTTCTAAGATGTGCTGTCACTAATTTTAAAAATCAAATCCATTGATGGATTCTTTCATGGTTTGTTGTAGTGATGGTATATTTATTAGCTCACAGGTTCACAGTTTTATTTTTTCTGATTTCTTTTGAGTGAACCCGAATATAAAATTTATGGCCAAGGAAACCTGAAAGAATACAATTCTTCTTCAGAAGAATTCATAAAGAACTCATCAGAATTTGTAGAATTTCATTAAAAAAGAAGCTTTTATAACAGTTTAGAATTATATAGGCTTTTCATCTAAATGCTCTGAATTATGCTGATAACAGAATGCATGAAAACCAAGGAGCATTCAGACAGTCCTTGACAAACCACACAGGTTAATTACTCTGCCCTGCATGTGCAGGTTGTGATGGTTTTGAGTCAGGGTCTCATATATTTTTATTTTAATGTGCACATAAGCATTTAAACAGGCTTGCATGTGACTTGGAAGAGGAAGAACAGAAATGGATTTAGCTAATAAAGTTTATATTTGATGATATTTTGTATTAAGCTTAGCCATGAGTTCAGTGGCATTGCTAAGAGGTTCTGTTTAATGGTAGAACACTTTGTCAGTGTTATTGTTTTATTTTTTAAGCTGAAGTTCTTATGATGTGCATTACCAACTTAGTTATATTCTGCAAGAAATTAAGTGTTGGGGTGCTTCTAATGAGACTCATGCCCACATTTATTTTTGTTTTCCAATGGAAGCTAAACCTCAACTTCTGATCTCATTTTTGGAAGAAAGAAACCCTCAACATATCTGCAGATTGAGATGTAGAATTGGCTGTAAGAAAATAAGGTGTTGGGGTGGGTCTGTGTATAGAGAAGGTAAAATTTTTGGTGTTACTATTAACTTCATTTTCCTGGCATCTTCTCAGAGCTTTCATTGGAAGGATCTCTATTTCAAAATATTGTACTTTCCCCAACAAAACATTATTTCCAGCTGTTTAGATGAAGAAAGTTTCCCTTAGGGACTTTAAACCAAGCATGTTACCTTTACTGTAGGATCCAGATGCAAAGAAGAAAACCAATTATTTGTCCCTTTATCTGATGACTTTATGTGCTTTTTCTGGAGCTTATGGGGTCTGGAATTTCTGTGAGTCTTTATTTAGTCTTTATCCTTTTTAGCTTTGAGGTTGACATTTCCTTTTGCTATGGTATAGACTTAAATTTATAAACTTGTGCTTTTATCACTTTATGGTGATAAAATTCTCTATAGTTTTGACAATTCTTGATAATGCATCTTGAAAATTTTTAACCTGTTGAAATAATTTGAGATTTTAAATGGTTTAGATATGCAGGAAAAAAGACAGGTTTGGTACAATACTAACATGTTTATCATGTCAGTAACATATAGCAGCAATTAAATATCTCCTGTTGTGCCCACATCTGCTTTACTTGTCAGTAAATCAAACCGTCCACAAGTCAAGGCATGCCATGTTTAGGTGACACACTCATGAAATTTAATTTTTACAAGAAATGCTCCAAACTGCCCTAATACTTTTCAGAAACTGAGATCCAGGAAGCCAGCTTTGTGTTATCTTCGTGAGAATTTTGTGCAAAAAAAAAAGTCTGAATATAACAAAAAAATTGATAAAAAGTAGATTGCTTAACAGCTGTCTAAAGAATTCATGTTGTGATGTGTTAGTGCTGAGCTTTTAATGATAAGAAAATAAGGGTTAATAACTCATTTTACTTATGGTACTTGCAGCATAGTTTACAGAATGATAGGTGCAGATAGTCTGTAAATGTTTTGTGGAAATTTGTAATGAAAAATCAATACAAATGGACCTGCAATTCCGGTGTGTTTGAAATTGCTGGTATCCAAGGAATAAGGAGTGAAACCCATGGAGAGGTGGGAGCTGTGTGGAAATAGTTAAGGGCAGACTTAGGGATTAGTGTTGGGTTCGGCCTTGCTGTTAATGAGCTGGAAAAAGGTGGGAGCATCGAGTTAATGGTATTGACAGACAGTGTGGAGGTAAATGGATTTGTCAACACAAAGAGAGAGAAAATGGAGAGGAACACGGGGTAGGAATATAGAAAACAGGGGAGAAGGAGGTTCCCCCCAGCCTGCTCTAAGGGATGGAACAGCCACCATTGATTGAGTCAGTTTGGGCTGATGGGTTTTCCAAGGATGGCCCTGATGAGAGTGAGAATCTCACAGTAAAATAGTGCTGAAAGGGCACAGCAGATAAATGAATGGGTTTTTAAATCATATTTTAATTACTTCAAATACATGATGAAGATGAATACGTTACTGTTTATTTTGCAGTTACACTGTTGAGATAACAAGAGGCATGTCCGCAGCACAGTGCTGCTTTGAGACAACAGTTAATGCTCACACCTGAGTTTAAACAAATGCATCCTGGGCAAAAAAGTGTTGCTGGTAAAGTAGAGTAGTTAAGAATGAAGCATATTTAAAACCAGCAACTTTCTATTTCAATGTTAAAAATATTAAACCTGTAGTATCTTGTAGATGGTGGTGAAAATGTAATGGTAGGCAAAGATTTTTCTTCTCTTTCTTAGGAACTTTGAAAACAAAGTTATACTCAGAAAAGAGAGGGCAATTTTATAAAATAGTGTTTTCTAGGGATAGTATCTGTAATCCACATTGGATGAAAACATGTAATAGCTATTACCATCGTAAATAAATAAATACAATTATCTACTCTTGAACCATCCCAAATGTAACCTCAGCTGCTCTGCAGACACAAACATCGAGACTAGACTAGCAGCATTTACCAGCTGTGTGTAAGAGCTACACTGCACGTAAAGGGATTTCACATTTTATTATGTGGGAGGGATGATGTCAGTTTGGTTGATTATGCCCCTTTCAAGCTGCTGTGATAATTACCTGCTTGTTACCAGAAGTGTCGAACCCATTTTCAGTTCTTGTTTGCTTTTGCTGTCATGCCCTAATTGCTACATAATTTTGTCCCTGCCAATTACTACCTTGGAGTTGAATTTTACAGTGAAAAAGTTGTAAGAAGCAATAAAGTAATTGTTTTTTAGATCTTGTAATTTCGGTAGAATATTTTATTTTGTTACAAAGTGTACTGAAATACACACTGCTCACTTCTGTGAGATAGTGAAATCCCATGGTTCCCACTGAAATGATGACACTGTGGAAGGCATGACTTTTGGGCAGATATGGATACTTTTCATTTTAGAAATAAAGACATTTGCTGTGTTCTGTAGAGGCAAGAACTCCTAGGTTTGGTGGGCTTTTTTAAATTCTTTCCCTTCCTTTTCATCCTTTTACCCACTTTGTGAGTTTTACAAGTTTCCTTTGATGTAGGTATTAGGTCATCTGATGTGGTCCTTTATCCATCGTTTTCTATGAAGATGTAATGTAAATGGATTTCTCTAAAGGTGCTGGGCTTAACAGTGTTTTATACTCTGATTAAAACTATTTGTTTGAATTATTCAGTGGAATAAAGCCTGCAGTAATTGGTTTAAGGACTGGCTGACCAAGCACTTTGTTGTCTTTGGGAACTGTCATCGCTTTGCTTTGGGTTTTTTGGGTGGTCCTCCAGCAGTGAAGTCTGGTATTAGTCAATATTAATAACAATTACTGCTGTTGAAATCTGGATATGGAATGACATGGATGAGCACAGGGAAGAGGCAGAAGAGCAGTTAAACAACATGCTCTTCAGAATAAGGAGAGGGGACGGTGTTGCCATGTAGAGATTTAGGGATGGGGTTGCAGTCCAGAAAAGGAGCATTTCTGGCACGAGATTTGAAGTGTGGGATGTTTGTGGCTGTGCACTGAAGCTCTGTTTATCATAGAGATTGTGAGATTTGCTGCTGCCATTTCAATGTGATTCAGATATCCATGGCTGAACGACCGAAATATTGGCAAAAAGTCATGAAATGGACCAGAGATTGTAGAAAGCTTGGAGGAGATTGCTTTGGGGAGGAAGGTAGAGATGCTCAGTCTGTTTGTTTGTGGGGGTGGGGGATTTAAACCCTAAAAACCAGTAGTAGTTGGAGAACAGTGAATGATATCTCTGGCAGAGAAAACACTGAGTTCTTAAGGGATCCCTAAAGTAAGAGAAAAAGGGACAAGAACCAGTGGTTGAAAGCTGAAACCGGAGAAGTTGACAAAGGAAATGAGCACGAATTCAGAAGGAGGAACAAACGACAAAGGGAATGGCAAAGTGAGTGGCTTTGTGAAAGATGGGCTTCAATCAATTGCGGTTATTGAGTGATAGTTAGGGATATTGGGCTCGCATGGATAATGATTCTGGCATTGTGTCCCCTGAATCTGTGAGCAGTCAGACCTCTGTTCTCATGGCACTCCCTGGAGCAGCTTTTCCAGGGATGGTGTAATGAATGTTGAACACCTTTGTGGTTGAAGATTCTTTTCAAACGTTATCTTTAATGCATTGATTGCAAAAGACAAATGGTTTCTAAGGTTCTGAGGCCAAGGCATACTTCAATTGTAGTTCTTTTTGTTAGCATAAAGGCTTTCAGATACTTCAAGGAGAAATTTCAGTGTGCAAAAATACTGCAGAAAAAATTATGCAGAATACTCTTTAAGAAAAAAAAAAAAATTATTTTAACACTGTTGTGTGGCTGTGAGTAGGAACTGCTCTGTCCTGTTGTGACACCAAGGCAGTATTTGGATAAATATGAGTAGCTTTAGGGCCATTAAGTTTCATGTATGTGCTTTCCTGTTTGTGTCATCTTCACAAGTGGTTGCCAGTATAGCTCTTTCAGAGCTGCTCTGCCAGCTTTTTATACCTGAAAGTACTTCTGAAACGTTTGATTAAGATAATTTTTAAGGCTCCATGGTGTGGTCTGGTGAGTAAAACTGAATTTCCATGCTGTAAATGTTAATTAGAAGCATATGTGTATATGTAAAAAGCAAGCTGAAATAAAAGTATAAATATCTAAGAAGCTGTCATTCCAGAAGGTCTGTGCTCAGAAAAGATTAGGTAAATATACAAATAGTCCCATTATAAATCAGCTGCAGTATCATTTCTGATTATTTTCATTACTTTTTTTCTGGTGGTTTGCAAAAAAAAGTTAGGAAGCAGAGGGATTCAGATTATGATTTCCAAATTCTTTTAGACAGCATTACTTGCACTGTCACTAAAAGAAGCTCCACTGGCTTTATTTTCTCTCCTCCTTCTCCAGTAACCCTTTCCTACCACTGCTCTCTCCCTGGCTGCTTCCAGCACAGACTTTCATGAACCTCTATTGACTGAAGCAAACTGATGGGGATGAAAACATTCTCTTTTGAATTTGGGCTCAAATTCAATCAGTGTTAATTCACCTTAGTATAATTTGTAAGTTGCCAGGTCTGCACATTTGAATCTTGAACATTTTCACGTTTTTTTTCTCCACAGTGAGCTTAGATTTTGAGAATTGGTTTCCTATTACACCAAAAACTACGTTTTAATGTTACAACTGAGTATATTTGTGCAACTGGAGAGAAGTTGCAGAACTTGAGGACCTTGTGCAAGTTGCAGGGCAGTAAACGGAATGAGCTTGCAGCCTGGTGTCCTTGGATGGTGGCCTCAGAGGAACTTGACCTGGAGGTATCAGTTGGTCCTCTTGGATGACTTCCATTGTAGTGGTTGCTCCAGCAGGGTTGGCTGGGGACGTGCCCCGCTCATGTGACGCAGAGACAATTTTGTTTATAACTCTGCCCTGTATCATATGATGTGGGCTGAGCAGTAGATCACTCTCTGCTGCCGGTTCTGACACAGCCTGACCCCCGCCCAGCCTGGGGAGGGTGGGAGAGTCAAGGTGATCATCAGGTAGGAGAACTCCTCTAGCATCAAGTGCTGGAAACACCATCCTTTCATTAACTTCACTTTTGAAAAGGTGTTCTTTAAGAGCATACTAAAGAAATGAGGAACTAAGACTTGAAAAAAATAATTAACCCCCCCAATAATTAAAAAATAGAGCAGTAATTCATTTTTAATATTAAAGGGCTGAAGTCTCTCATGGAGAAAAAATATAGAAAGCAGCCTGGTATAGTTGGTAGTGGTCTCGAATAAAAATAAGTGACATTTTGGTGAACAGCAATGATCATTGTCCCAAATAATAATGGTAATTTAACAATCTTTTGAACAGAAGTTTGAAAGTTCTCTCTTATAATTACTTGGAGCTATTTGTAAGCTGTCTGTAATTGTCAGAAGGCAAATTTATGACTCCAGGTTAGAAGACTCTTCTTCAGGGATGAAAAAAAGGTTTAGGCACATTACTGTTAGCAGAATTTCTAACAAAAACCTTAGAATTTCTACCTCGTCAACACCCCTAGAGATTGATATGCCTGTTCATACAGAAACTTTTAGAGGTGTTTGAAGATCTCTATTACTTGTGTCTGTGCTATGGAGTGTTGCTTATTATGCTACTTATATTATTGTTTATATTTCACAATAGTATTTCCAGACTTTTATTTACTCTGGTATAAAAATAGTTTCCATGATCTGGCTTTTAGGTTTTACATCTAGTTTGAAAACAATTTTGTTAAGAGGAAAACAATTCATGTGAATTATAAATATACACTGACACCCATCTGATTCCATTGCCCATTTTCTTCTTAGATCTATTTTTATTCTTCTGAGGTTTTCCAAGCCTTCTGACTAAATTTTAATGGATTTTTAATTAGTGAGCAGATCTTGTGTTTTTTCCCTTTGGCTTTCCTAGGTTTAGCAGTTTTATTGAAAGAGAAGTATTTCATAATACTTGTTGACATTATCTGAAATAAAAATGCATTTCTTTATAAGGAGCACTAAGGGTGCTAACAGATGGAAAAGATACGTGGTGATATGACATTCATTTCTGTTGTGTTTTTTTTCCTGTCTAAATCCATTTTAGATGGGTAATGACAAACTGTGGTTGACATGCAAGAACTGCTTTTCTTACATGCCATCAATTAATTTGAGTATTATAAAGAAAATTCTATCTAATGTATTCTGGGCCAGCATCTTGTATAAAAGCAGGTTATTTATAGCTCTTTGGGTACTGCCCTTCCTTTCATGTCCTGATCCTTCTAGTTGAAGCTTAAATGCTTGTTTAAGGTTAAATACACTGAAATTTTTGCCCAGAGGTTCTTCTTTGCTTTTCATAAACATAATTTCAGGTGAGAGTGGTGGACAGATGCCTTTCTCAGGAAATCCTGTACCACATGGAGGGAGAGAAGGGTGTTGGGTTTTTTTTTTTGTTGTGTTAGTGGCATCAGAAACATTTCAAAAACATAAGAAGGAATGGAATTATTGTCCATGTAATCTACAGGAAGATTTGTGTTTGCTGTGAAGCCAGAAGACATTAGCACAAGTGACTTGAGACAAAAGATTCTGAGCTTTATTTGATGAGAAAGCATGAGATGTTCTGAGCTGACTGATGAATTTTGATAGATGTAAGATCTGGAAACCTCTCACAATGATGTCGTGTGACTGGGGTTAGTTTTTCTAAAATATAAGATAGTTGAATATTCTCATCCTTTTTTGAGTGTCCAAGCTGAATTAATGATGAATAAAAGCAGTGGTTACAACACTTTATAATCGGTGTATGCAGACTGCACTTGCTGGGTATAAAAACACTTTTCTGAGTAAAAACTTTAGTATTTAGTATTACACTATTGGATTTTTTGTACACCTGCACTGTGGTTGAGTGACAGAGAGCACAGCCTTCACCTATCACCTAAATATATCCAGTGAGGATATTTAACTTAAGGAGACAAATGCACTTTGCAAGAATCTTCACAATGTTCCTGTGATAAGACTCTGTCAGACTGCAAAGTTCCAAAAGGAAATCTTTGAAAATGACTTCTAATTAATGGTGCTAAAATTACAAAAATCTGTTCACAGAGACCAAAACTTCTACCAAGTTCCAAGTACTTGGCAGCTGTTTCTCATGCGTGATGACTCAGATCCGCTGAATTTTATGTACAGGATCTTGAAATCACCAGACATGAGAATTACAGCCATCACCATTGTGTTGCCACCTTTATTCAGAAGAGAGTAGCAGGCAAGCCCTGCAGTGTGTGAAAGAACAAGGAGCTGGGTAATTCTTAAAAAAGACACGAGCTTGGTGCTGATGTGGGTAAAAAATTCTGGGCACCATGGCTGTTCACAAGATTGGAGGAGTTGGAACTTGGCATAGCCCGTCGTCATGGAGAAACAAGTCTTGTGTTAGATGGAAGTGGATGCTTATGCTTCCCATCAGGAAAATGCAGTGTTGGGTGCAGGAGCATATTTTGATGCAATTTTGTTGAGTTAGAGGATAGAGGAGTATGGACAAGAGCAGTGGTGAACGGTGCAGGTTGAATTTTTCACACGTGAAAGTCTTGCAGAGGTTAGAAATTTGTGCTCTTGACAGCACAAGTGGTCTCTCAGCTGTTCATGTTGCCATTTCATTCTCTTTGTTTGTCAAAAGAGAACATGTGAAAACAGTCAGTGGACTTGCTAAAGATTATTTAGCAGATTTACCAAAGAGCTTCACACTAACTGTTGTCTGGGGGAGCTACAAAGGCAGAGCCATTATCAAGTCTGGAGCCAGGTAGATAAACAGAACTTGTTGGGATTGGAAACTTACAGGTACATCTACTTGGTAGCTCTTGGTGCTCCCAAAAATTGTCTTAATTTGATTATAGAAAAGGTTTTTAAAAATATTACAAGTGCTGCAATTCTAGTATGTTGTTTTGCATCATTATGTTAGTGAATGTGACCAAGTGCATTGGTAACAAATATAGAAAGGATGTAGTTTGTACAAAACTAATGTGCAACACATAATGTATTGTAATGGCAGCTGAAGTTTTTTACATTTTTTTCTGAAAAGTGTGTAATTGTACAGGTCTGCAAGTAAAATGTTTGGTGTTAGGGAACTAAAACTATAAACGAGGCTACGTATCAGTGGGAATGTGGTTCCTGAGAAAGAAGAACCTGTAGCAGTTTCTGGTGCTGTGCATTGCTGGGTTAATGTGACAGATAGTTGACTGAAGGCAATTTTCACTTACAGAATTTATAGATGTCTAAGCAGTCAGTTTGAAAAGTAAAAAAGAAAGCTAAAAGATCTGAAAGCCTTTTATACGATTTCTCACTCTGTTGTTGGAACTGTCTCCAAATCTGAAGTCCATACATGCAGATCAGGCAGCCTGGCTTCATACTTTGAACATATAACTTGTATTTTCTCATGTACTGGTTTCACAAAAAGGTGTGCAGAGGTCCTTGCAGTGTAGTAGGTTTATTGTCAATGTCTCAGGCCATAATTGGCTGTAGCAGAGCTGTAACTTCATGGGTATTTTATGGGCTCATGTGAAAAATGTATTATTTTATGTACCTGCAACTGTTAATGAACTGGTAATCAGTGATGCTGAATCTTTCTGGTTTGGTTTTTGGCTGGTCTGACCCTCTGTCTCTCTTGCCAACCCACTGAGGATGTTCTCAAATGGGCACCAAGTTGGGAAGAAGACTTCATGGTCTTGACATTATTAGTAAAGCTCTGTTTCAGCTATGATAGCCTTCCTCAGCTTTATCTCTCAAAAGAGCAGTTCCAGACTCAAACTGAACAACTGTAAATGGCATCAGGGATGAACAGAGAAAATGCTGAATATGGTGGCTTTGTCCAGATCAGCTTCATCACTCAACAGAGTGCAGCTTCATCCTCCTGGGTCTGGTGGCCTTCTGCAAAACTGAGTTAAGATTTGTCAACAGTGGGATGACATTCGTAATGCTCTTTGATTTAGGTAGAGAGTTCTCTGATGAGTGCCTGCAGGCAGCACATCCTATTTGCCTTTTCTCAGTCTCCCATGGAAAGTAATTTTGCACCAATTTGGGCCTGAGAACCTCCATAGTACAGGTAAGGACAATTAATATTACAGTTGTTCTGTGTGAGGACAATTGAAATCAAAAATACAGATAAACCAAACTTCACATTTGCTCAAAAGTACTAATTTATTTGGCTTTTAAATCATTAGAACTATGCAATTCAGATTCATTTTGATACTTCACTCCCAGCCTCTCAGCCTTGTTTCCTCAAGAGCTCTGCATTTACCTCTGGGTTTTCTTTTGCATACTTTATGTCAGCACTGACTTTACTCTAGAAAGAAAGCAAAGATCCATCTATGGTATTTGGTACAAATAATCTTAAAAAGAATTATATTTGCATTTCTTTGGGCAGTGTAGGAAATCTTTGACAAATCTCCCTGTCACAGGGGAGTACTGGAAAAGTTAAGCTGAGAATTGTCCAATGGAGGTAGCTTCTTTTTACACTTTTTCTCAGACATCCTGATCTCAAAGGCTGTAATTTTTTTTTTCAGGTGTTTATTGCTTTCAGTAGTAACAGCATAAAATATAGATGTCAAAAAGTTTCAGCTCTGAAGATGTTTTACCCTGAGTAAAGGAATAACGTTGAGTGACTGAATCGTTTTTTATATCGTTACTGGCTAGAGGAGGTCTAAGATGGGAAGTTACAATGTTTTGGTTTTAAATGTAAGTTGGGTCACTTCTCTTTGAGTTAGTATTTTATTTAAAGATTACTATGCTTTATAAATTAAAATTAGTAAGAAACACACTTGTCTTTGATTGTACCAAGAGACTAATAGGCAATATCAAATGTATTTTTGAAATGTTTTAATAATGAAACATGAAGTTTGTGCTAATTCTATGGGATTTTAATTAAAGTCTGGTTCAGCAGATGTTAAACAAGAAAGTTTTCACTTCTCTCTATTAGTAAACGGTCAACTTTTTGTCACCTTTCACTTGCCATGTTTCTGTTGCACATCTTTCCCATGCATCAGGATCCCTCAGCCTTTAGTATACATATATATATAACATAAGAAGTAAGTAGGAAGAAACTACACATTGCATTATTTTTTTTACCATGTACAAAAGAAAAGACAGGGGAGAGTGAGGGCAAATGCAGAAAGCATTTTCACCTGCTACTGATTGCTCAATTAAAAAATCCTGTGAAGAAGAATCTTGTAAATCAGACTCAGTTTGAAGCTGGAGTCAATATAAGGGCGAGTTTCCTATTTTAGGCTTGTTAATGTTTAGGGCTCTTGAAGCTTATTCTAGCTAGATGGCATCTTCCTTGCTCCCAGAGCTTCATTTTATCCAGACTTGGATGTGGAATTTTCTCAATTCTTAGAAGTAATAAGGAGTAAAGTAGTGTTTAGAGAGGGGAAAAAATGCCCCTTTCCTCATAGGTATTTCCATGAATGATTCTTGCTCGCTGTGGTTCTCTTCGCTTGGGGCTACCAGCTGAACCTTGAGTATTTCAGCCTCTACTTAAGCACAGTTAAACTTTTACAGCTGTATTTAGGACTCCACGGTTCAGTAGTAGTGTAGTTGGGAGCATGTGGCTTTTGCACACCTGTTAAAAAGATTCTTGAAAAGAGGGTAACAGCTTTCACTGGTGGAAGTGCCTGTGAACGTTAATTTGTGACTAGCCGTGCTGATGGCAGCACTAATTGAACCTTTTTATAAATCATTCCTGTGCCATTTTCCAGAGTAAGGCTGGGGACAGATGTTCATTTAACAAGACATCTGTGCTGGTTTAGGATGTTACTGTATCCCAGATGTTGCACTGCTTTTTAAGGTTATTAGCCCTGTTTTATATATTTAGTGCCATCAGTTTGCTCCATGGTTTGCAAAGCATACGAAGGAAGGTGGTTTCTTTTCTGAATGATGGAGAGGTTTCAGCATTTTGGAAAAAGGAGTCAACTCTAGAGTGGATCATGTGTACCTGTTTCTATAAGCCTGGGACAAAATGCATGGGGTGAGTAGGGTAGTTTTGATAGATGGTCTTGAACGAGCTGTCACATGGTTTTGTTGGTAGCAACTTAGGGAAGACTTAGAGAAACTGGTGTCTGGCAGTAACTTCTGGGTAATCATAAACTAGTCCTGGCAGTGACAGGCATCTGAGGATAGTAGCTTTGTCAGTTATTTCATGTAGTTCCAGGAAATGTTGGCCCATGGCCTTATTCGTGATCACTTTGTGGAAAGAACAAGATCCAAGATGTACTTTTGACCTACATTGTACTTGTCCAGTTATGGTGCTATTGCTGTGACTTTTCAAAAAACAAACAAAAAAAAAAACCACCAAAAAAAAAAAAAAGCCCAACTGAAAAACCCCAATCATGCAGAAAAGAGAAGAAAATAAACAGTATCTCATTAGTGTCAGGTGAATAAGAGACTTTTCCATTTTCTCCCATGCTGCTCTCTGTGCATTCAGCAGAAGCTGCTCAGGTACCTGGTGATCTCCCAGTGGTATCCAAGCCCTCAGGGCTTTGAGGCAGCCTCAGCAGGGCTTTCCCCTGTGCAGAGGGAGTACCTAATGCTCTGCTGAGCCCTGTGAAAGGTTTTTTCTGGGCTTTTCTTCCCCCTCAGGGCTAAATTTAATTAGTTGCTCACCCAGAGAAGAATTACGAGATTTTTGTTTACCATGGTATATTTAAAGATGGAGATTAATGAAAGGCATTAGCTAAAAAAGCTAATTGATAAAAAAAATTAAGAGTAGGTCACAAAGGATTTTGATAAATTACTCTATTTTATTGAAGTAGGACTAAAATTATTGTAGACAGTAATTATATTCAACCAGAGTCCTGTATTAATAAAAAAGTATAGTTTTGTCTTTGTTGTTGACTTTATTCCATAAAATGCTGAACGTGCTTTAAGCACTTTAAGAGGTTATATTTCTCTCAGCAGATCTGTACTTTTGAGCAGAAATAGACGTGCTCTTGTTGTTTTTCCTTCTAAATTGACCTCTGTTGCAGGAAAAAGGCAGGCAAGGAAGCCCTGGCAGGGACCTTGGCAGCCCTTCAGCCCCTGTACCAAGCTCCCTGCCTGCCCACTGACTAATATTTATTGTTTTCTGCCAGAGTGTGCATTGGTCAGGCTCTGCTTGGACATTTTGTTCTGGGTCTGTTGTGAGCTGCAGGAGACGTGGCTCGTCTGTGTTCAATATTTCTGAGCTGCTGGGGGTTCTGCAGGGTGATGTAGTTGCTCTTCCTGGTAGGAAAGTTTGGGTTTGGGCTTCAGGATCTAGAGCAGGACTGAGGTTGTGGTGTTCAGTACAGCAATTATGTTTCAGGACTGCCTGGCTTTGTGTGGGTGAAGGGCAATAATCATGGGCTGTTGTTGCATAATTGCTTTAAGACTGTAAAAACTGGCTCTCAACACCATCTTTCCCCTATTTTCTTCTCACATCTTCCTTCAGAAGAAACCAAGTCCCAGGCAAAGAATGGACCACAGGCTGCTTTACCTCTGTATTTAAGGGCAAGTGGAAATAAGTAGAGAAAAAAAAAATAGCAGGGTTTGTCAGTGGAAAAATGCAGTGTTATGCAAACCAGCCAAAAGCTTTATGCATAAAACTATTAAATAAAATGTTTAAACTTAATGCAAATAACATGAAACAATCCATTCTTATTACAAATGCTGATTGCAGCGATTAGGTGTGCTATATGGCCTTCTCAAATGGCATTTGCTGTGGAAACATTAAATTATAGTTGTCAGTACAGTGTATATTTCACTATTTTGTGACTTGAATTATTTTTTTTTTTGCTCTAAGCCAAACATAAATTTGTAGGCTATAAAATCTCTTCTGATGATTGGGAAATAAATGTAAGCAGCAAAAATAAGTTAACGATATAATCTACCATCTTTTCCAATGTTTCTTCAGTTTTATTTAAAACCTGCATAACATTAAGAAGGTTTTTTGTAGAATATTTGGGGGAGGGGAATGGCAAGGAAACACCAGATATGGTTATATCATTGCTGAAAGAAGCAGCTCTGTTTAATTAATTGAAACCTCTGCTTTTCCTTGATGTTAAATAGGTTGCTAAAATAAGACAGGGAGTTTGAGGCACAAATTCTGCTCTTGTTTAAACAAAATGTTTAAAAAGACTTTGTGAGGTACTTTGGTGTTTAATACATGAACTGTAGTTCAATAGAAAATCTATAAATGATTAAATAAACATAAACAATCATCATCTTCCACTATCCACCAAGTTTTGCCTCCAGGGTTGTGTTGGGGAATACTGAAAAGGGATATCTGTGAAAAATTAGAATTATCATTTATGTTTGTGATGATTTTGCAGTAATCCTTGTTTAATATGGACTTGTAACTTTGCATTGCAGACAGGTAGTTGGTAGAAGAATAATTGGGATAGGATTTAGGAATAATCCCTGTCCTTAGCTGATTGTGTTCTGTAAAGCTTTTGAGCGTTCCTGCACCAAGGGAAGTGTTTTCACTCACCTGCATTCCTGTCCTTTCACTGGTGCTGGATGATGTGCTGGGATGTTGTGAAGAACTGCAAGAAATTTAATACTTAAATGCTTTTGGCTTCTTTACCTGCTGCTTTGTTTTTCTCAGTGTTAGAGGAGTGTTGCCCTCCTTGCTGTATCTCAGTTTGCTGGAAGGGCCTGTTCTGTCCAGTGGCTGTGATGTTCCATTTGCTCTACTCCCTCCTCTTTGTTACAAATGGGAATCCATCTGTGTGACCATCTCAGATGCTGCTGCCAGCAGTCTTTGTGTCATTCCCACTTCCAAAATGTGTCCCCATTCAGGCCAGCTCACTGGTCCCTGTACTCCTGGATGGGCTGATGCAGTGGCTGCAGGGAGGAGTGCAAGGCAATTTCATCTGGTCACTGTGCGGTTTATTTTGGTTTGAATTTTTGTGAAACGTGGGTTTTAAGAGACTACACTGGGAGCTTGTAAAGTGGCAGATAAGTGGAGGGGATGATTCTGTCTCTCATAAGAAGGCTGTTATTTGTTGTGTGTTCTGGGTGTGCTTCACTGCTTATGGATAAGCAGGCAAGGGGAGCAATAACCTTGTAATCCCTAGGGTTCCATCTGTGCTCACGTTTTTCAGCATTGTCCTGAACAAATTTTATAGGGATGCCAAAAAAAGTCCTCCTGTCCTTAATCTCTTCTTGCTTTTCCCTTTCACCCAGCTCCTTTGTAAATTGAGTGGGAGGTTTTCAGACTTTGGTTTGAGTCTCCATTTAATTCTTCTTTTCCTCCTTCACAGAGACTAAAATGGTCCCAACACAATCTGAAGTGATTGTCTTGCTAGATAGTCCAAGAGAGTCAATCCTCTTCTAGCAGGAGAGCAACCTGTACAGACTCCAGAGATGGTTCCAGTTTTGCCCAGTTCTTTGATCCAGGAGAGCCAAAGGCATTGCATGATAGCATTTCTTCTGTAGCTGATTTAACAGCTCCAGTCCTGCGGAAATAGTTCGGACAGACCAAAGTGCTATAACAGACTGTACAAAAAAAGGAAATGCTCGTTTTGGAATGATTTAATCGCTTCAAAAAAAAAAAACAAACCCAAACCCTTTCTCCCCAATGCAGTACTAAACCCAAACCTTTCAGAATGCTCTGTGAAAGAGGAACTGGAGGGGTTTTGTCTGGGGGGGCAGGCGGGGTGCCCGTGTGCTGGCCTGCCGATTCAAGGCGTGTTGGTTGGGTGAATGGTTGCCCGGGAGCTCTGGACATTGGAACTGCTGAGATGCCCCAAACTGCTCAAAATTTGTGTACTTGGAATCAGAAGCTCCCAGGGTCTCCCAGGCTTTCCGTCAGCATGCCAGGCAGGTTGCCAAGTAGCCTGAAAATTTGGGAGGCGAGTTGCCAAGCTCTTGGCTCCCTTTCAAATGGGCTGCTGAACAGCTGGGAATCTGGATGCCTGGGCTTCTCAGCAGCCCACCATGATAGTTACTGAAGAGCCAGGCAGGGAAAAAAGGCTGGAATTTGTGGCATAAACCTGTCTGCTTTCCATCAGACCTTGGTTGAAATTGAAACAAATCTGCCAGGTATTTTAGCTTTGACAGGCTGTCCTCACGTGATGACTTTTTTAATGTGATGACATCTAGTCATCTCTCATAACATTTTACTTCATGTGTCAAAATATTGTTTCAGTGAAAATAATGTGTGTTTCAGTTTCATTGCTTTAGCATCATTATTATTCTATGGAAATTTCTTCCAAGGGTGCTCTGTGTGGATCAGTGTCTATTTTATAGTAGCTGCTGCCCAGATTTTGGGTAGTGTTCTCTCTTACCTCTCTACTTACATTTTACATGGAGCAGACAGGATGCTTGTGTCAAAATCTGGCTGAGTTACTCTGTTGTTTGATCAGTAAAAGTTCCTTATTGTGTTTTTCTTGTAAGAAGAATCAGATAAAATTAAAGGGCCAACTGCTGATTCAAGTGTACCTTGCTGGGGACATAAACCTAGAATGGAGAAAAAGGGGAAGAAGCTTCCAGTTTGTACAAGACTGAAGTAATGAGTTAGCTTGAATGTTGCATAATTAAGTGCTGACATTCATCCATCTATATGAAGTGATTTAAATCCTAATTTTACAAATGCTTTTAGTCTAAAAAGAGTTTTTCCTTCTTATGTTTGCAGGCCTCGGAGTAGAGGAAAAACTGCAGTGGAGGATGAAGACAGTATGGATGGTTTGGAGGCAGCAGAAACAGAAAACACTGTGGAAACAGGTACTGAGAATATAGTGCTGATGCTCTCTGAGTATTGCTTCTCTCTCAGAAATGCATTTAGTTATGCAGGACTTTGGTAGACAAGAAGTAGTTCTTCCATTTTGTAGTACAAGATGTGCCATTTGGGCAGAATTAAAAGGAAAAAAACCTTGATATTTAAACCTATATTAATTAAAAGCTATTGAAGCTGTTATTTTTAAATAGTGTAATGGGAATCTCTTTGTAGTGTAGATATGTAGAGGTTCTTTTCCTACTTTTGCAAGGCTGTATCTAACAAAAATAAATGCTCTGAAGTGGCAGCTGCTGTTTTTGGAATACCTGCCAAAATACACTACTACTTATTGACCTGTGTCTTCAGCTAACTACAGCAGACTATATACCAAAGGGATAACCAGGATAACCAAATGCTAATGCTTCCTGCTGCTGCTTAGGAAACAGGATAAATCTCTGTTCTTGCTTTGGTAAATATTTGTTGTGGTGGTACCCAAATGCTTCAGTTACCAGAGGGAGCTCATTGTTCTGGACTGAGTACTGTTGAAACAGTTTGTGATTTCTGTTCTGGCAGTTCAGGAGCCTAAAGAGACAAACAGATGAGCCAGCACATGAGATAAAGGCCATGGTGAAGAACTGTCATCTCCTTGCCAGGCACGTGTCTGTAGCCATTTCCCTGTTTTTAACCAGGGACTGAGTGCAGAAGGATGAAACCCACCAGGAAAGATGATGTTGTGGCCACTTGGCAGAAGTTTGTTGGTTTGACAGAAAGAAGCCTTGAAAATGCTCAATGAAAATTGAGACCTAAGGATTTATAAATTTAATTAGGTGGCCCTGTATGTGTAATGAGAGCTATGGAAGGAAGCACAGAGACACAAACAGCAGAAGCTGTTGGTCAGGGCAGGAATGGCATGGAAGTGCCAGCTGAGTTAAGGGAGTTGTCCAGGTCTCTCAAAGCTGCTGAGTGGAGGGGGTAAAGTAGTGAAGCCCTTAAAGATGAAGACAAGGATCTGTGCTTAGTCCAGATTTATAGGAACAACAAACAGAGAGGCTGAAAAGAGCCATTTTTGCAGCAACATTTTCCATGGGCCGTGCAGGAGCTTGGCTGCTGTGGTGGAAGTCACAGAGGAGGAGGAGGAGGCTGAAATTCTCCTGAGGATGGGCTCTGTGTGTGCTGGTGGCTTGCTTCCTCCTTGCTAGATGGGGAATGATGCTGGGAAGTCTTTGTGCTTGTGACTTGGGGCTTTGGGGAGTGTCTGGAGTGTGTAGTCACAACTTGTGTTGAATTCAAGTGTTAATGGCATGTAGAGGGAGCCTAAATTAAAGCTTAATTCAGGGATGTTTCATTGTTTTATTCTGCCCTTTGTTTTTCTGCCCCTGCAAATAAAACTGCTGGTGGTAGTGAACTTGGGTGATCTTTTGCAGCTTCTACAAGTAGGTAATTACTAGTTAATAAACTAATAATAAGGAAATGAAAATGTTGGAGCAGATATTTGTGTGTAGAAAAACAGAGCAGGATAAAGGAAGACTAGTTCTAATTCTGTTATTACTATGTGATGATGATAATGATGATGATTACTCTTCCTATCCTGTGTGATAGAAACATTCTTATGAAAGTCAGTGAAGGGGGCAAAAACTGTCCCCTTATAGTGATAAGTTTTATAAATTTTAAATATGTTTAAGAAAAGAAAAAAAAACAAAAATAAATTCAAACCTAACAACTGGTACACTACTGTGTAGGGAATTCAGTGATAGCTATATTTCTTTTTTGCTTTTGTAATTTTTAACAAAGTTCCTCAACAGAAACCTGAGAGCAGTTTCTGATTCAGAAGAGAGAACACATAATTATTTTAAGGCTCTGAGAGTGTGTATAGATAAGTCTCTCCATTATCTTTCATCAGAATAATCCTGAGTGTCACATGTGGCTGATAACCATTTCTAAAGGTGTGTGATGGGCAGTGTGATGGAAATCCTGATGGACCAAGACTCCAGCAGGTCTGCTGCTGGAAGTGAGGCACCATCACTTCAGTGCTGAGCCCAGGATGGATTTACAGACTGTGCTCCTCACTGAAAAGATGCCTAGTAAAAATACATATGTCTGAAATCCCATTTTTCAGGGAACAAAAATAGATTTGAAAGAGCATTATCATGTTGAGCAGTTTGATAGAGACAGAATCACAATTATGTTATTTTAAAAGCAGGGCACCATGTGACTTGCTAGAGGTTTAATCATATTATCTGAAAAAGCTGATGCCTATAAAACTTACTCTAAGCACTTACCTGTGTTAGTACAGGAGTGTGGGAGAAGGAATAATCTCAGTTTGTTGCTCTGTTTAAAACTGTGTTGATTAAATTGAAGGGTATTTCTATACTACTTTATTAATTTCTGCTTCAACTAGAAAAGGGTTTTGTTTTCTTTGCTTGCAAAGAATGGTCTTGCCAGAAAATTTTTGCAGTAGTTGGCAAACCAAAACACAATGTAGTAATACTACAGAAGTTGAAATTAAATGTCTAAGGATCTTGACATGTGATTTGTGACATATTTTGAGTCTCTGTGTTCCTAGCTTCCTTTCTTTGATTCATACATTGAGAATAATCGAGAATTCTTTTACTGTGTGAGTTTAGGATTTTGAGGTTGTTTCTGTTTTGTTTTATTTAATTAAGTTTCATAAAATGAGAGAAGTCCATGTTGTAATGTTGTGTTCAGTCTAATGAGCTCTGCTTTTAGGGAAGGGAGCAATGCAGGAGGAGTAAGAACTCCCCTCTTAGGGAGGGGAAAAAGGATGTGCCCCATGTAATCCCACCTAAGATAAAGAAATGTTTAGCAGCTGTCAAATCTTTTATGGGGAGAAAAAGCAAGGAGTGTGCAAGTACTAAACATTATTTCCATTTGTAATGTTGACACAGAAATATTTGTTTAAATAAAAAAAGGACAAAAATTCTTCCCAAAGGGGCTCTTTTGCAATGCTGAGGCGCAGTCATTTTAATTGCAGTTCGGGAAACAAGTTCCTGCCCTTCCCAAAATTCTGTAATCTCACATGTGAAGCGAGGCAGAGTTGGAAGCAGAGCAGGGTAAGCCGTGTGCTGCTCTGATCAGTTCAGTATGGCTGCTTCTGCTGCCAACTGCAGCAATTCCTGAGCCCTGTCCCTTTTCTGCCAAGTACTAAGTTCCCTTTGGTGTAGATGAATTCTTAAGGACGGAAAGAGAGGAGGAGGGATTTGGAATTGGAGAAAGGAAATTCTGGAATTTGGAAAAAAAGAGCTGGTTGGAGCTAAGTAAACTTTTTTCCTGAAAAAAGGGTGTTGACAACTGCTTCTACTGAATCAATAGATTTTCAGCTTCTTGTAAACCTCAGGACAGACTCCTTTCATTTACCCACCAGCCCTGTCTCTCTTGCTGATCCTTTGGCTCCTCACTTCATGTCTGTTTTGCTCTTCAGCTTTGTATTTGTCTTTCCAGCTGTCTGCTCCTTCGTTTTTCTTCATTGTGGTTCCCTCAGTGATGTTGCACTGGTCTTTCTCTATCCAGCTGATGTTGTGGTTACCCATTCTTCCCATCCTTTTGGCACCACAGCATTATAGCCTGGTTAAGGATGGCTGGCACCTCTGGGGATCATCTGCTCACAGCCCTGCTCCAGCAGGGTCACCCAGAGCTGCCTGGCCAGGACCATGTCCAGACAGCTTTGAGCTCCAAGGGTTGAGGCTCCACAACGTGCCCTGCACAGCCTGTGCCAGTGTTCAGGCACCCTCACAGTAAAAAAGGATTTCCTGATCTTCAGAGGGAGCCTCCTGTGTTTTTGTTTGTGCCTGGTGCCTCTGGTCCTGTCAAACCTTCCAGCTGTCAACACCTTCCACTTTTCTGGTTATCAGTAAAATCCTGTTTGCTGCAAAATGCTGGGTTCCCCTCTGGATCCTCTTGTGCTGCTCCTCTCTGTAAGAACAGTTTTCTTCTGATGAGTGAGTTTCTCATGGCCAAGAATATGCAAACCAGAAAATTCTGGAAAGCATGGGGCTTTGTGCACAGGGATATATGCAAATATAAAACTGCTAATCCAAAGAAAGAAATAGTACACCAAGAAGCTCCTGATATGCTTTCTGTAGGTTTGGTAGCCCTTTTGCTACTAATGAAGACTTGGCTTCTGTTTCGTTTTCCCATCTTCTGTTAGTTTCAGCAAGTTTCTGTACTTGATATTTTCTTGGCTCTGCATTTAAGTTGAAACTGAATTCTCTGTGTTAATTATCTGATTATTCCCTTTTTTTTGGAGAACACTTGTGAAATATCCCAACTCATTCTGGGGTCTGTAATTCTTCCTGTCTATGTCCCACCATAAAAGTGTTGAGATTCAGATCTGGGATAAATGCAATAAAATAAGTTTATTTGAACTGCTGAATCTCTTGGGTTAGGTATTTATTTTGTTAACTATCCATACCATGTCAACAAGCTCTTACAGCAGTGCTTTCTACCAGACCCTCAACTCCCCATGGTCCTCAGAGGCCTCTGATAATACATAAAAGAACCTGGATGATTTCATCAACCAGTAGTTCCTTATCTACATTATTGTTGTTAGTAACATTTTTGTCAGACCCAGTGACGTTGCCTGGCCAGTTCATTTCTTGTTGGACTTCACATTAACTTCCTGAAGATGAGACTTCCTCTGACCAGACTCATTTGTTTCTGGGCAAAGCACTGAAGAACCAGAAACAAACACTTCTCAGTGGAGGAAAGTTATTCATGCAGAAGTTGCCAGGCATTTTTGGACTAATTCAGAATCTCATCAACTTTGAAGCAGCCTGAAAAGCACTTTCCTAGAGAAAAAAAAAATAATCTGCAATATCCTGCTTATTAAAGGAAATACAGGCATACTTTTGCAATTATTTGAACCATACTGAGCAGAGCCTCTCATTGAAGCAAAGTAAAACACACCTGAGAGCAAGTCCTGGTCTGGGTGAATCGATGGCAAAAGCTCTTGGCAATGTGTTTTAATACCAAAATCCAGTTTTAAAATCCAGCCAGATATTTTGGCCTCATCATTACCACCCATTCCTTCTCAAATTAATGAAGGGAAGAATTAACACCACTGAGGGCTTTCTTGTAGATTAAACTTGGCCATACAATTTGTGGCAAATACGTGCTTGGAAATGCACTTAAATATTTTTAAGGCAACTAATATTCTATGTACTCATTAGAAAAGGAGTAATTTCTTCTTTCTCATGCTCCTGACTCTTACCTGCTCAGCCACTGGAAAAATTAGCAGAACTGAAGCATGTTGTTATAATTATTATAAGCATCTTATTATTTTTGCTTTATATTCTGGTAATTTGTTTGTAATGAGGAAAGCAAACAAAAGAGGAGGTTACTTGATATGTGCATTTAAACCATTACAGGCTTACTCAATAATACCATTTATCATCATGCACACTTAAAATGGGCCATTTAGAAAAATCTGATTTTTTTGCCTTCTGACTGATACCTCTGTCTCAGGTGTTTTGAGAGCTGGTGGAATCTGTTAATTCCAAATCAAGTTTAGCCTCTCTGAGTTTTTCATTCTGGAGGTTGTTTCTGAAATGCAGCTTCTTTTTGGTTTTGCTTATTTATTTAGTAGTGGTTTTGCAGTTTTGGTCTCAAACTATGCTTTATTAAACATAATCAAACAGGTTTTGACAGTTTTCCAAGACCTAGAATTTTCCTCTTCTCCATTACCTTGATGTTTAACTCTGCTGCTGTGTCATGAGTGGTGTGATGGAAGATCTGCATGGCCATTACCAGTCAAATACACTGAAATAGTTGCATGTGCTTTGTGTGCTACATGCTCTTCTCCTCACTGGAAAGAGGGGCTGCTCTGTGTATGATTTAGTTAATTGAATCACAGAGTGGTCTAGGTTGGAAGGGACCTCAAAGATCATCTTGTTCCATCCCTTCTGCCATGAGCAGGAACCCCTTGCTAATTCTGTGGACCTGTCGTAATTTTTATTACAGTAATGCTGTATTGAGGCTGACTCTTCCATTTGGTAAAAGAAATAGAAGTTCCCTGATAATGAATTGAAATCACACTATAAATCAGGCTGATGTTGGAGTCCCACAAACACCTACCCTGGTAGCCCTTTTCTAGGTCAGGTTCAAAGGGGAAAAACATAGTGGGTAAAATGAACTTATTTAGGATAATAAAGGAGATACCCATTAAATGACTCTTAATTCAGTAGTAGTTCATGTAAAAGAATATGCAGGGCAAAATTACCATCCTGCTTTTATATAAACAAAATCATTCTCAAATAGCTTTTGCTACCTGAGCAAGTGGTGCTTCAGTTCTTCTGAGAATTGCAGAAGCTTTCATAAGTCAAAGAGAGAAGGAAATTCTAGGAATTACTGGCAAAGGTATAAGCAGAATGAAGCATCAGCAAGGGTTCTTTTTTTTTCTTTTTACTGTTGCTTTATAAACCTTTGGCATGTTAAATGCCACATGCAGTTCTGCTTTGCCTTCTCCAAAAGGATGATCTGTAATTGGGAAAGTACAGGAAAGGCCAACAAGTATGACAAGAAGTAAGCAATAGCTTCTGTATGGGGTTAAGGTAAAACCTTCAATCTGAAGTGATTTCACTGAGGAGGAATGTAAGAGGGTCCAAAAAATGATGAGTGATGTGGAGAAAACGGACAGGGCACAATGACTCATTTTGTTGTGCAGCACAGAAATTAGGGGACATCAGGTGGTGTTCATAGAGTACAGGGGCAGGTGCATTTGCACTCAGCATCTACTGCAATTACAGAATTCATTGTTCCTGGATGCTTTGGGCATGAACAACTTGACATGGGTTTCAAGAAGACCTAAACAAATTAGTGACAAAGTGACCTAAACAAATGAGATGGGTGCTGTTGAACACCACTCCTGGCTTAGGAAGTTCCTCAGTCAGGGAGGTTCCATGTTATGGTTATCCATAATCTGGTTTCATGTTTTTTAGGTGATCAAAATTACAGTTTAAATGGTCCTGCATTGAGTATCTTGGTCCTACATTGAGAATCTTGATTTTATAACTTATGCAAAATTTGCATTTTCTGTACGAAATGTATTTAACAGTTAAGAGGTTATTTGAATGAAAAGTATCAAAGTATACAGTGGAATGTACAGACAAGAATAACTGCAGGTTTTCTTCTCATCTCTAACACCTGTTGCAGTATGTAAATCAGAGAATTATAGAACAGTTTGGATTGGAAAGGACCTTAAAGATCATTCAGTTCCAACCCTCCTTCCATGGACAGGGACCCACAGACCACATTTCCCAAAGCCCCATCCAACCTGGCCTTGAGCACTCCAGGGATGGGGCATCCCCAGCTTCTCTGGGCAGCCTGTGTCAGAATCTCACAGCTTCACAAGAATAATTTTTTTCTAATAGTAATCTAAAACTACCCTCCTTTAGATTGTTGTAAAAGATTTCTGTACCTAAGAGATCTGTGCATGTGACTTCCTCAGCCACTGGCAGGAGAGGTGATACTGCTATCAAATTGTGTCCAGAGCAGTAACAGAATTACAAACTCTGAGTAGTGGAAACTTGTTTTGTTCCTAAACTGGGAACAAAAGTGAGTGAAACTTGTTAATGATAGAACTGGGTAGTGTCAGGGTTTATCCCAGCTGTCTGCTTAGTACCACACAGGTGCCCCCTCACTCTCTGCCCCATGGGAGCATTGGATCAAGGTCAAACCCCAGGGTTGAGATTAGAACAGTGCTGAGCCCCTGGCACAGGTTGCCCACAGAAGCTGTGGCTGCCCCATCCCCCTGGGTGTTCAAGGATGGATTGGATGGGGCTCTGAGCAGCCTGGTCTGGTGAAAGGTGTCCCATGGCAGGAGGTTGGAATTGGGTGATCTTTAAGGTCCCTTTCAAGTCAAACCATTCTGTGATCTACTGGGCATGGTGTTCTATGGTGTGGAGTATCCCTCTGGCCAGCTGGGGTCAGCTCTCCTGGCCATGCCGTCCCCTGGCTCATTTTTGCATCTCTTTGCTGGCAGAACAAGGGAAACTGAAGAGTCCTTGCTTTAGAGTAAACATTTTTTAGCAACAATAAAAACATCAGTGTGTTACCAAAATTAAATCTCATCCTAAATCTGAAACACAGCTCTATACCCAATACTAAAGAAAATTGACCATGCTAGCCAAACCCAGGACAGGTAGGCATTTTAAATTCATAGTTTGCATTCCCTTGTTAAGGTTTCTTTTCATATTGTTGCTGCACTGACATGTTTTTTTCTGTCCAAACTCCTGGAACATTTTGGTGTGTTTGTAGTTCTGCAGACCCCTGTGGGGCTCTGTAAAGCCCTGGGGGTCCCATTGGCTGTTTCCTGACACAGCACTACCCCTTCCTTGTGCAAAAATAGCTGTGGCTGCCTTCAAAACCTCCTTGCTCCCTCTCACAGAACATCTTGGTAGGCAACAGTTGAGACCCCTGAGATCTCCCTGCTGTGTTTGGTGATCTTGGTATTTTCCAGCCTCTGCAGTACTTTCTGTTTTTAGTGAAAGTTTTGGAAGCCCATGACATGTGCTTCATTGTCTGCCTAATCAGTAGGTCTGACAGTAAAGTAGTTAAATAGTCAACCTGCTGCACCTAAATATTAATTTAATAGTAGAATATTAATTTTATGTTTATGACAGGGCTTTGGGTTTTGTTTGGTGGGGTTTCTTTTTAAGTGTCACTTCATAATGAGTATTATAATATTTTAATTTTTTTTTCCTGGTAGAACTCTTACGGTATTTTTAGGTTTTGACTTGACAGGTAGTTTCTGAGTATTTAGAAGAAAACCCTTTTGGATATGCTGGTGTCCTGTCCTTTGCCTGATTGCCACAGCAGAGCTCACACATCCATCTCCTTATTTTGTTTTATGTTTACTCAAGTAGCTTGTAGAATAGGGCCTTGTGATTGCAAGAAAACGGAAAATAATTGTTTGTAAAGAAACAAAAGGACATTATAGATCTGAAGTTGATTTTGCTTCATCACATCCCCAAAGAAAGCTGTGATCCTGTAACAAAATCCCAGCCATCCCCAGTTTTCCTGCTTTCCACAAGCCCTGCTACAGGGGAGGCTCACAAAAACCAGGGCTTCCCTCCTGAGCCTGCATGTCCCACCTGTGTCTCACATGGAGAGAGTTTTCCAAGGGCTCTGGAGATAGAGCAGGAAAACAGGAAATGAGCAGCACAATTATTACTCAGAATGTTGTAAATCTCTACATAAGACATGTAAAGAAGGAGACCACTACTGTTAGGAAGGTGGTAGTCAACATAATCAGCTGGGGGTGCTGTGTGCTGTTTGTTATTTTATTTGAGTGTTCTCTGCATTCTGCTCTATAAAGGGGGATAAAAATAATAAGAAATCTTTGAACCTTTGTGTTTTTCTCTTCCTTGAAAAAACCCAAATTAAAACTTGAATAATGTAAAGCTAAGGACTCTGTTTTCACCATTGTATACATATTACTGAAGCAAATGTGATGGAAATGTTAATGAGAAGAGAAATTTAATACACATGCTGTAAATTTTACCAATCCCAGTGATTTTCCCTGCATATCTGTCCCATGTCAGTGTTAGGCAATTTGATTTTTTCCTTCCTATTTCATATCTCCATCCTTGGAGATGCTCAAAAACCATCTGGCTCTGGTGGCCCTGCTTGAGCAGGGGTTTGGACAAGGTGGCTCTGGGCTGCCTCTACAGATGTGATTCTATGAGTTACCCAAGTTGGATAGCATGTGAAAGTCTCAAGCCTTTTGATGGCCCATATGGACAGGAACTTTAGTCCTTGTGCTTTTGGGGGGTTTCTTTTAAGAGGAAAAGTAAGCTTTTCTGCCCTCAGCAGCCAGGTGAGAAAGAACTATGAATGCAATTGTTTTCAAGTAATAAAAAAAATTTAAGTGCAGTGTTTCCTAGTATTTTCCTAAAGTTTCAGTAAAGCATAATGACATTAAAAAATAACTTAGAGACACTGGGGAATTGTACAACTATGTCTTTTAAATTTCAGTCTCCCCACTAACTCACTATACAGAGGCAAGACCTTCATGGTGCTAGAAACAATCATGAAAAGAGGATGCAAAATAAAGCATTACATATGAATCTGCAAATGAGCTTCCCATTTATTAATCATCCATGGATCTTTCATTCCCAGTAGCTTCAAAGTAGAATGCCATAACCAAATCTGATGATGTTCATTAAACATACTGTGCCAGCTGCTTCCAAGAACATCTCTGAGTTGTATCTGAGATGTCTCCTTGCCAGGCCACTGCTGAGATCCTAGGAATTTTGACTCATGAAATGCGTGGAGTGCTCCTGTTCTTCCTTCATCTTCTGCAGGAAAACTTTCACAAAGTTTTTTTTTCACAAGTAACACAGAAAATTTTCATGCTGTTTAGTGAGCACCGTGTTTTCAGTCTTCCAACGGCATATTGAGGCACAGTTTGCTTTATTGCAGAGACAGCAACTGAGATGTTGTTTGTCTCATTTAGTATAATTTGGGTCCCTCCTTCTCTGGAGAAGCAAACAGCAGGGGAAATGCACCATAAGGATGTAAGCTCATCTAGTTGCCATGTGTAGTGAAACAATCTGTGTCTTCTCACACGGCCCAGAGTTCCTGGGAGTGACTGGGAGCGCCCCTGAACTTGGCCTTCCCAGTGTGCTGGGTGCCCAGTAATGGTAATGAGCTGAAAGCTGGCAGAGAGTAAATGGCTTTTTTCCTTTACTTGATGGAAAGTTTCAGCAGGCACACAATCAAGCCAGAGTTCCTTTTGCACAGTTTAACTAGGTTAAAGAAAGTGGCCAGGATGGATCAGAGCGGGGCCAGGGTTTCCGGTGGTCTTCCTGCAGCGCTTCAGGCGTGGCCGTCCCGGGCTGTGCTGTGGGTTTTGTTCTGAGTGCTTTGGTGTCTGCCTGTCTTCTAGGTGTTTGTGTTTTGCTCTCTTCATTGAGGTTGCATTTAGAAATTTGGGGGTTAGTGGCACAAGATTGTCCTTTGGATCCAGCATTCTTGGAAATGCACCGCAGACCGTTGTGAATGGCTCTGCTGGACGCTGCCTGCTTCGGGAATCTTCATCCAGGAAACATCCAGGGATGTTTGTTCAGATGTGCCAGAAACTGAGGCTGTGGGGTTTGGGTTTATTTTGTTTTGTTTTCCCTACAGAGACATTTACTATTACAAGGGATGCATTCCCATGGGGATATTTATTTAGTGTCAAATCAAGATCCAGCATGCTTGTTCAGAATAGGTTGGTGAAAGGGATTTAACACAAACCATTGGGATTTTGGACAGGTAGTAGTCACTTTTGGATGTTTCAGATGCGCAAAAAACATTTCAGATGTATGTTACTGAGTTGTTTAACTGAAGCAGGAGATGCAATTTCAATTTACACCAGCTCAGATAAGTACTTGGAACACTCAGTCATAACCAGGAATTTTTTTTTCCCTTAATGTTGTGTTTCTCATCACTATGGTTTGAGGTGTTCACTAGGGGTTTTAAATGTTATATACATTGTCTTCCTAAATGAGTTCACCTTAGGTTAAAGAAAAATCTTCTTTCAAATCTCTGTGCATGAAACAAGACAGATTTCCCATTTTCCATGTGCTGTAGCAGGCGTATGATTTCAGTATTTCAGACCAAGCTGCACAGTTTTATGTTCTGAGAATTTTCCTCCCTTTTCTTGGTTTTATTTATAAGATTAAAGCTTGTAGCAGGTTTTTATGCATGCCCACCCATGTGGCAGATTCTTCTACCCTTTCGTTTCTCCACTTGTCATTTATCCTCTGCAATATTTAATTATATTTTGACACGTATGTTAATTTAAAAAAAATGAATATATCTTCTGCTGAAGTTTTCTAAATAATCTGCTGCTTTACTCCAACTGGACTTCTTTGCAAGAGCTGGATGTACTGGCCTCTGAGCTCAAACCCATGTTCACTGGGAATTTTGAGGGGAACCAAAATGGCACTGCTATGAGACAGATCTAGAAGCCAGGGACACAGGCAGGATGAGGCACATGTATCTTGAGCTGGATATGTCAAAGCACATCTGTCAGAGTCCTGTGATTTTTATGTTGCTTAGGTTTCAAAATCAAAGTACAGAGGAGTGCAGAAGCACCAAATTCTGTTCCTGTACAGCCTTGAACCTTGTTCTGTGCATTCTGGTGCACTTGGAGCAGCACTTTTCCATGTCCTTGTGGTAAATCCCTGACTCCTCCAAGCAAAGGGGGAAATGATTGGGAAGAGGATTTAAAGTTGCACAGACAGTGGCAACTTCACATTTCAGAGTAAAACCAAACTTTCTAGTCAAATCTAGCATTGTCAGCTAGATGTATATATAATTATACATTTATATATTTATATAGATGTGTATATTTTTCTGTCTAACAAGGTAATGTAAAAGTATGCTAAAAAATTGGTTATATTCCTTCAGTTCAGAATGAAGTTTAAGCTGGCATAAACCAGGTCTTTCATTCCTTCACCTCCTCAACCCTGTGCCAGCATAGTTAGTGCAACCAGGAATGAATTTGCAGGGAATTGAACAAAGTTAAAGGTAACAGGGGAGGAAAAGAGGTTTAATATACCCTAGAGTAGTGTGCTCACTGTGATGTTTGTTCAAGGCTGACACAGCAGGTGCATGAGAGATGTGGGGAGAATGGAAATGCCTAAAACTCCAGCCTTGTATGAAATTTGTCACTGAACAGCTCTCTCCTTGCCCCATTTCTTGTTGCTATTGAACAGCTTTAGTTCACAGTGGTACTTTGTGTTACGGAAATAATGTTGTAAGCATCCAGTTTCATGTTTTAGCTAGATGTGCTAATTTCCTATTCTTCTCATTTTGTTGTGTGGCAGAAGATATTTACATGGGTTAACCTGTCTGTAAATAAAACTGATGTTTTCTGTGCAACGGAAAGCTTCCAGATGCAGATGAAATAGTAAATATTTTCCTCTTTGTGTTTTTTTTTTTTAACCCAGAAGTCAAGGAGCAGTCTGCAGAAGAGGATGCCCAGACAGAAGTGGAGAGCACCAAGCAGCTAACACCAGTCCTTCAGCACTCTGTGTCCGAGGAGTCCGCCAGCTCCACCACCTCCGTGGGTGTGGAAGCCAAAACCAGGTGAGTGAGAGAGCCAGGGGGAGGTGGCTGCTGAGTCAGGGGCAGGGCTGGGGCTTTGGGGTGCAGAGTGCTCAGGGCACAGGGCTGGGACTCTCTGTAACTGCTTTGAAGTTTGGGGCTGTGCTTTAATTGGCGCACGGGGAGATCAAGGTGAGAAGCGCGTTCCGTGAGTGCTGTCCTCACAGGGCTCTGGGAAAGCCTGGAGTTACAGCTGGGGAAATGAAAGGAGGCATAAGTGATAGGAGATAAAATGTGATTACTGAAGCTTTCCTGCTGTGTAGGAAATGGTGTATTAGCAAATTTATAGAAAGTTATTTTTTGATGTTGCAGCTTGTATGAGTGTATTTTCAGGAACAAAGTAAACCAAATCTCTTGCCATGTCTCCTGTGTTCTTCCTTGTTTTGGAATTTATAACAGAGAAAATAACATTTGTATTTTTAAATATTTTTGTTAATACAAATTAGCCTAAAAGCAGTGAAAGTATTAATTATGTTACACGAGGGAAACCAGAGCACGCTGTCTGTGATCACTGTTGAAATGGTGTCACACAATTCTAGCAGAGCTTCTCTGGTGAAGCTCTGATAAAAGCTTCTAACCCAGTTGCAGGTCTCTCCTGCTGCAGAAGGTGCTCTTACCAGCTACCAGACAGTTACAGGTGTAATTATATTTTGACAGACTTGGAGAGAATTGTCGTCATCATTTCTCTTCCTCCTAATCCAACACAGAGCATATTTTCCATGCACAAAAAATTACTTAATCTACTTGATGCAGATATAATTTTCATGTTTTACATGCTCACAAACTTCTTAGATTTCAAGAGCTACTTTCCCTCTTACAGAAAATTCAGTTAAATAGTTTTTGTGCATATACCTGAGTGAAATACATAAAAATTTCTGTTCTTGATGGAATTTTCCAAGGCTGAGATTAAGTTGCACTAAATACGTAGAGCAACTTGAACTGAGCGGCTGTTTTGCTTCATTATTTGACCCTGTTTTGGATAACTTGCAAAAAATTTAGTGCTGTTTCATCCACTCTCTGTTCTTCTCAAGGTTACTTTTTTTGCTGTTATCATGAATATTTGATTACACCACTTTCCATAGCCATAGACTTGTTTCTTAAAAGCTGGACAACAGTCTCCTGGAAAAACTTTGGCCTGGTTCTGAGCCAGCCCTTATTTGCCCTCAACTTATTCTTCCTTCCAACTGAAAGTGTTGACTTTGATCAGTCAGGATGGAATGGCAATTATGTGCTCATTGCTTTGGCTGATCAAAGTATTAAAAGGCTGAGTACTATTATTTTTTAATTAAAATAATAGTGATCAGACTCTGTCTCTGACATTTTGGAAAGAAATGTATTGAGGAGATATGAAACTGTTAATTGGGAATCAGAGGGTTTCTCTGACCCCAGGTAATTTTGATTTCAAACTTGGATGCAGAATGAGGGTTAGTTGCAGAAGTCATTGAAGTCCTCAGAACAGTGGAAAAAGCCCAGTTGTCAGAGTTTCTGTGGAAGTGATTCTTGATAAAAGTTTCTTCTGATCTGTGATGTTTGATCAATCATTTGTGTCATGGTCTGTGTAGTGCTGCCACTGAGATTGTGTCATGCAGGGGCTGGAGGACTGAATTCTGGGTGCTTGACTCTGTTTTCTTTGGAGAAAATGCAGTGTGTGAAATAACAGGCTCTGCTAATGCCTATGTAATGACTGGAGGAGATGTATCAAGATACAGGATAAAAAGTGACTCCACAGTGCCTTAAAGCTGTTACTTGGGGAAGTAGTTTTAAAGCTGATTTCCAAATAATTCGTACTCATCAGCTTCATCTCTTTCTTGGTAAGCTTTTCTGGTTTATAACTTAAGTAGCTTCCACTTTATAATAAAATGGAAGAGTTGGTGTCTTTAAAAATAGCTTTAGGTATGTGAGACAGAGGAGCATTATGAGAGTATATCATAACAGACAGAGCAGAAATTGCCTAGAAGACAGAAAAGAATCCAAGCTTCCACAAGAAGTAGATAAAGGTGTAGGTGGAGCTACTTTTGCATTGCTTTTTCAGAGTTCAGTATAAGAAAATTCTGTGTTTCTGTCTTTGGTAGTGAAGATAAAGGAATTAGAGAAACACAGGACACAGGGCGTAAAATAAAGTCTTTTCCATGAAAAAAAATTAAATAATTTACTACTAAAAACCAGTGATTTTAACATAGGAGGACATGTCAAAGCTAGGATGGGGATTTCAGTAGCTGAGAGATTAGCCAGAACTTGGCTTGAGTGGTGTTTCTCTCTGGATCCTTCCCGAGACTGCAGCTAAATAAAAACATTCAAGAGGAAGGCGAGAGAGCTGGTAAATTTTGGAACTTTCCTGAGGTGGGATATGGGAAACCAAGAGAACTACTGACAGCAAGTGGAATTGGGCAGGGAATTCAATAACAGATTCAGGATTAATGCTCAGAAAGGAATGTGTTAAAAACCCCATTGAAATAGAGAGAGTCTGAGCCATACTGGGGTGGGGAGGCTGAAAGGGCTGAGGCGTGTGCTTGAAAGGAGTGAGTGAATTATTGACCACATGTGGGGAGGGGCAATAACATCAAGCAGAGATAAACTCCCAAGCCTGGCAGGGGCAGGGGTAACACTGCCAGCTCCTATATATCACGAGCATCATGAGTTTTGGAGCCTTTTCCTTTGGTTGTTCCCTTTTTTCTTTTTATAAGCCTTGTGAGAAGCTTCTGTCAGGCCAGGACTTATGGCTGAGTGGAATCCAGCTTCTTCCAAAGTAATCTGCTGCCTTGGTTTGTGCTGCCTGCAGAGAGCAGGGGAAGTGCAGCCCTTGGGGAAGGCAGGGAGCCAGGAGCCGGCTGCGACTCAGAGCAGAGCCCACTTCCACCTTCCTCCTCTGGTTCCCACATTGGCAACCCCTGGCATTAAAAGCTAAGGAGAATGGCCTAGAAACACAATTTCATAGAAGAACAAAACACCTTTTGATTTTAGTTTCTGTCTGCTCTCAGAGAATGTGAATTGCATTAATTGCATGTTTTCAGTCCTTTTGCCATAATCATGAAGACAGAACATTCTTAAAAAGTAGAAGCTGAGGTTTTCACACAGCTCTTTTTGATTTTGGTGCTTTGGCCTGCTTAAATATCTGCTCTTGTGAGATTGTTGCTAAAACTACAAAAAAACCCCCAAAGAACTGGCAAAACACCTTCCTGCTTTCTTGCTTCACTTGTAATTGGACAAAGCACGTAATTTTCATTCCAGACCAATTGCGCCATTCCCTGTTACTTTGTTGCTGCTGCTTAGATGAAATCTGGAGTGTGGAGATGGAGGACTTGGGTGCTTTATTCCATCAAAAAGAAGTGGTTGGTGAGCATCTGTAGATTGTGTGAACAAAGAAAATAGTAAATAAGTAGCAGTGGGCTTCCTTATTTTTGTTCCTTTTTTTTTTTTTTAATAATCTTAAGCACATTACAAAATTTGTAACAGAGCAACACTCAGTGGAAGAAGAAATTGTAGAGTGGCAGAGAGTAGACAGATAGAATAGGATTATTCTGGATAGAATAATACTGCAGTGATGGAAGGAAAAGCTAGATCTCCAGGCAGGAGGAAGTTAGATTACTATTTAATATTTAATATTAAAATATGTTTAAAAATTTGTTGAAGTTGTAAAGTCAAGCACATGTTTTGGGGAGATACCAGTATTAAGATTAATTTTGAAACTGATTATTTCTTTTTATGAGCATGTACTGTGATACAGTTTGTAGTTTTATGAGAATGTTTTTCTCCAAGGATAGTTTCTGCAGAGAATGGACCTTTGGCATGACGCAGGGCATTTGAAGCCATTGCAGAGTTTTGCCTTTACATTTCCAGCTTTAGATCCATATAAGCCATTATGGGATCTTCCTCTGAAGCCAGTGATTTACATCTGGAAAGAGGACATAGCATTCCTTTCTCTTTCAAACTGAAGTACTACTTCAGCATTTTATTAATGACCAGTCTAACCCAGAGTGGAATTACTGATTTGGCTAGCAGGGCACAACTAAAGACTAAGACCACACACTGAAAAATGAGAAAAAAAGTTAAATATTTACTGGTTTTCCATCCTGTTTGTTCATGCATTATTAGGGAAATGGTCTCAAGAAGAATTCTGTGACGAATCATTGTTAAAGCAACTTTTCCTTGGATTTATAGGGCAGGAAGGGACCTTTGGAACTCATCTAATTCACCTCCTTTTCCAAGGCAGTTATCTACAGCTGTCATTCCTAACACAAGCTTACATAAACTGCTCTTAAATCTTCCAGTAATAAAAGCACCAAATCTTCCCTAAACAGTCCCTTCCAGTCTCTTCTTTGTTTTTACTGTTGGAACCCCTTTGCTCACATCTAACACACATTCTCCTCGTCCTGGGTTTATTCCATTGCTACTCGTACCATCTGCCAAGGATAATGGAGGACAGCTTTGTGCAAAAGTCTCTCATTTAATTCCCCAGCATGCTTTACCTCGTAACAGAAATCCCAAATTTGTTCCTACTTTCTTTGTAGATGATGTTTTCTTGAGCTCAGATCCTTCTTGCTGGTTTGAGTTTTCTCCAGATGGTCTGTGTCTTTCTCAGAGCACAGAAGGCGTGTCACACAAATGGGGCCAAAGAAGGGTTTCACAGGCAGCCAAAATCCTGCCTTTTGCTTAGGCTGAACAATTGCCATTGTGGCCATAATGTGTTTAATGCTCTCATGTAGGACTTGTGCCTCGTGGGATTTGACACCATCATCAGTGACATTCATGGCTGGGCCTTTAAGTTGCACAGACCTTTGCTCCATGATTTAGTCTGTTCTGGAGGAAGGTCCAACCACAGAAACCATGAAATGTCTCCTGCCCAGCATGAGCAGGTGCTCACAGGTGCTCCAGGTTTCTGGAGTCCCACTCTCAGCCTCTTGGATGCTCTTAGGCAGCTTTTCTGTCTCATCCCCATCCTAAGACAGCAAGTCTCCACCTGGGCCTGCCCTGCTGCTTGCATGTTCTGCACTGGTGAGCAGCAAGCTGAGCACTGGCAGGTCAGGTCTGATGCCTGGACAAGTTTTCTGTCCTCTGGGAGATGGCAGACAGACAGACAGACAGAAGCACCCCATTGGCTGGCAGTCTGTCAGGCCATGCTGAAGGGCTGGGGGCAGTACTCACTGCAGCATGGGATGTCTGCTTTGTCAGGGATTGCACAGGTACAGGATATTCACAGACTGGTAATAGTCTGGGATCTTCTGTGTCAGTGTTGAATGAATACAGCATTTTCTCTCATTTCTTCCAAATATCACCTCTTCCATTTGTGGGGGTTTTTTTTTTGGGTTTTTTTTTTTTTTTTTTTTTTTGCCTCCAGCTTTCTTTGCCAGCTTCTTGTGTTTTTTATGCTGTTGGATAGTCATATTCCCATTCTCTTTGCTAATTCTAAATTGCTCATCAGTTTTAATCATTGTTTCAAGGTTCACCTAGTTGAGGTTTACTCTTCTTTGTCTCTTTGCCTGATGTGCAGTTTCCCTCCATCCATTTCCAGTGACTTCTAGACAGGTGTTTGTTACATGGTATTTCTTCTCACCTTTTTGTCCATTTTCTCATTCATTTCCTTGTCAGTTGTGACTGTTTTCTTCTTGCTTCCTTCAGATGTCTGTGTGATTTCTGTTGTTTCCCATAGTCAGTAGTCTCATTTCTCCAGCACCTTCCATTTCTCTCACACAACAAACTCTGCGTTGTGCCCTGAACTCCTTCCTTGCTTCCATACAGAAGCTGATGGAATGTATAAGCAATTACTCTGGTAAAATCTGGACTCTGAGCACCCCAGAGCTGTAGCTGCAGAGATGATCCCTGTGAGTGTCTGTGACCTTTGCCAGAAGGATGTTCATTCACAGGGAATGGATGGTTCATGTGGAGTCTGCTTTCACTCTGGGACTGAGAGATTGGAGTGTGCTTAGTGAGGAGAGAATCTTTGTGCTCGTGGCTTCAATGTGCTAAAGCTGTTCTGAAGCACGTGTGCTCTGCTTGGTGAGGATAGAAACATTTAGAGAAATGAGTTTGGACTAGTTTTCATAGGGTTACAGAAAGTCTGTCTAACTTCAGAAATGAATACAGTGAAACTCAAAACATGGCACAGAACAACAGAAGGGTTGATCAAAGATCTCAAGTAGATTCCAGTTAAACAATTCAGGACCCTTCAGTCTCTGAAAGATGTTGGAGAAGGAAGATAAGAAGCTTCAGAGTCATAGATGGAGTAGGAAAGGTGGCTGTATCCTGACTGTTTATTTTAATGCAAGAAGCTGAGGGTCATCAAGTGAAACTTTTAAGGGTTAGATGCAAAATAAAAGGAGGGGATTCTTTGTACAGCAGAGAGTTGTCTAGAGTGATACCCTTGCCAAAGGATGTGGTTTGCTGAGACTTTAGGTGTGGTCAAGAGTAGACTGGGCAAGTTCAGGAAAGGGAAAATGAGAATGAGTGTAGAGGAATCACAGTTGACACAGGGAGGCCCTGAACTGAATGTGCTGGGGGCAGGGAGGGTATCGTGTTTGCCTCCTCTTCAATATCCCTGCACCTCTGCTTATCTGGCTTAGATGAAGCTTTCTTGAAAAACTGCTGTTTAAAGCCAGCTTGCTAAATGGTAAATCTCAGTAATTTTCAGATAGTAAGAACCTACTCAGTATTTGTATGAAGTTCCCTCCAAGAGAGGTTGGCACCTCTGTGTGAGTTGGGTGTGGCTGGAAGTGCTCAAGGCCAGCCTTGGAGCAGCCTGTTGCAGTGGAAGGTGTCCCTGCCCTGGTAGGAGGGTTGGAACTGGATGATGTTTAAGGTCCCTCCAGCTCAAACCATTCTGTGTATTACGTTTTAATTACCAAGAGGGAGAATTTGGTTTACACAGACGATACTTTCTGGGCAGAGATGCATCCTGAAGGTTGAAGCTACAGGACTTCTTATTCCTTGACTTCTATCCCTCAGAGGTGAAGATAACTCTCAGAATTGCATGAATTGTTACTTTTCAGGTACAATCAGTTGCATTCTATCAGGGATTGTTATTTGAGAGAGCAAGTCAGTTCACGTGGACCTTAAGGAATTATCTAGAGGGCCTTGGATTAGACCTCTAAATTCCCTTTTTTTCAGCACTGGCATTCTGGTAACTCCTCTTGCATCTAGGGTATGTTAAACCCTAACTGAACTTTAAATACTTGTTTAAATTAAAGCTGACACAATTCATGGTGAATAAGAATGTATTTTCTACATTTCAAAATGTCAGCAAGATGTGTTGTTTTGGTTGTGTTTGGAGGGGAATGTTTTCTTTCTTTCAAATGAGAAGAGTATCATTAAGTTGATTATATGGCTGTAGAACTCCAACTGTGCTGGTTTGAAGAAATTGGAAAGCAGTTATTGTCTAATGCAGTTTAATTGCTTTGTATAAACTTTTAAAATTCTTCACTTGAAGTTCGTATGAACTCTCTCCCGCCTCCTTTTTTTTTCAAAGAATTATGCTGCATAAGTTAAGTACTTACTTCAACCCCAAATCACTATAATAGTATAATAGTGTCAAACAACTTCACAATTTCAAGTTGTTCTGTGATTCAGGTACCTATTGGAAGGAGATTGTGCATCAAACGCTTAAATACGGCTTTTAGCAGAGATTTTTTGCTTCTTTCTCTTTGTGGTGTCTCCATTTGCCCTTTCCATCCTTGTCTGTCCTCAGTATCTTAGTTCAGAAGGGTGATTTATTGGGTTGTTAATGCTGTATCAATGTAAAGCTGTTATGCCTCACCTAATGAGGTTTCTTCAGTAGTTTCCTTTCAAGCTTTGTTATTATTGAAGTCCAGATATTTACAGAATATTTAGATACTGCTGAAAAGCTTCATCTGAATCTGAATCTAAATAAACTTTACCTCTGTGAATATCTCACATATATTTGAACTCACACTGATGCAGACCCCCAGTATCATTTTAAGTCAGAAATGGGTTTTTTTTCTTGACTTAAAGTGCAGCTTGGAGGTATTGATTTAAATTTACATAAATGATACAGTGGTGGATCTTCACTAGGGAGAACACTCTACTCTTTAAATAACACAGCATAAAATGAGAGCAAAGGTATTTAGTGTATTAGCACAACTTGGCAGAGCTAAATAAATAGTAGGTCCCCTGTAGTGTTTCATTTAGCCTTTTAGCATATGTTAAAACTACTAACAGGGTTAGGTGGAAGAAGAATTCTCAAGGCCAGTGCTCATCAGTCTGCTTTGGTAATTAGTACAAATGATGCTCTGAAGTTCTGTTTTGCTCCCAAGTACTCCATTTCACTGTGATGAGCTTAGTTTTAATAGTGAAAAATAGATGCTAAAAACACTATAAATTTCTGTAACAAGTAGTGTGTGAAAAAGACATCCTGAAGGCATTTCCAGGCCCTTAAAAACAAATTCGTAGCAAAAGTCACATGATAATCCTCTCCATTTTCTTTTTCAACCCAAACCATGAATGAAAGAAATCTTGATGCTTTCCAAGTTGGATTTCTTTTTGACTTTAGTGCAATTGTTATCGTGGTAATTGGCAGTAGTGATCATCTGCAACTTAGTGTTTAATGTTGAGGAAGTGGTTATAGTGGATCTTACTGGAATTGCCATGCCTTGCATTTTCTCAAATATAATCCATTGTTTTTTCCTGTTTAAACCTGGTTTTAATGTGATTAATTGGAATAGGTAAATGCACAGCAAAACTCCTTTGGTAATACCATTCCCACAGTAGGCTGGGAGGGATTTCAGAAAAGTTACAAGGTGAGCATCCCTGGAGCTGAATCCAAGAGTTTGAATTTCTCCTGCTGTTGACAGTCTCCCCTTTATCTCTGTGTGATGCTGGGATTCCCCTGTGCAGGCTCTGCTGAAAGAAGGGCACCTTTAACTCCTCTCTGCAGAGCAGGCAGCTGCAGGATTTCCTTTAGCCTGCCACCCTCTCCATTGAGTACTGAAAGGATTGGGTAACTTCAGGCATCTCACTGACAGACATGCCCAGCATAGGCTCTTTGCTGTCTTGCTTGGAAGGAAGTTGCTCTGTGAGAATGGGGAAGGAGGATTTACTCCCCCAGCTGTGGGGCTGCGGGGGCATGGCAGTGCCCCAGATCACTGCAGCTTCTGGTGCTTTCTACCCATGTATGAAAAACAGGCAGGAGAGTGAGAGTGTGAGATACTGTTGAGGGTCACACAACCTCCCCTGGACACATCTGAAGATTTGCAGAAGCTGCATAGTGCTCACATGGGCACAAGTGCACATCTGCGAGATATGGGCCACAGCATAAACAAAACATGTTTGCATGAGCCAGTCTGCACATCTGCTTGTTATCAAGGAGCCTTGGCTGGCACAGGATTACCCAGTGCCATTTCCCAGCTCAGAAGGATCCAGGAGGGGGCTCTGCTTACTCCTACAGGTATTGGTAATCCTGATGCTAAGGCTTAATTCTGCTAAAAAATAATTTTGGAGGACTCTCAGTTTTACCTCATTTCTCTGACTGAATATTTGCAAGCAAACCAGATGTTTCTCCTCCTCTGGTTGTGATTTAATATTGTGCAATTAGTTGCCCAATACTGCATGTGTTGAAATGAAGTCGTTTCAATGGGAAAGTCTGAGTTTGAGGATGAGTCCTGATGCCTGTCATCAGTCAAGTAAAGGAAATAGTGACTGGTCTCCCTTCCTTCAGGATTAAGTGGCTGCAGGGCATTTTGTTATCCTTTGTCAGGATGTGGACAGGGGAGGATTATAGCACTTCAGATTCTTGTCAGAGGGTTGAGTAAATTCTGTGTAAGGAAGAGACACTGATGGGATGAAATAAGGACCTGTAGAAGAGAGTGGCTGTGAAAGAGTGATGGGATCAACATGTTTCTTGTTAGAAAGGGCATCCTTCAATCCAAGGAGGCAAGTCTGGATCTCCTCCCATGGCTCAATGGGAACAGACTTTAGCTTCAGACATTACTAGGTTTTCTGCCTCTTACTGCATCCCCAAAACCCAGCATGTCTGGTTCATTCTGAACACAGTTTTTCCTCAGTGTTGTGTATTGAAATTAATGTGCATTCAAATCTACAAAATCCCCTGGGATGAGGTGAGGGATAGGAGCACCTCCTGGTAATAAACCACCTCTGGATCTTTAAACTCTTACAAGAAAGTAGCATTTCTCATGGCAAAATACGTAATTTAAGTTGAAGTTACAGATAACGATGAACTTTCATTTTGAGTTGGAGCACCTCAGATATATCTTAAATGGAATACTGTTGAGCTGCTTTTTTTTTTTTTAGTAGTTTATAAAAAGATTTGTGACACATTGTCTCTTGCTTTTTATCCCATTTTGAATTATCCTGTTCTTAAAATATGTTAATTATGATAACAGATCTAGGGTTTGATCTTAAGATTTGCCAGTATCTCTATTTCGTTATCTTCAATATGAGAGCTCTTCTTGCATCACAGATTTAGATCCTCTAATTGCATATTGACATATGGAAAGTAGATTTGTAAGTACTTTCTGCAGTCCTCAGATGATAAGAAAAAATCTCTACCTTCTGCCCATACAGACATAACTTAAAATATTTACTGAGCACTTAAAGCTAAAAGGCTAACGTGATGGACTGGCCACTTTGCACAGCATGACAAGCCAGCAGCTGTGCCATGTCAGGGGGCACAGGAGCATGGCTCTCCTGCAGAGGGTCTCTCCAGCATCCCAGCAGAGGCAGGGAGTTCACTGCCACTGTGGCTGCCTGGCTCTGGGAGCAGTTGAAGCCCCTCTGCTTACCCCCCTGGAAAGTGTGAAACCTTTTTTTCCCCCTTTGTATAATCTCTCTCGTCTGTCTCAGCCCCACAATGTCCTGCCAGTGCTCTGGGCACGTTCTGCTGCTCCTGTCTTTAACTTCTGCACTGAGTGCTCACAACCTTCAGTGAAGGCTCCCCAGCCCCCTCCCCGTGGTGAGCACTCTGTTCAGCTGCGTTCCCAGCTCTGCTGAAGCAGGAGCAGTAGCACAAACCATATGATTCTTGACAGCTTCACAGCTGTCCACACCACGCTGCAGAGTAGCTGTGAAACTCACTGCTCCTGTTGTTTCACTCCACCCTGCCTGCAGAATGCTGGAAGTTGTGATACTGGAGCTGCTTTACAGGCTCCAGAAATACCAGCTTTACTCCTGTATGCCTTTTCAAATAATACCACTTGAAAAGTTACTTTATTTTTTTCTTAATTACTGTTTCGTATTTCTCTTTTATAGATCTTAACATCATTGCATATTTGCTATGACTCCACTTTAAAGGACTTTGTTTATTTGTTTGTAATTATCTTCAAGTCTTTTAATGAGCAGTGATAGTCTGTCCTAACAGAATGTATGAATAATTATTTATTCCACTGTGGATAATCTTGTGTTTGTAACTGGTGTAATTTATATACCATGGCATTGCCTGTTTAAATCTCTTAAATCTCCTCCCAAGTCTCTCTAGTCTCAACCAGCATAAATAGCTTTGCTTTCCCAGCTTAGGAACTCTGCCTGTGAGGCCATATCAGGTTTCCCTGGCAGTCCAGTGGTTACAGTCACTGACAGACAAATAATAGTGTATTTGTTGCTCTATCACACTAAAAGCTAGCTATAAAATAGACATATGTACTGTTCAGTGTAACTTTTCACTGCTCTCACACTACCTTTATCCATCTTTTCTTTGAATTTTTTTGTCTTCAGATATCTTTTTCTAAAGATTTCCAGAACGTGTCAGACATTTGCCATCAGCTCCGGGGGTTGTGCTGGCTCATGCTGGTTGTGTGTTGAGGCACATCAGTGAGGGATGTGCAGCCAAGGCCATGAGATGAGGACAAATGTTTCCTAACAGTACCATAGGAAGGTGTAATTTCAGTACCATGAATGGGACTTAATTTATCTGCCCACCAACCTGCATGTTTCCAGTGGTCCATCTGCCTTAATGAGAGTGCAGTCCTATCTGTCTATATATATAAAAGTTTTTTGCTTCATTCTGGGCTTCATTTTGGGCTCATGAAACACTTCTGCCTTCCTTAGCATCTGACTGTCTGGTATTAGCAGTAGTAGTAGGCCAGGTCAGTTTTCTTTCTTCTGTTTCTTTTTTCCTATTGTTGCTCTATGGTGAGAGCAAAAGGAGGCATCCCAGAGTATGATAAACCAAATATCAGAGGCTGTGCTGGATTCTTGGGGTTTTCTGTTCTGATCTGGAACTTTCCTTTTCCACTTCCACTTCTTTCTGTTGCTGTTCTTGTCTCTCCAGGCTGAAAAGCACAGGAGGCTTTATTTTCCCCCCCAGAATTTAGTAAATATTTTACAGCAGTTTAGCCTTAAGGTTTTCTCTTCCTCCCACTTCACTTCTCTCCTCTCACTCACACAGCACAGACTGTCCCAAATCCAAATGTGCCACCTTGGAAATGCACTGAAATCTATTTAAATGGAATCCAGGCATAACCAAGCCTCTATCCAAGTGCCTGATTCCCTGAGGCATCTTTTTGGGGTCTTTGGGGCATAAATACGAAGCAAACAGAATTGCTCATTTAAGCATTAAAAAAAAAAAGTGTTAAATGGCCTTCCTTTAATGCAAACTGCATTAGTTGCAGAAGTTCACATTTTAAGTTTGTGGGTATGTTTATTATAGAAATATTTTTCAGTAGCTTCCATATGATGTGACACAAGGAGTGCTGTCAGAGCTGTCATTTCAATCCTGTCGCTGTGTTGTGCATGTTAAAACATAATTGCAAATGGTACAGGGTATTGCAGCGGTCACGGTTCTGTAAATATAAAATTCCTCCAGTAAAACTTTTAGACATCATTTTGTTTTTAAATACTGAAGTAAATGAGGATGGTTGCATTTGTGCATGTGGTGTGCTCTGGCACGTGTGTCTGTAGCCATTGCTGTGGTTTTCTCGTTATTCCATTTTTCTCCATGTTAGTAAACCTTTTAGTCTATAGTATTTACACATTGGGTTACACATGAGCTGTGTGTGCTTCCAGAAAGGTGTGTGTGTTGTAATGTTCTATGTGTTCTGTAACATTGTGATGCCTTTTAGCAAGTATGTGTCTAGACACACAGAATTTTGGAAATTTTAATCATTTGAATATAACATGGACATTTTTTTGTTTGCTTCCTTAATCAGGCAGTTTTGTGAACAGAAAAAAGTTCTTTTAATGTAACTGTTAATTAGCTAGAGAAAGTGTTTCTGAATGCTGAATTCTGATACCTGACAGCACATTGGAGCTTTTATTGTCTTGTTATAAAGGGTTAAATTAGCATGAAATTTGCTCTTTGATGGGGTATCCTCTGCTGGTTTTCTCCCCAATAAAGCAGTAATGATCTTCCTTTTTACAGCGAACAACTCTGCGCCTTTTGTTACTGTGGAGAACGGAGCTCATTAGGACAAGGAGATTTAAAACAATTTGGTCCCACTCCTGGGTATGTTATCCCATGGAAAAACCAGCCTTTAAATAAGAGTGAAGCCAGTGACAGCACCGATGGAGCCTGTGAGAGAACTCCAAGGCAAAACTCAGTGCTGCGCAAACAGAGAGGCCAGAAGAAGTAAGTCTGTCCTAAAAGAAATATGTAGATTTTTTTTTTTTTTAAATTTTGCATGAAATTCAGGAATAATCTTTACTGGTTCTGTACTGCAGTAGGCAAGTAATTTGTATTTGTGTAAATACGGGGTTATTAAAATATTAAAAATTGTTTGTATTAAAATATTAAATTGTATTAAAATTAAAAACAGAGAGGCCAGAAGAAGTAAGTCTGTCCTAAAATAAATACATAGATTTTTTATTTTGCATGAAATTCGGGAAGGATCTTTACTGATTCTGTACTACAATAGGCAGCTAACTTGTATTTGTGTAAATACGAGGTTTTAATACTAAAAATGTTTGTAAGGAAAATTAGTATATACAAAAACCTAACTAAAAATGGAACCCCAGAGCAACCAACACATGAGGGGTAAAGCAGTGGCTGTCTCTTCTGGTTTTTAAAAAAGGGTTTGTTTCTTCCCCAAGTGAGAATCTTCACTCTGGAAGAACACAGATAAGAGACATAGCTACTGTAAAGCACAAATCTGCTTGTGATGCTGAAGGAAAAGTACACATGAAGGGTGGAAGAGGATGGACTTTTGACACTTGATGTCTTGTGTAGCCTGGAATAAAGGGCAGCCTCTGCCCATTAGAGCCTTTCCTCTTGCCATCCAGCACTGACTCTCACCCTGGTGCCAGTGCTGTCCGGGCACACAGCAGTGGTTCCTGCCCTGCAGGAGTGGGGTTTGCTGGCAGCTCTCCCAGACAGGGGCGTTTGGTCATGGTCCCCCGGCCTCTCAGTGATTGTGAGAGATGGCAGGGGCGTACCTGGCCCTGCAGTGGAGGTTGCTCAGTACATGGTGTGTAATCGCTGCCGAGGGCACTGGGATGGGACTGATCAGAGCCACATCTTTGTGGGTGTGGGGGTCCTGTCACTGGGGCCTTGTGTTGACTTGGGTTCATTCAGGGTTGGTGGTGAATGTGGGATCACTCAGCGCTCTCTGCGTGACAGAGGGGCTGCAACCCTGGAGAAACATGAAGGGTTGCAGTGGCAATGTAGGGCTACAGGGCATGGCTACGGGATGGGCCGAGTGGGGTTGAGGGTGGTGGGGGACTGTGGGTGGTGAGGGGCTGTGGGCAGTGAGGGGCTGAGGGCGGTGAGGGGCTGAGGGCGGTGAGGGGCTGAGGGTGGTGAGGGGCCACAGGCAGTGGGGAGTTGAGGGTGGTGAGGGGCTGTGGGCAGTGAGGGGCTGTGGGCAGTGAGGGGTTGAGGGTGGTGAGGGGTTGAGGGTGGTGAGGGGTTGAGGGTGGTGAGGGGTTGACGGTGGTGAGGGGCCACAGGCAGTGGGGAGTTGAGGGCAGTGAGGGGCCATGGGCAGTGAGGGGCTGTGGGTGGTGAGGGGTTGAGGGCGGTGAGGGGCCACAGGTAGTGAGGAGTTGAGGGTGGTGAGGGGCCACAGGCCCTGTGATCCAGGAGTTGAGGGTGGTGAGGGGCTGTGGGTGGTGGGGGTGGAGGGCGATGCTGGTGGTGTGTGGCATGGTGCAGGGTTGAGGACAGGACAGGATCAAGGGTGGTATGGGTGATGTGGGGTTGAGGACGGTGTGGGGCAGAGGACAAGGCAGTGATGGTGATGCATGACGCTGATGTGGAGCTGCAGGCAGGGCAGCAATGAGGAGTCGAGGGTGGGATGGTGATTTGGGACCGCAGGTGGTGTGGGGCAGTGGTGATGTGTGGGGCAGGGATGCGGGGTTGAGGGTGGGGCTGTGATCCAGGGCAGTGGTGATGTGGGGCAGGGATGTGGGATTGAGGGTGGGGCTGTGATCTGGGGCAGGGATGTGGGGTTGAGGGCAGGGCTATGATCCAGGACAGTGGTGATGTGGGGCAGGGATGTGGGGTTGAGGGTGGGGCTGTGATCCAGGGCAGTGGTGATGTGGGGCAGGGATGCGGGGTTGAGGGTGGGCTCTGATCCAGGGCAGTGGTGATGTGGGGCAGGGATGCGGGGCTGTGATCCAGGGCAGTGGTGATATGGGGCAGGGATGCGGGGCTGTGATCCAGGGCAGTGGTGATGTGGGGCAGGGATGCGGGGTTGAGGGCGGGGCTGTGATCCAGGGCAGTGGTGATGTGGGGCAGGGATGCAGGGTTGAGGGCGGGGCTGTGATCCAGGGCAGTGGTGATGTGGGGCAGGGATGCAGGGTTGAGGGCGGGGCTGTGATCCAGGGCAGTGGTGATGTGGGGCAGGGATGCAGGGTTGAGGGTGGGCTGATGATGCAGAGCCATGGGCAGTGTGTGGCACAAACCAGGCATTGGGGGATTGGCTCTGGGCTGGCCAGGGAGGGAACAATGAGGGAGGTGGCTGCCGGCTGTACCAAACTCCCCAGTCAGACCTGCCTGTGGCTGTGCTGCTGCTGCTGCAGAAGCTGCTCAGAGTGTTCCACACTGACTGAGTTTGCTTGGGTGCACGTTGTATGTTTTTGCCATCATGTTGGTGGTGGAAAAGTGCACGTTGTGTAATGCTGATACAGAAAAGTGGCTTTTCTTAAAGCTAATAAAAGTAACACCCTCGCCTCAGGCTGTATTCTATAGGTATATGAAATATTTTCAGAAAAGTCTATAGAAAGGGCGAGATTGCAGAGTAAATTGAGAAGTTCTGGGAACGGATTGATCTTGTGAGAAAGCTTTTTTATATAGAAAAATGCCTTATCAGTGGAGATATATTTTTTCTTAAAGACCCTTTAAGCTTTGGTGTTGTGAGTAGCAGTTTGGTGTTGAAGGAGGCTCTGTTGTCAGGGGGTGAAGCACTGGCCCAGGCTGTGGATGATGGAGCATCCACTACAGAGTTGTGATTGTTGCATCCCTGGCAGTGTCCAAGGCCAGATTGGACAGGGCTTGGAGGAACATCTGGGATAGTGGATTGTGTCCCTGCCCATTGTAGGAGGGTTGGAATGGATCTCATTCCAGCCCAAACCATTCTGTAATTGCAATGGACATAAATGGTGTTCAGGAACCAGTTTTGTCAAACAGAACATAGTGCTTTGTTAAGGAGGTTTTTTATGTTGATAGTGTCAGCATTTATAGGTTTTGGGGTAGATTTTTTTTTTTTAATTATGCAGATCATGAAGATACCATGTAATAATGGCAAACTTAAAAGATTTCTTGGGTGATGCAAGAGAGATGTTGCTCTCTTCCCCATAAACTAAGGGGTTTTAAAATGTATTTATGAATGTAATGGCTGAAGTAAAGCATGGTTTTCAGGAAAGCAGAGTTATCACAGGTTAAAATTCCACTGGTTACTGTATCTACTGACAAATGCATACAATTGAGTTATTAATAGCAGAGAGTAATCAAGTTCAAAGAGCCTTAGTGGAAAATGCAGCACCACCTTTCCTACCAATTGTTGAGGCATCAGTGATCAGGTCTCTTATCAGTAGGCCTAAATGCACACCCTTAGATGTCCAAGATATTCTTTAGCCTGCAGGAAATAATGGCAGAATTATCGCTTCTATTTTTTTTTTTAAATGCAGTAATCTGAGTTGTGTGAATTGTTTTCTGATGAGATTAGAATTTGGGGAACAAATCAATAAGGTTATAAACTAATACAATATAGTTGTTTTTATATCACTGCATTTTTTAATCTCCCCCCCTCCTTTCCTCCAGCTCAACCCCACCTTTTATTTTTTTTTGCCATCTGATGGCATTGTATAAACATGTTTATTTCCAAACAGATTTTGAGGTCCTGGTCTTTTTTCTACCTTCTCCTCATAGCTGTAGTATTTTCCATAGGCACCTCACCTCTGGATGTTATTACCTCATTTTCAGTTCCAAGGGTTGGGCAAATTTTAATATCAAACAGAATCAAACTTAAAGAAGCATGTGTGTCCTGAAGAACTGGAAGAGAGAAGCAGGCTTGTTTACTGAATAGCAGCTTTAAGTGGAAAATGTTAGTGGGGAAAGTGTTGGGATAAAATGTAAGGAAGACTTGTTCATGTTGATTTATATTTTATCATATTAGGAAAAAATTGTACTCACAAGCCCTGAGTTTTGGATTTGTGAGTATCTGGCTAATTGAACAAAGAATGTGGTCACTTCTGAGTTTGTTCTTCTGCTCCCTGCTCCAGATCTCGATCGAGTATAGCACCGTGTACAAGTGTAAGCACCCAAACTGCTTCTGACGATCAGGTTGTCAAATTCTGGGATGAACTCAGTTTAGTTGGCTTACCAGATGACATTGATGTTCAAGCCTTATTTGAGCCAACAGGTAAGATCCATTCTTCTCCATCCTTTTTCTCCCTGTCCAGTAGCAGTACAGTAGCCACAGTGACATGAGTGAAGTTTTGCAGCTGTTGGTTTTTGGTGCTGTGGTGTTTGCCAAGTCTCTGATGGTGCTTTGGTAGCTTTTGCCTGTGTCAGGTTTTGTTTTTGTAGTCTTCCCTCCAGAAAAGAGAATCCTCAGCTTTGTGGGGGAAGTGTTTGTAATCTGCTGCTGAGCTGGTGTTCAGGTAGTGATACCTTCAGTACCATGGTTCTGTTTTGGGGAGAAAAGGGAAAAGAAATGAGGCACAGATTAATATAATTCTCAAAAACGTTAGTCCTCTGATGTTACCTGATCTCCTGCAGCAAATTTTACTGGAAACAATGGAATAGAGGATTTAGAAGAGCAGTAGAGGTATAACGCACATGCACGTTTCCAGAATCTGCAAGCTTTCTGCCATAAAAATGCCTGGTTTATCACCTGCTTTTTAAATTTCAATCAAACTTTTCTAGTAATTAAGTTATTAATTACTTCTTCAGACGGCATCTGTATCCAAATGCTGTGATGCCAGTAGTCCATTCACATATTTTACTCCAAAAAATGGAAATACATTTACACTATCATAAAAATGTCACTCTTTCATGAGTGTGGAAACTTATTTCAAGGTCCAGTTAAAAACAACAAAAAAAAAATCCAGTGGTTTTGTTTAAATAGTTTTACTATAGTGGGTGTAGATGGGTGGGTGTAGATTTAGCAATCTACATTTTTAAAGTTGCTGTTATTTGTAAATGACTCTTCCCAAACCCATATAGAGATTTTTGGGATTTTTTTTTGTAGCTTGAATTATTAAATTGGCTGATACATAAGTTCAACAGTTAGTGTAAACCATCATTTCTAATTCCTGTATAAAGCAGTAAGAGTATTCCTTTGGAAGTATACATCATTTGCATTATTTTTCACAGAATTGAATTAATAAAAAACTTCCTGTAAGAGTTACTTGTTGAATTGTACAAATTATGATTTTTTTTGTTAAGTAGATGTATCTCTATACTGTTTGTTGTATTGACCATTTTCTCAGTCTTTTATATGAATATCTGTTCATGTTGTATTTTGAGCTTTTAAACATTTTGTGTAGACTTACAAAGTACCATACTAGCATGTTCTACATGAACATACAGGTCTCCAGTCCTTGGGAATAATAAATTGAGAGTACAGACCTAGGGAAATGTTATCTGCAGTGAAATATAAGGTGAGATGGAACTGTGTGTGTGTTACACAAGCATTGAATGTAGAATCAAAGTCAGAGAATGCTGTGCACCCCAGTGCTATGATTACAAGTTTAGGCACTTGAAAATTATAAACACAGAAAAGGTGTGTTGTATATAAAAGAAAACTGCAGTGTCTGATAGTAACTGCAGTATATTCAGTGTATGATAAGATGGCTTTTCAATGTCACAACGAGAAAAAACAGGGGGAGAAGACCTCTCTGTTACTTGTGGCAAGTACTGACTGCCAGAAGGGAGTCCATGCTTGGAGGAAGTGCCTGCCAGAGCTGTCCAACCCCGGCCCTTTGTCCCTCTCTGTGCACACCAGGTCACTGCTGGGCTCATCACCGCTGCGCCGAGTGGTCTGTGGGAGCCTGCCCGACTGAAGAGCAGCTAGCGCTGAACGTGGACAAAGCTGTTGTCTCAGGGAGCACAGAAGTGAGTAAAAAACACTTGAATGCTCAAATCTCTAACAAAACTGTGTTGGTAGGGTTGATAAAAAAAAACAGTGCAATACAATGTGTGGCTAAAAATACCCATGTATGGATCTCTGAGCTCTCATTTATAGTAAGGTTTCCTTGCGCAGATCCTGGTGCTAAAAACTTCCATTGCGATTTATTAAAAAGTTTTATGGAGTTGCACTGAAAATAGCATTAATTAGTTTTGAATTATTTCCTAGAATGTAGGAAGAGCCAGGCTGACCAAAACAAATTAGAGACAAAAGAAAAGTTGAGTTCAATTAGCAAATTCTCTGGTAGGTAGAGGTCATATTTATTGTTCCAGTTTATATCCTGAAATTATATGACGCAAATACAGTAAAAAAAATTCTCAATTACTTTCAGGCCAGTTTCAAAAAGCAGGTTAGTACAAAAAAGCCAGTATTTGCTATGAAAACTTGCCTTGATACTCTAAATACCCATTGAAATACACAGATGAATATTTCATCTTTTAAATTGAAGTGGTAATGTCTTTGGAAAAGTAAGTACCTTTGAAAAGGATGAACTTGTTCTGGTGTCATATTCTGGTACCGTTTTGAAATCTTGAAGATGTATTTCACATTGGTTTTGACACATGTAGCTATATTTTTGGTCATATTTAATAATGCCTAAGAGGGTTTTTTAATAATTGTATTATTTTTTATATTAAATCAGACATGCTATCAACAAATATTTGTAATTTTTGGTGTTTTTCCCAGGGTTATGCATAGGCCTTTTTTCACTTGAGTCTTCTTGCTTTTCATCCATTATAATAAAAAAAAAAAAATTGGCATGAGATACCAGTAGATGTTCTCCATCATTTGGACTAAAAAGATGCTTTACATCAGTCTTTCAATACAAGGATAGAATACAGCATTTTTTGTACCTTTTTCTATTCAAATTAAGTAAATGCTTTATTTTGAATAATTACTTCTGTGTTTCTGCTTTCAAAGTAAGACTATTGGAAGTGAGTGAACCTGACAGTATTAAGTTCTAGTTGAGCTTGAAAATGTTAAAATATTTTTGTGTATGTATAAAAAAACAATAGTAAGAATTGAAAGAATATTCAAAATTGAATACTTTTTTTTTTTTAGTCTTGCTGTTGAAAGTTTTTCCCCCCTTGTTTTTGGCTTGCAGTCATTTTGTGATCGGCTCATTCCTGTCTGTAGCCATTTCTTTTAACAGAAGTCCTGGCTGAGCTGTTAAAGTTTGGGTTTTGCTGTGTTGAATTTCATCCTGTTTCCGTTATTTCGTTATTTCTTTCTGTCCAGTACCTTGCTCCTTCCCTGTGCTCAGGGTGATGGTGCCTCACCTTTATGTCATCAGCACCTTTGTAAGTTTTGCATAGGTGTTTACAATGGAATTATTTAACGACAGATTTTTTGAAGAATGAACATCTCTGGTGTTGCAGTTTCCGTTTCAGCTGTCTTTTCATGTCCTGTACTGGATCCTCCCTACTGATCTTTTCAAATTCTGCAAGTAATGTTTAGATCCCCCTGTTGCACATGTTTCATGGCAGTGCAGAGAGAGGAGAGGAGTTGAATTGAGTGCCATTCTGTGTATTTTCTATTCAGTCTTTGCTGAAGCCATTGAGGAACTTTTTTTTTGTGTAGTTGAGCTGTCAGCCAGCGAAGAATGACACTGATTTGGTTATTCTCTTTTATCCTTCTTGTGATATCCCCAGGGAGAGTTGAGTAAAGGCACAACTGTGATTCTAGAAGAATAGCTAGATGGAATTGGACTTCTTTATCCCGCTATCACACCAGGGATTTATTTGCCTTTTTATTTTATTTTTTCAAAAAATAAGGACCAAACTCTTCTGTAGTTCTCTGTTCCTGACTACAGAGGAGTGTAGTGATTGCTCAAGGAGTTTCTCTGGAACTGGCTTGGAGCCCAAGTGTTTGCTTGTGTCCAGGCTGTAATACTTGGTAATAATTCTTCCACTACTTTTTAACTTGTTATTAAGATTAAGAAGGCAGTAAAAAACATAAGGTCCTGGCTGTCCTCTGTGGTAGTGGAAAAGCTCATCTTCGTATGAGTTATTTTTAAAAAGTTTAGAATGAAAGGTAAATTAATTAATTCAAAGTTTGTGTTCGTGTTTGCAGCATCTTCTGCTTCTGTTTGTTTGGGCTTCTTTCTAATGGGATGTTCCTGCATTTTAAAAGAAGAGTTCTGTTCAGATGTTCTGAAATCTGTTGGCCATGCAAAGGCAACTATGTGCTCAGGGCATACAGAAAAATAGTTTAAATAAAACCAAGCTGTATGCTGTTTCCTCTGCTTGCCACCAAATTTGCTTTGGGTTTGTTGTTGTTTGCTTGGTAGGGGATTTCTGCCTTCTTGGAAGTCTTTTTGGCATGAGGAACTGGTTTGTGATGTGGTCTGCAGTGCTGCATCTTTCCTTTTCTGGGAAAGTACATTTTCTTTTCCCTCTGTTCATGTAAAAATGCATATTTGAAGTGTGACCAACTATTGATAATTCATTGGTTTAGGTCTTTTAGCTTTTGGAGAGCATTTTGAGCCTGTTCTTACCTTGAGGAACTCTTTAATTTGTAAGCTGCATTCATGTTTCTCATCAGTCAGGCTGCCTATTGTTTGCAAATCTGCTTTAACTGGATATGACAGTGTTTCTTATTACTCTGTTTACCAGTTGAGATGTCCATTTGGCTTCACTGAACTTGTGATTGCATTAGTAAAGCTTGTGTGGACATACTCCACTGACCTGTTCCAAAATACATATTTTTATCCATTCTGGTTTTATTCTAGGCCCTTCTTTGCTGAAGGTTTAAAACACAGCACTGCAGAGATCTCAGAATCTGTGAATGTCTCACAAAATACCCTGCTTAGCGTGTCTTTCTTCTCCAGCTCTTTTGATTTGCTCATTGTGAAGGCCTGGCAAAGGCACCTGACCAGCTTGTTTCATGTATTTGTGTCTAGACAGTGGTGGATTCTTTGTCTTTCTTTCAAAGTCTGGGCTTTGCCATTCTTTACTATTCATGAGTGCACAAACCTGCATCTGTGAGGTGTTTGAAATCCTGTGTGTCACCTTGGTTTGTGACAAGGGACAAAGAAGAGCTGGAATTCACAGTCAGATCTGTGGTGGAAGTGCCTCAGTTCATCTCATTGCTTGTCTTGCTTATCTCAGCAAGAGAGAGTCTTGGCTTTTCTCAGAACTGCTTTCTGAGTTGAGGAAGCCATAAGGAAGAACTGGTGATCTTGGTGACAAACCTAGTGCCAGGGCTTTTCTCAGGATGATCCTAAGAATTCACCTGATTATCCTGGTACAGTGTGTAAGGTAGAGCTTCAACATCCCAGTGTGGCAGTGCCTTCCCCCCACTACTTCAATAGGATTTCATGGCATTTGGGAGTCAACTTTGTTTCAAGGTTTGAAAGAAAGCAACTCCTCAAAATACCAGTGGGGGAGAGAAAAGTTCCAGTGATTTGCTTGATCCAAAACTTAACTCAATTTTTCTTATCATTCATAAGATAAGAATGTACTGTTTTGCTCAGTATATAAGATTCACCATGGTGAAGAAGCTGTCATGTTGTCAGCTTCAGCAAGATGGACTTTACTGGTGTTTCTACAGATATTTAGTGTAAGATGCAAAACCAGTGTGAATCATAGACTTAATAAGACAAACTAAGCAAAAGAATCTGATCAAACAGAAATTAGAGTTTTTCCCCTGAAAAAAATACAATAGATGTGGACAAGTGGAGTTTACAGCTTTTTCTTGTATTTTTGGTTTCAGTCTTGCACTTTTGTAACTCTCCTGCTTTCTCATACTTGGAAATGTGAACTTAGATTATCATGTAAAATGTAGAGGCCTTTAAAGCATACATTTGTTCAGCTTTTAACAAGACTGGTTTCTTAAATAGTGGTTCCCAAAGTATTTTCAGGTATTTTTAAGTAATATTTCATCATTTTGATGTTTATTTTGCATGTGTTGGGTAGGTTGCTTTTGTTTGTCTGCAGTCAGCTGAGGAAAAATAAACTTTGCCAATTACCTGCCTTACATTGTTTAGCCATAGCTGCTCTGTATGCTACAGTCCCAAATAACGTGGACTGCTGTTTGTTCCCCAGTATGTAAATAGCTCAATTCAGGAAGTGACTGTGAGTAAATAATGTATTTAAAACACTTTTGAACACACTGAGCACAAGAGGGGAATGGAAGGGTAACTTTCCCAGCCAGCTTTCTCTTCTGATAAGATGTAGGAAGCAGTTTCCAAGTTTGAGAGAGTTTGTCAAGGACACAAAAGTCAAAGAGAACAGTGCTGGTGGAAATCAAGGAGGAGGTTCCTATCTGCTTGAAGGCTGAATTAGGAGAAACATGATAGTAATGGAAAGTCTATTTTAAATTCTTTGCTCAAGAGTTGATTCTAGTGTGATGCCTACAAAGCTAGATCAGAAATAAATAAATTGAGGGGAAAGATGGGGAACATGTTTACACATCTTTTAAAACTGTCCATATTTTGAATGTATCCTCCCTTTAATCTCAGTGCTCTTCTCATCTTGTTGAAAATTTTCCTTGTTTTTCATGGTGTGTGTGTTTTATTTGTGCTGCTTCAAGTTGAAAACCAGTTTGGCTAAAATGATACTTCCTTTTGTTGTTCCTTGTATGTAAGAGTATCAACATCCTCATGTACTGGGGAGGACTGTGCCCATTTAACCTCAGCAGTTTTTCATTTGGTTTTACTTTTTGTTGAGAAAAACTGTGTGAGGAATGGCTTAGATGACAATGCTGAATGTAGGGATGGTGTTGGCTTTGTGTATGTCACAACCCAGCTGAACAGAGCATGGAATGGTGTGGGGTTTTTTCTAGATAGAGTGAAGGATTTACAGTTCTTTGATGCTTTAAAAGCTCCTTTCTTCCTTTTTCATTGTTGGAAGAATGACTAATTCTTAAATCCAGAGAAAAATGCAGGAAGAGAATGTAATATATTCTAATTTATGCCATTTCTAGGTAGTGTCCTCTGCATTTGCCCATTTTTCAAGGATGAGCTTTGTAACATGAAAACTAAATGAGCACCTCTGGGATTCAGAAGTTCCTTTCTCACCCCTTGAGTTTTTTATGGTGTTTTTGCACACAGCAGGCACTTGGCTTCTCCTCATTTCCCTTCACTACAGCTTGGGAGGGACTACCTGGCTGCTCTTGGGAGTGGCTTCTGATTTTATCTTATTGAGGTTATTTTTCCTGTATTTGCTTTTGTCCTGCAACTGAGGAAGTACTGCAGGAAGTTTTCTTCCAAAATAAAACATATACTTTTTTTTTTTTTTAATGGGTTGCTGTCTCTTAGAGAACTCCAGCACAGAAAGTGCTGGAGAAAGACTGGAGAAATAGTGACATACATGCCACCAAGAAGACACTAGCATGTGCTTTTGGTCAGTTTGGTAGTTTCATTCAGTTCCTGGCATGTTTTAGACATACTGTAAAAGTTCAGCAATGAGGGTCCTGGACTATTCAAGTTTTCCAAGAATTTTTCTGTTGTTATTTGGAGTTTCTCTAGAGATCTGGAGCCATTTCCTTGCTGATGAGGATAAGCATTGTTTTTAAAGGACCTTGCTGACTGAGGGTACAACTTTAGGGATAGTTTAACACTGTAAATTATCTTCAGTGATTTACTCTGTTTCATAATGATTTGGGTTTTGGTCACTTAAAGCCAGATCCTTGTTGTCTTGAAGAATGTGAATTGTTCTTAGAGCTTGCAAATGACATCAGAAAGCCTGTGTCAATTGTTTTATAGCTGTATTTCCCAAGTTCTGGAAAGCAGCTGTGGTATCTTGAAATTATCATAGTTAGCTCTGATTTACATGTATAATTCTTCTGGAACACCTTAAATAATGTCAGTACAACTTTGGTAAATCTGTTCAGGTTACAGAGCTGCCATGGGACCTCTGTGTGTTCAGATTTTTTGCAGGTCCAGCAGTTTGAGAACAGATATTTGATACTTGGTAAGATCTACAGCTTAGTTCTTCTTCTCATTGTCAAGTGAACAGTGATTAAAGTGTTCTTTCATTTGAACCAAGAGAAGCTTTACCATAACATGAGTGTTGCTCGTGTGAGGTCACAGAATCAGAGAACGATTTGGCTTGGAAGGGACATTAAAGATCACCCAGTTCCACCTCCCCTTCCAGCCAGGAAGGTTGCTCAAAGCTCCATGGCTTCAAACAGAAAGAGAGTGGGTTTAGACTGGGTTTAGAGTGGAAGCAGTTATTTCCTGTGAGGGGAGTGAGAGTTGGGACAAGTTGCCCAGAGAAGTTGGGGCTGCCCCATCCCTGGAAGTGTTCAAGGCTGGGTTTGGTGGAGCTTTGGCCAGCCTGGTCTGGTGGGAGGTGTTCCTGCACATGGCAGGGGGTTAGAGCTGGGTGATCTTTGGTGTCCCTTCTAACCCAAACCATTCTTTGACTCTGTGATTCTGTTTTTTCTTCTGCAGTGAAACATAGAACAGAAAAAATGTAAATTAAGTTCTGATAGAAGAGTTTTGTTACCTATCAAAACACGGCACCTTTGAAGCTACAGACTTAAGGACTCAGCTTTCAAAATACAGTTTCTGTTTCTCATGTTGTCTGATAGACCACATTTTCTAGAACAAAATAAAATACATTTTTCTAAATCCCTGCTGGTATTTAAGACAATGAAGTATTAGTTAAAACTGAGTAAATGCAAATTAAGAACTTAGAGATTCTTTCTTCTAGTACATTTTTGTAATTATGGCACCTAAATTATGGATACCTTGGGATATAATTAGACTCCATGCTTGTATCTGAATCTTTAGTGGTGTATTTAAAAGTTTGTGAGGATTACTGTAAACTACTCTGGTCTGTCTGAATAGTTATGGTCATAAAGTAAGAGGCAGTAACACACTGGAATTATGTGGCTGAAGTAAAGGCTAAGCATGTCTGATGATTGAAGGGGTCTGGAAATAATTTTAATTTTGAATTTTCCATTTATTGAGAAAAACTCCTTCATCTGTTTTCCTGGTGTTTCTGAGAATACTTTGATACTTGGATAGGTCCTCTCCCTCTCTGAGGGAGAGGTTGTTAGTAAGGGTTAATTGTTGCAATGTAATTGAGGTTTATTGAGTGAAGGGCTGGCCTGTTTTTTATTTCCCCCCACCATTTGTTTGATGGATTGATACTTCAGATTTGTACTGTGTGGTATGAGATACTCTGTTATCATTAAGTAACTTTTCAAGTCAGCCAGCCAGTGAAAAAAAATAAACACAAAGCTACAGTATTAAACTGAAAGTATTTAATTAAAAACTTATTTCTAAAATAATCTGAGCAATATTACGTTTTTCTGCAGCCAAATTTCATTTAAAATAAATACAGAATTTTTAAGTAGTTTTCCCATAATTAAAATTTTTATTATTGACATTCCAGTAAAGCCAGTACTATGCTTCAGCCTGTTAAGGTCTTTGGGATTTTTACAAGTGGAAAAGTTTATTAGGAATATGAAGAAATACTTATTCCAAGACTGTATGACACGTCCACTTTAGCGCTTTTTAAAATCAGCATCTCAAGAAACAAAAGATATTCCTTTCTTCAGATACACAAAACACTGATCTGTTTATGTGCTTATCTACTGTAGAGTATCAATATACCAAATATCAGTAAAGTGTTTGATTTAAAGCTTTTTCTGGGTATGGAGATTTTTTTAAGAGTTTTGTTTTGTGGGGTTTTTTGGGTGTTTTTTGTTGTTTGTTTGTTTGTTGTTTTTTTGTTTTGGTTTTTGTTTGTTTTTTGTTTGTTTGTTTGTTTATGGTGTTTGATTCTTACAAAGTGCAGATACTTAAATGTCACTTTGCAGTCTCTGTAGTAGTTCCTTGTTTGATAACCTGTCAGCAGTGTGATTCTGACCTGTTGCCTGGAAGAAGGAGCACATGGTCATGTGAAACTTGCTTAGCTGTTGTTATTTTTTTATATTGTCTTCATCATGTTTATTATATTTACAAGAGGAAGGCAGGCTTTAGTCTGTGAATCACAGTTTAGAGAAAAAATTGCCTTTTCAGATGAAGCAGAACAAAAGATGCACATCCTAAAACAAATTTTATTTTCAGATTTTTCTTTTGATGTGCTTTGTCACGAACCTTCTGTGAAATAACAGCTATTTTTTGTATCCCTACCTATTTGTTTCCAAGTATATGAAAAAAATACTGTGAATTTGTGTGCAGATTAGGTGGTACTGTCAGTGCACATTGGAACTCACTGCTTAGAGTAAAACTGTGTTTTGTTACTTATTTGGGCCACAAGAACCGAGTTCTGGAGCCTACCCTTGCCAGGGACAATGGCCAGTGCATGGATTCCAATATATATGTTTTAGATTTAAATAATAAACTTCTTTTCACCGTGAGCCAGGATTTTTCATAAACTATCACTTCTTCCCTGATACCATTTCTCTTGTTTCCATTGCTCTGTGTCCCCTACAGTTTTGTACATCTGAAGAGAAGCACGGTGACATTTCTGGCAGGTGAATCTACCTAAATGATCTTTCCCTTTATAGCTGCATTTGTGGATAACAGCAGCAAACAAGAAAGGAATACTTGAATTACTTAGACAGCACTAAGTGTCTTTCCTGAAGATGGTTTGTGATCTGAAGGGGGAAGTGTTTGATTTTGCAGCCTGATCCATTGTTTTTCTCTGCCAGAGCAGGGGTGCTGCTGCTGGGTTCCTGCTCTGGAGCCAGGAGAAGATTCCAGGGAGCTCTCCATGGGAGCACTCCCATGAGCGTCAAGTAGGAAAGCAGAGTCAGCTTAGAGTTTTCAGTGTGGGTTTTTTTTCAAGCTGAACGCTTTGAAAAAGGCACTTTTCTTGAACTCCAGATGTCAGATAGGTGGGTACCAGAATTGGGAGAGAGATTGTGGCTACAGAAACACTTCTGAGAGGGTTTTGGTGCTGAATAAGTGATAGATAAGCACAGAGGGCAGGCCAAGGTGTAGGAACCAGACAGAATGGACTGGAGCATAGAAACAGGCTGAGAAACTGCAACAGCCCAGGAGTGAAAGCTGAAGAGCCTTGCTGAGAAACATGAAAGGGCCTGTGTTCCTGGAGGAATTTCCAGTGCAGGTTTCCTTTATTCACTAACATTCACTGAGATAATTTACTGGAGGCTCTGAAGTGAAATTGTTCAGTGTGTGTTCCAAACTGCTGAAGTGTGTTTCACAAAGACCTTTTCTTCCTTTTGCATGACTTGGGTAGAAAACACTTTTTTTCATAATGCATCGAAAGAAATCCTCTTTTTTTTCTTCTCCCCCCCACTTCCCTTGATGTATTTCATAAATGTCACTGTGGAGCATTAAGGCAATGACATAGCAGTTCACTAACATTCCATTGCAGGATTTTAGGTTCTGAGGGGAAGGGTTATCTGTTAAAACCAGAGACAATCTGAATTCTGAAGAGCAAAGAAAACCCACTAAAGGAAAATCACACTGCTCAAATCACACTGTCTCTCAACCTTTTTTCTTGGTAATGTGTCATTTTGCTGGTGGGACTGACCCATTTTGGGGCTTTGCTGTAGAAAATGAGAATGCAGATACTTGGGCCCTCCCTTTCTCCTGTCTTTCTGTGCTCAGCAACAATGGCATAGTCCTTCAATGTCTAAAAAAGTGAGAAAATGTCAGTGGAATGCTCCCAAACTCTGAATGTGGAACAAGGAAATAAAATCTCGTTTTAAAATGTATGAAAAATATTAAGAAACTTATTTAAATTATTACGCCATTAATATTTTCAGCAAATAAGAAAACTGGAGCTCTGTATATATTTAAAAAGTCAGGAAACCATACCCATCTCTTAACCAGCATGCCAGCAGTAAGTTTATAAAAATTTACACAAGGAAGTGTGGCAGTACCACCAATCTCTTCACCTTTGTAGGTGTTTTAATGCAGCCCTCCTTTTCCAACCTTATTACCAGCTCACTCATGGTTGCTTCTGATTTAAATATTTTAGATTCAGTCTTTTCCATAGCTCATCTGGGGTTTTTTATTGTTGGTGTTCAAGGGTCTAATTTTGCCTTTTGTGTGATGGTTATATTTTTGAAAAAAGAATAATCAGTCTTTTGGAGTTAATATTGGTTAGTTTCAGTCAAGGACAGGTCCTCATTATGCTTTGAGCATTATAGAAATAAAAAAACCTCTTCAGCAGCTTTCCCTTTAATATATAGCACAGGAATATAAAGAAAAAATACCTCAATGGGACTGGTGGGTGTATTTGCTCAGCTGTAGCATTGTTTGCTTAGTGTTACACAACTGACTCTAATCTAGGTTTCACAGCAGTTTCCCTTTTATATAGTATTTTATTTAAGCATGTCTGTTAAATTTATCATGAATGTGAGTCACATGGGTTTTTTTGAATGAGAGCTTTACAGTCCAGACTCTTTAATGAAATTAGAATTATAAAGGGGTTCTGATTATTCCAGTCAAAAGAGTCTGAGATTTTTTTCCTGATTACGATAAATTATATTGTGGATTTTCATTTGGGATTTTCACCCAGCCTCAAAAATATCTTACAAACATGCTTTAAGACTCAGGAGTACTCATATTAGTCTGTTGGCATCAGTTTGCTTTTAAGCAGTAGCCTAAAAACTACTTCTGAGCTTGGTGTACTCAGCAGCTCACAAAATCAAACCATTAGCAAAAAATAGTTTTGAACTCCCTGAAGATTTTGTTATTGACTTCCATTAGTGTAAGTTCTGTCCCAGAGTTGCAGATTGAGCATAAATATTGCAGACATCAGTATGAAGTAGTGCCATTAATGCAGGTGTCGTTGAGTGGTTTTTTAATAACATGGAGCAAATCAGGCATGAGAGAGGCATCTTAGGAATCCTCACAAATGGGGAGCAACTGCCCATCCTGTGCAAGTGCATCACCTCAGTGGGAAATCAGACATTAATTGCATTAAAGCTATTTTTCCTAATAGGCCACTGTTGATAGTCATTTATTTATGTGAAAGAATTAATATTGTTTATTTTCATGTATATACTTGTCCTCCCCATTCTGCAGCTCTGACCTGGGAATAAGAAGTAGGCAGACAATAGTAGGTCTGCTGCCAGTAATGAATGTGTAGGTGTTCCATGAGTCATAGTCATGATTAATTATAAAAATCCTATTAAATAACATTAATTGAAGAACTAATGAAGTGGCAGGTTCTCAAAGCAGCACTTCACATGAGGTTTTTTTTTACCAGTATGATTTCAGTGATATTAATGGTCTCCCTCAAAGATGTCACTTTCCCCTTCAGTACATCAGGGAGGTAAAGTAGCTGTTATGAAATAAATAAATGTTTATTTCTTGAAGCATCTAACTTGGGTAAAATTACTTGATACACTATATTGCAGTGTCATGGTCTCACTTCAGATACATGTATTGAAGCTGCAATCTAGACACTTTTTTTTATAAAACAGCAAGTGCTTCCACATCTTGCCTTTTCCTTTGCATTTCTTTTAATTTATACTTAAGTATTTCCTTTCTGTTCAAAAATTTTCTTCAGTATGAAACTGCTGTGCAAAGAACTGGAAAGAAAGACAGAATCTGCAGAATAAATAGTGAATGTGAATCTAAATACCTAATCCAACCAAATACCCAAGCAAATATTGAGGGCTTTTTTTCCTTTCAATTACTGCAGGTTGTTACAGAATCTTAGATGTTTTTTGTGTGCTATTTCCAGGGAGATGTGTTGATGAATTACAAACCTTTCAAAGCAAATAGAGAACTTCTAGAGAAATGACACAGGAAGATAGTTCAGTTGTTATAATTCTTTGAGCTTTGTGAGGCAAATGCTCTCTTTCCAAAATATAAATGGATTTGATGCGTTCAGTAAGTAGGAGTTTCAGTTTTCTCAAATGTCACACCAGGTGAGGTTTTTTAATGAGAGTAACTTGAAATAGATGGCAAATCATTGGGAAGACTCTTACCATTACACATTACACATCCATCGCAGCAGAATGTGCCTTAGGCACCTCCACAATGTTTGCTTCTTGTCAGACAAATGCTGTGATGGATAAACCCCCCAGAAAAGGTCGGCCCTGGCAGCAATGCTCGCTTGTCTGGGAAGCTGAAAGGTCAGGATGCTCAGGATTCTGCTAGGACTGGAAGCTGAGCCTCTCACTAACCTGTGGTTGGACTTTCACTCCTAATTTTATGTGAGCTTGTTGTGTGTTGCGCTTCTGGAAGTTCATTTCTGTAGGTGAGTGCTCTCTTACAGTCTTAAACACCAGTTGAGTGTTTTTCAGCCTTTTCTGAACTCCTTTAATTGAAATAAATCATTTTTGTGGGAAACCATCTCTTGTCTTATGGGTGTTTCAAGTAAAATACCTATCCTAGTACTGTGACAGAATTATCTTAACACTGTCATGGCATTAGGATGTCATCTGATACTGAGATTTCTGTGCCATCAGATAAAATTGGTTTTAGAAAACAGTGCAATCATCTTGATTGTTTCAACCATCTGAACAGCTCTCTAATACTACTGAACTGCTGACATGAATTAGCTGAGCAGCCTGTGTCTCTTGAGGAGTTTATTTGTAGATGATGATGATGATTAAGCCCAGGAACCTCAGTGAAGTGGACTCTCCACTGTGTCAGCATGGGGACAGTCTATGTTTAGGGCTTTTGACCTTCCAGCCTGGTCTCTCTGGGAAATGCCCTGTCCAGAGCATAACACAGAGTCCACAATAGAGCTCTCAGAGTCTCTGACTGCCTTCTGCTCTCTCTCCAGGCACCACATCTTTTGTTGACCCAAATTGTTTCCCCTTCACTAGCTCTGATGTATTATTCATGTTATTTCAATGTGGTTTTACTTTTGATAAAGGAATGGGATTTCCCCATTTGACTGTAAACATGGTGAGAAAAAGCTTTTAGGACATTATTCCAGCCCTAGTTTAGCTGTAACCAGCTGAAATATAAATATCAAAACCTCCTTGTCCTTTCATTAGAGATTAAGGAAAAGCATTATGAAGAAGTAGGACTGTGCTTGGTTTGACTTAGTGTCACAAATGAAACAGAAGCTTCATTTAATTGTTTGTACCTTTGCATGTAACAATGTTAAAAAACACACAGAATCTTCCAGTGGAGAAAAATGGCTTTAATGTTAAAGAGAGCAAGTAGGAATTGGTGCTGGAACAGAAGAAAATATGTATATTTACTAAGGGAATCTGTGACATAAAGCATAACACTAATCTCTGGCAGTTCTTTCCCATTTGATGGCACTAACATTTCTATAATTAAGAGCAATGGAATTATTTAGAGGAAAACTGTGTTATAAACTATTCTTTTTTTAATTGAACAGCTGTAATTTCTACCAATGGAGAAAACTATATTATAAGAAAATGATTATTAGTTTAAAATGCAAAGTTAAATGAATGCAAAATTAACAAACAGATGGTGAAGAATTATTGTGCTTTATTTTACTCCTGGGTAAAAGGGCTCATGCAGGATTGTAAAAATGTCATCACACTTCGTAAACCTGAAAGCAAACAGAATTTGCAGTTGTGCACATCTGTTTTGGGACACTGCTAGAGGGTTAGAAGAATCAATGTTGTTTTCAAATAAGGGTATTCATCAAAAGGATATCATTTACTTAACAGTTATGGCTTCTGCTAAGCATCAGACTTAATGTTCTGTGGAATTCATTACAAAATTTGGCAGCTTTTTTCTTCACAAGCTACTGAGGCAGCATTCTGCAAAACTGAAACAAACAGCCCCTTCTTACCCTCACCTCCCTGAAGCCCAGTTGAATAACCTGCTTCAATGTTTGACCAGTAATTTTAGGGTTTTAAATTCTAGGTCAAGATGTTGCACTTCACATTGCTTGCCCTAGGAATACCAGTGAAGGATCAGGATGGAAAGACATGGGCTTATTTATTTATTTCAGTGGCTAGTGAGTTAAAGAATTATATAAAATTTGGAATACCATGTCTTGGGAGAAGCAATGGGACAAATACATAGAAATGTCTAATTTAGTCAAGTTGAAAAAAAAAACTAAAAGCCCTAGCCAGATAAAACATGTCAAGTTTTTATTAGGGAAGAAATGATACTAATGTTCAAGCTGGTAGTTTCCAAGTATGCCACCTAATTGCTTTGTTTGAGCTCAATTTACAGAAATTAGTGAACTGAAGATGTAGGATTTTGTTTACGATGACTTTGTGCCATTTGGAGAGTGCAATTTAGGAACAGCCAAGGAAATAGGAATTATGAACAATAAGGTACTGATTGCAGTCAGTGGGGAAGGAATACTAAGGAGGTGCTCACTAATGAGGAAGGTATTAAAGGCAGGAAATTCTTGCATTTTTTATGTCTCTACATAATCCAGAGTTTCTTGTCACTCCATCCCTTCTACTACCTTGTAAATTATATGTATCATTGAGTGTATATAGTGACTTGGGCTGACATTAACTTTCTGTTAAATCAGGGTAATGTATCTTCAAAATCTTTCTTGAAAGAGTGCATTATTAAGACAATAAAATGAAAACACAAAGTAAGGCCATGTCAGAAGACAAGTTTTCTGCACACAATTAACATTTTTTGCACACAGTTTGTGTCCTTTGCACACAATTAATGTCTTCTGTGCCTTGGCCTGATTAAGCATTTTTAATTGTATGATCCCATGCAGAACAGTTTGTGCCTAATTCAGTCCATAGGATGGACATTGCTGTCTTAGTATAAAACTCTTCAATATTCCATTTTTTTTTATTGTTTAGTGTGTAGGTATGTAGACTATGCAGATACTGCTGAAAAGAAAGATTTCCTCATTTCTGCATTATTTTTTCAATAATGTTTTCACTATAATGAATATGTGAATAACTTGTCTGTAAATTTTTTTTTAAATAGCAGATATATATGGCCTTGTTATGTGTCTTAGGCTATGTTTTCCACCAGAGAAGTTGAATTTATTTATATCTGCTAATTTGGATGGCAAATTGAAGGAGTTTCAAAAATACTCAGACTTAGTTAAAAAGGTTGCACTGATATTGCAGTTCTTCATTCTGGTGCCGTTGTGAGTGCACAATCTGTGTAGAAATTAAGGCTGAATTTTTACAGGGCAAAGAAAACTTTTAACAGTAAGATTAAGAACTAAAAAAAAAAACTAAGAAAAATTTTACTTAGTAAAAGTAAGTGATACCTGCCCAGTATCATCAAGGAGCTTCATGGAAGAGATGAAACTCTTTTGCAGGCCATTACTCTGTTGCCATAACTAAGTGCTTTTCTTCTCCCAGGAGCCATCCACAATCTTTTCCAATATTTCCTTTCTTTTCTCTCTGTAAATTAAGCACAGTCTCACAGGTAACAGGTTTCTTTAAGTCAGTGACTCCTCTTAAAATATCTGTTCTATGCACAAAATCCACGTTTGATCTGTAATGCTCCTTGTGTGGTAGTGCACACACGTGTGCGTGTCTGCTCATTCCTTTATCTGTGTCTCTGTGTCTTGTGTTGCCTTGTATTTGTCTGCCTGTATCATTTCCTTTTGTCAGGGAGAAAAGGAAGAGGCAGACCTCCCAAACTGCAGGTTTAAAGCCTTTGTGGCTGCATGAGAGCACTGCTATTTGAGCTGGCTGGGTGACAGTGATACAGCACTAGGTGTCAGAGAACAGTGTACTTTTCCTCCTTGTAATCTTCATCCAATTTCAGTTGTCTCAGACTTCTGGCTTTTTGTTCAGGTTGATATTTTTAGCCACTCCACTCTTCATCTCTCCTTAACATTTCTCATCCCTTTTGCCTAGGTTCTTTCTGAGATCTGTTCCATCACCATTTCCTGAGTCTTACACCCGAGTTCCCTTAAGGTCTTTATCCAATTTGAGTGCCCAGGTTTGATTAATTGGCCCTTCAAATGTTATCCCTGCCCCTCCTCAGCTTCCATCTCCATCTATGGTTTCTCCTCCCAGTCTCATCAGATTCATTCACACAGTGACTCCCTTTTGTCTCTTTGCTCCTTACTTGTCCATCTCCCTGTGTGCTGGATACTCCTGTTCCCCAGATGATTAAGTGACAGTAGTATCAGGATCCTTAGGGATGTCTTCTTTCCATTTGAGTGGCTTTTTGTGCTTAGGCATAGTGTATTTATTACAGACTTCCTCCCTCTAATCCTTGTCACACTGAAGAAACCTTTGCAGGAGGTACATGATGTCCAGTCAGTGCTAGAAATTGGAGAGGATCAGTTATGATCAATGAGAGTAGGTTTTTCTGTGATTTTTCACTGACAAACATGTGGAAGTGTTTTACATGAAAAAAAAAAAGAGATAGTTTTCTCAAGCTTGGTCACATCTGGATAGATCTGCAGGGAAAGGGCAGAAGTTGCATCCCCCATTCTAAAATTCATGACAAATTGCTTGTCCCATGAATGAGGCAGTTTTTAAGATGAACAAAATGTTTTTGTTAATGACTTCCCTTTTGTCAGAAATGGCTGGAAAGTTTTGTTTAAGTGTTCCAATAACATCTAAGAGAATTTAGAGATGTGTTGTGAGAAGTTTACCCCAGCTCTTTATTGTTCAGAAAACTTGCAAAAATAGAAGAGGATTTATATAAAAGTATTTTTAAACAATCTCCATTAACATCCCTTCTTTGATAGTGCTGTGCTGACAAAAACATTGGTGTGGACTTGGCTGTGGGACCAGTAGAGAACTTGTGTCAACACAGGACAGCTCAGGACTCTCATCTAAATTTTGACCTCCCTGTGGATGTGCCTACCTGTGAGCTGTGTTCCAATTCCAGCTGCAGGCAGTGGAGATCTGGCCAGTATTGTCAGTGGAGCCTGAAAATGGTAACCCACTGTTTGGCCAACTGAATGGCCATGAGGTAAATTCCATAAAATGACTGAGCCTTATTAAATATAACGAAATTTGGATGTTCTCATCAAGGCTTGTGTCCTTTGGAAGCACAGTGTGATTGTATGAGCAGTAAATTCTCCTTTTACTTTAAATGCCTTTATAAATGTACTTATGGCATAACCTATAGAATGTTTGAGCTACTTCAGAATCCCTATATATGATTTAGGAGTTTAGGAGCTGTGCTGGGTTTGACAGAAAGTTGACTTCATCCCAGTATGTTCTGCAGTGACCAGTAACAGATGCCTAGAGATGATCATTAAACAACAAGCATGTAGCAATGTTTCCCTCAATTATTTTTTCTCAAGCCTCCAACAATTTGTGGCTCAGCCCATGCTCTGCCAACACAAAGAAATGTCTACACACACTTCTTAAGACCTTCTGAGCATGAATCAAATGGAACTGGCACAATAGTCTGTTTTCTGAGCCTGCCAAAAAGCAGCCTCAAACCAAAGCTGATGATTTTTGTTCTTGCCTTGTTTGTCCTGGAGTTGCTGATGCTGAAGCCTAATAACCACAGTTTAAATTACATTAAACATTATTGACCTTCTTGTTGTTGACAGTCTAACTAAACAACAGGCTCATGTGTGCTCTTCTGCCATGGTGGATATTAGATGGGAATTAAGGGAGTAGCTGGTTGATAGCTGTGGAAAAGCTTAGCCTCACTCAAAACATTTACATTATCCTAACTCTTGCAGAAAGCGAGGAGGTGATTAAAAAAAAACCCTTTTTCTTCATGAAAGTGTGAAAAAAGCAGCAAAGGCAGAGCCTGTGAGGGAGATCATATCCATGCAGTTATTCTGCTAGCTTATGTAATGATGAGTAAAACACAGCTCTAAGGCACCCAAACCCTTCAGTAGAGCTTCTGAATAAACAGGGTATGGGAACATTTCAGGTTATATGAGGAAGAATTTATGTGCAATAAAGTTTGTATGTTTTCTCCTACATATTTCAGGTTTCAAATAAAAAATGGTATCTTACTTAGCAAACTTGATTCTTGCAAGTTTTTAACCTATTCACCCCCAATTTTACAAAAAAACACTCCTCCAAAACTTGAATGCTTTTTTTCTCTGAATTCTTAAATGCCTTAATAGCAACACAGTTTATTTAATGTACTTTTAAATGAAGTGGTGTGAATGCAACTGGTGTGAATGAGAAACAAAGTAGTGACTTTTAGAGAGCCTGAAATTTCCACACTTAAAGAGACTTCTGCTTTCTGCCTTGATTGCATGTGTTGAGTCACTTTGTTAAGGTTTGAGGAAGAGGAGTAACTGATCTCTGATTGACTTGCTTGTTATAAATTGAAGTAATTTCCAAATTTGTGACATGAGTCACATAAAATTAAAAAGCTAGAAGGTAATTTCCAGTACTCCTGGAAAGGTGTTCTGTTTAGTACTTCTAATCAGTAGTTCAGTCGAAAGCCATTAATTGTTTTTATGTTGCCATTTTACTGCATTGTGCTCTTTAGTGCTTTATGGTACTTAAACCAGTGTATTTGACATGAGAGGTGCTAATGGTCATTAGTGTCTGCAAGCAATATAAAGCTCTTTCTAGATGATGGAGTAACCAATGAAGATCATCAGAACATACTTCGTTAATCACTGTTTGTATAAAAACTTCTTCATGCTCTCATTAATGACAGGTTGTTAAGGTCCAGTTCTCTTCAGTCACAGGTTTATGTGACAGCATTTCCCTAGAGCTAAACTGTTGGAAATTTGCTCTTACAGGTAATACATTAAATTGTTTAACCAAGGACAGATGGCTTGTGTGTATTTTTGGTACACTGTCATAAAATTAAAAGTTCTTATTGTTCTCATACATTGTGTCACCTGATCTTTAAAAAAAGAAAAAGTTCATAATCAGTGAAAAACTTGTAATTTGCTTAAGAACATTTTGCAATTCACAGTACTAACATTTAGGTTTAGGACACTAACCAAGTTGCAAAGTACTTACTCAGACTGTATTTTAGCCTTTCTTTAATATCTGCCTTCTAAGGGTTGTTACTTGTCTGGTTGCTGAGTAATACTTTAAAATAATTCTAAGGGCAATAAAGTAATGATAAAACATGACCTCTGATTAGTTCTTGGTGCTATCTGGATAAACTCTTACATTGTCTTACAGGCATCTTTTTATAATTTGAGCAGGATTTTGGAGTACCCTAAAGTATGGAGCAGCAGGAAGGTTAGAAATATGTAAACAAAAAGCTGCTGCTCTTGTCACCATTTTCCACTTTGGCCATCTGTTTCCAGTAAAGCCAGTAGGATTTGTGACATCAGCTGAGCTGAACAAGGCAGAATTAACATTTTTGTTCAGCCGGTTTTGGTGCAATTACGGTTGTAGCAAGGAGGTTTTTGAGTTTTTGTCTTCCTGGAAATCTTCTGTGGTTTCTGCCACTCTTATTTCATGGAGGATGCTCTCCCATAGACCTAGAATACAGAGAAGTGATTAATCAGGTTTTGTTTTCTGTTGGTTCACTTAGTTCTTCCACTGTATTTGTACAACAATGTCATATTTGAGCCTGTGGGATTAGTAAATAAAGGGAATTCTTAAATCAAATTTTAAAGATGGCATAGCTTTTGCTTTCCAAAATCAGTTCCTTTTCTGTCTGAAAAAGCAGATGTAAAAATAAAAAAGTAAAAATTATCAAGTAGAAAGAGGAGTGGATAGTTTTAAATGATGGAAATCACAGTAGTAAGAAGTAGCACAAGTAGGGATGGACTCAGAGCTTTCTTGCAATGGACAAGTGCACAAGGAACTTGCTGAAGGGAACAGTTGGTAACCACTGAAGGACTTCCTGAGTAGGAAAATAGTCTGCTAGCTCTGCTTTAGTTTATTTCCTTGAGTGTACTATGAATAAGTAATAAACTATCTCTCCAGCTTTCTGACACCTTATAAAGTTGGGGTTTTTTTCCTGTAGAACAGGAATGTAAAATTATTTGATCCATAAACAAAACAGTGTTTGTCTTACCTTGACAGATTACCATTTTCCAACACCTGCCCTTCAAATTCAGCTTCCACCCCCTTCCCATAACACCTTATTTTGTGCTCATGCTAATGAAACTGGAGACTCCAGCCTGTCCCTGGCTCTGGGACTGTCCTCATATGGGCATGCATCTCATGGGCAACATGATTGATTGCTTCATTCCATCTCCTGCTGTCATGGTGCCATGTTTTAGCAGTAGTAAAGTAGTATTTGTTACTGATTTTATTTAGCAGAGCTTTTAATATTTTTGTTTAATTTAATACATTTCTGCTGTTCTTTTGGGGTCATAGCATGGGGCCTCGCTTCAGAGGAGTGTTGGCTTCTAGTGCTGGAAAAGTAACTCTTCTCACCAACATCTGCTGCCAAAAAAATCCCTTTGGGCATTAGTTTCTTCAGACTGCTTTATCTCTCTTACAAATTCTGCAAATGTTGATATTCTGTGCTTTTTATTTGCTTTAGATGATACATACCACATTGTTTTCAAAGTGTGTTTCACTTATCTGCCAAATGCTTTTCATTGCCAGTGCAGTTTAGCAGATGGGTTTGAAGGGTTCAATTACATGTAACTTGGGTTTCCATTTTTCTTCCAGCATCTTTATGTGGTTCCTTAAACCACCATCAACATTTTTCAAGGTTTTTTAGTAATCCTGTAGTTTCCTAATTTTCAATAATTTCTTCATTTATTCATAGAACATTTGGGAAAAGTTACATTCTGATTTTGTACTTGCTACGTACCATGGTTGATTGGTGGTTTTGAAAAACAGATGTGGTATTTAAAAATGCCATTTGTATTGCTATTTTATTCCATTATTCCTAGCTTTTAATAAATGGTGGATTATTTTAGTGTTTTTTCAGTTCTTTCATAATTTTCTTTTCCTGATTAAATAGCTACTGAGGGTCAATGATGGGATCCAGCAAAGTCATGTTGAATACTTTTTTGAGAGATACACTTTGGACCTTAGTTCCTCCCAAGTTCCCCTTTCTATTTTTTCTCTACTGAGTAAAATCTTTGAAAAATGTGGCCTGTAAGAGTTGTGTCTTAGCTAAACCTGGTCCATCTCCATAGGTTTTCAGAACATCAAGGACAAAGTAGGACACTGGTTGTGTGTGGCTCAGAGTGGAGCTGCAGTTCTTGTTGTTGGAGGCTTTGGGCTGCATTTTCATGGTTTTACATCTAAGTTCAGGATTTACCTTGTGCAGCATCCTCAGCAAGTGCTCACTGAAGGTAGCATTTCCTAAAAGGAGTTTCTTGTAGTATTTTGGTTTTGTTGGCAGTCCATAAATGTAATTGCCATTGCTGCTGCCTTGCTCTCCTTCAAGAGCTCCATGTTATTATTTGTTCCTCTCCTCTCCTCTCCTCTCCTCTCCTCTCCTCTCCTCTCCTCTCCTCTCCTCTCCTCTCCTCTCCTCTCCTCTCCTCTCCTCTCCTCTCCTCTCCTCTCCTCTCCTCTCCTCTCCTCTCCTCTCCTCTCCTCTCCTCTCCTCTCCTCTCCTCTCCTCTCCTCTCCTCTCCCTTACCTGCACATCAGCAGGTGTCAGACATGGGTAGAGCTGATGATGTCCTGCAAGTCACAGGACAGACTTACCATTGTAGCCCACAAACTTGGCAGTAGTTCTCCTTGGTGATCCCCTTTCATTTCTTTGCCAAAGCATTTTCTCTCTTGACACTGCAGTTCTATTTAGCATACACTAATATTTTTTCTGTCTCTTGTCCATGAGTTTTGGTGCTGGCAGATATTTTTCTGAAGATGTTCATTTCATCTGGTTTTAAAGAATATCAAGGTAGCTGTTGACACAGCTTTGTGATTTGTATTTTCATAGGGCTGGTTTTGATATCTATGGACTTGTAGCACTATTTCATGCCTAATTTCATGCCAGGCTTTGAAACAGAGAAGAATTATGGGAATAAATATTGTCTGTATTTGAAGAATTAAGCAGATGCAGTACATAACTTTTCTTTGATTTGGTTTATGTTTGTATTTGGATGTTACTTGACACTTCAGCTAGTAATCAAACACACCAGTGTTAGTGTTGTATTTTTATTGTGAAAAATGAGAGTCCCTGAGCTCAGTTGTTGCTGTATATTATGTATACCTTCCTGTGAGCTGCTGACCTGTTTTTTCTTAAGTTTACTCAAAATCTTACGGTGCTGTGCCTTAAAAATTATCGTTGCCTTGGTGAAAAAGTGCAAAAGGATGTTACAGTGCTTCAGGGACTGTAATGAATCTGAGAAAGAAAAAAGACTGATTAACTGAATCAGAAAGGTGTGGGTGATTTTTTACAAGCAGACTGATAGACTCTGCTCTCTCTTGACTGGAGAACTGGAGGATCATTGCGTAGTTCTTTCTGAGAAATTATTTCTCTGGTGCCTAATAATAATTGTGCTTATTTATGGCTTCTCAAAGTTCAGTGGTGATATTTGTGTAGTCTTGAAAGGCAAGATGAGAAGAAAGTGCAAGGTTATGTAATGCATTATCGTCCCAGAGAGAATTGTATAATGCCAGTAAGATTTCTGGGAGAACATCATACTTGAGTTCCATTTGCATTTCTGATTACAGTGTCTGTGGTTTTACATTACAGCTTACAGAGCCATGTGGTTTTTAGTCATAACCTATCGACAGCATGGTGTCATCTGCCTTTATTTTCAGAATAAGTCTCCAAGCCCCATTACTGAAGGCATAGCTCAAGTTAGATAACATAGAATGGAAATGCTTTTCTGTGACAAGAAGAGTTTTAATTGTCAGAGTGGGTTTAGAGCTCACTGTGTTTGGGAGTGCCACTGAAAGACAACACTACCCACTAATTTCCTTCTCAGTATTCACTACCTCCTACTGGCCAAGGTGTTCATCTGCTAAATGAATGGGGGGGGGGGGACAGATCAGGCTAAAAAATTACAAGAAAAAGGAATTTTTAAATGACTTGTTCTGTTTGTTTTTCAGCGATGTGCATTTTGTAAGCACCTTGGAGCCACTATCAAATGCTGTGAAGAGAAATGTACCCAGATGTACCATTACCCCTGTGCTGCTGGAGCAGGCACATTTCAGGATTTCAGTAACTTGTCCCTCCTTTGTCCAGACCACATTGATCAGGCTCCTGAAAGATGTAAGTACACAGTGTTCAAATGACACAATTAGTACCAGGTTTTATAAAAAACAGGATCAGCTTAAGAATGAATTAGTTTACATGCACTGTCACAGTTCACATACCCAAGAATTCATGTGTATTCAGGGATAGAAAAGATGTGAGTTCATACTCTTCTGTTTTTAAAGACCAGCAGTCCTGCACAGCAAAGTGTTTTTCTTTTAATGACAGAACAAGGAAGAGGATTACTGGTAAACCTTGTCCTCTGTCAGGTTTTAGTTCAGCTGATAGACTTGCTTGTCCTAACTCAAGTTAGAGCAACCTTCTTGCAAACACTTCAGCTAAATAATAGATGTAGGTCTCTTAGATTTAGGTCTCTTTATTTTGTACTTGTTCCACAGAGGAGTTGGTTCCGAAGCTCTCAGCTTTATCTCGAGGAGAATAAAACTGTTTCTTTTGTAAGACTTCATTAAAGTTTAAAATGAATTTACTTTTGTTATGAGAAGATTAGTTGAGAAAATTGAATTAAAGTACTAGCTATTAAATATATTAATTAAATTTGAATTTCATGAGTATGGTCAAGTTTTCTATGCATAAGAACTACTAAGTAATTTTTTGAGTTCGTTGAATTGTTCATAATTTTGAACAAAATAGTAATTGAAAAAAATATTTCTTTTTAGCAAAGGAAGAAGCAAATTGTGCAGTGTGCGACAGCCCTGGAGACCTCTTAGATCAACTTTTTTGTACTACCTGTGGCCAGCACTACCATGGGATGTGCCTGGACATTCAAGTCACACCTTTAAAAAGAGCAGGTTGGCAGTGTCCTGATTGCAAAGTGTGCCAGAACTGCAAGTAAGTGAGACTTACAGGACATGGAGGAGGATGGTGTGAGATTTATGTGCTGTGGTTTTGAAATGCATATTTCATTAAATGTTTGGGGTTTTTTTCCAAAAAGTGTAGATTATTTCCCCATCTTTTCTGTTGTATTAAGTAGCTGAGCAAACCCTTGTATTGGAAGCTTTGTTCTAAAAGAGCTGAGCTGAAAGTCCTGTATGTTTTACCCCTAGAGTTATTATCATTATCATGGCAGGTTCTGGAAAGCAGCAAAACATTCTGATTTTTTTCCTCCTTTTATATACAGGAGGGTTTTTTCTCAAATTTACCAAATAAATAATTTTACTGTAGTGTCTTCACAGTCTAAGAACCTGTGCTTTTACTCAGCTGACAGTTCAGTTGTGCCTGTACCTACACTCTGGGCAGGTCTCCTGCATTAGGCCCTCTCATTTCATGTCTTTCAGAGGCAGATAAAGAATCATTATGAAAACAAAACCGTGCCTTAGTTGAGCAGAGAAACAAAGTGACATGAGTGGCCCTGTTTGAGTAGTTGCACCAGACAATGAAACTTAGTTGCTGTGGCACTGTAAGGGTTCACTTAGAAAATCCTGTCTGCTTGTGGGCTTGTTCTCTTATAACTTAATCTGATGGGCACTGCAGGGTTCTTTTGCTTGCTTGTTTTTTAAAAGGACTTACTGGAAAAGAAATGAGTTTTGTTCAGCTTTAGTCAGATCAGCTGGGACACTATGAAGGAAAAAACCCACTCTGCTACTGCTTCATGTGTCTGATCAGTCAATGCTTTCCTGCTTTCCAAGCAGAACACTTGGTATTTGCTAGCATTCACTCAACCCACTTCAAAAAAAGGGTGTTCCCTGATCATGCACAGCAGATAGCAAATCTCAGCAATGAAGCTAGAATAGAAAAGAATGTTCTAAAAAATATCCCTGAAAATGTTGTATTGGGTAATTACAGCATCTGCTAACAAATCTTCTCTTTAGTGGAAAAGCAGAGAAAATGAGGTATGTTCACAGCCAGTCCATGGGACCACATGGGTTCTGAGGGAACTGGTGGATGAAATGGCTCAGCCACCATCCATCATACTTGAGAAGTTTTGGCAGTCTGGTGAAGTTCCCACTGACTGGAAAAGGAGAAACACAGACCCAGTTTTTACAAAGGGGAATAAGGAAGATCTGGGGAACCACAGGCCAGTCAATCTCACCTGCCTGCCTACCAGGGTCATGGAGCAGATCCTCCTGGAAACTGTGCTGAGACACATGGGACATAAGGAGGTGATGGTGACAGACACCATGACTTCATTGAGGGCAGACAGTGCCTGAAAAATTTGGCGCCTGCTGTGATGGGGTTGCAGAGTTTGTGGAGGAAGAGCAACTGATGTCACCTACCTGGACTTGTGCAAAGTGTTCAGCACTGTCCAGTGCACTATCCTTGCCTCTAAACTGGAGAGAAATGGATTTCACAGATGGAGCACCCATGGATTCAAGAGCTGGGGTCAGGAACTGAAGTGGAGACCAGTGATGGGTGTTGTTCCTCAGGGGTCAGAATTGGGGCTGGTGCTGGTATAAACATCTTTGTTCTGACATGGGCAGTGGGGTCGAGGGCACCCTCAGCAGGTTTGCCACTGACACCAAGCTGTGTGGGACAGTTGATGCTGAAGGGAAGGGACCCCATCCAGAGGGACCTGGGCAGGCTGGAGAGGTGGGGCTGGGTGAACCTTGTGAACTTGAACCAAATGCAACCTTCTGCACCTGGACTGGGGCAGTTCCAAGCACAAGTACAGACTGGGCAGAGGGGCACTCAGAACACAGAAACCAGGGATGCCTTACCCTGGAAGTGTTCAGGATGGGCTTTGAGCAGCCTGGGCTAGTGGGAGGTGTCACTGCCCATGGAACTGTATGGTCTTTAAAGTCCCTTCCAACTCAAACCATTCTTTGATTCTGTAATTACTTGATGTGGTATGGAAGTTCTTCACCATTATTGGAAGAACAGCGTTTTAAGCATATCTTCATGCAAAGAGAGGGCTTTTTAAAACACCAGGTCTCCCAGGTAATGAGGTAGTATCTAGCATGTATAATGCCATGTACTGCAAGGCTTTATCTAGGCAGATCTTGTTGCATGTTTACTTACTGCATTAATTTATTTAAACGAAGGCAGAACACAGTGCCTTTAGATATTACCAAACTATTTGTCTTGTTCTCAGCAAATTTATTTTATCACTGGAATCTGTGGTGGAGCTCTGTAATACATCATTGTAGAAAAAATTGAAATATCTTCTTTAATGTTTGTTTTGCTCTTGCAGTCATATTGTCTGAGATTGTAGGAGCTCCAATAGTCAGACTTGATGGCTCCTTTTTTCCTTTGGAAAAATTACAGTCAGACTGCAGAAACAAGTACAATTGGCTGTTTTCTTCAGAAAGAAATAAAATGTATATTGCAGATTTTGAACTGATTTCAGTACAGAAAGGCCATCAAATCCATCTACACATGTGTAAGTGAAAGTGGGCCAATATCTGGTGTCCAGAATGGTTGCACAGGCAGCTCTTGGTGAATAAACATAGTTGTATGCACTTGTATTTAAAAATGAATTTGAAAGCATTGTCTCTGGAGATATTTGTAAGTAGTGTTTGTATATTTTTATGTGCACACCTGTGTCTTCCTGTTTAGACTTTTCCTGAAACAGATATTTTGTTGCTGCTTATTGAAGTAATTTTTGATCACTTGTTGCTTTCCTTAGACACTCTGGGGAAGACAACAAGATGCTGGTGTGTGATACATGTGACAAAGGCTACCACACTTTCTGTCTACAGCCAGTTATGGATGCTGTACCAACAAATGGTTGGAAATGTAAAGTAAGTGGAAGGGTTTCAGAGTAACTCCTGGTCATTTATAAGAGCCCAAACTTTGTTGTCCACACTATGCTGTTCCAGGTGTATTGTGGATTGCTGTTGCTATGTAATATAATTTGTAATTTCTGAAGGAATCCCACTTGGACATAAATCCTGTGGCTCTACAGCTGCTCTGTGGGGGGAGCTGTCAGTGCTGTGGCTGAGGCAGCCTATGTAGGACAGTAAATCAGCTCCATAGGGAAAGGAGTGTAGGATCCAGGTGCAGGATAACCTGCAGTTAATAACAGCTGCTCTCGTGATACAATGGGAACAAAAATGTAAACTCAAAGCTATATAGTAGTGTATGGAATCCATACTTGAAATCTCTTGATATTCAACTCCTCCTTGCTTACCAAAACAGTTCTGCAGCTTGTGGGTTCCTTTGCATTTGAGGAAGGCAGGATGAATTTGTTGTTTTATCAGTAACTTTGTAAGTAATTGCAGTGGGAAGTCCTTGTATATGAGATTTATGTAATGTTACATCAATTTGTGGCAGTCATAATGTAGCTGAGAGTAGCAATAAAAAAGTTTGATCTCATAAATACTCCTTTCAAGTCAAGAGTAGTGTGTCAGGAAACTTCTTGCTATTGTGCAGTTTATTCATGCTCTGCTATCAGATCTTTGTGTTATCAGGGACAAAAGCTATTAAATTTAATTCAAATCAGGAATATGTCAGTTAATGGCAGTTCTATCATGTTGTGAAATATCATAATTAACTACTAAATTCTTGTGATCTCTAGAACTGTAGAGTATGTGCTGAGTGTGGTACACGAACAAGTTGTCAGTGGCACCATAATTGTTTGGTATGTGACAGTTGTTACCAACAGCAAGACAACTTATCTTGTCCTTTCTGTGAAAAACTGTGCCTCCAAGACTTCCAGAAAGATATGTTGCATTGTCACATGTGCAAAAGGTAAGTATCCAGCTTTTGTTAATTTGTACTGAAGTGCATAAAGCTTATGATGAGCTGTGTGACACTGATGGGTTTCTGGGAAGGATGTACAATGTGTTTGATGTACAGTGCCACAGGATCTTGGGCAGCTCCTTGATCCTTCATCCCTAAATACAATGAACAATAGCAGGCAGCTTTGTTTTAATCTTAGCAAATAAGTATTAATTGGGAGTTACTTGAGGGTACCTGGCAGTTACTTTTTGCAAGCTGCTGCTGCCTATTGAATTTAACCTATTTTGTGAGGAAGCAGGGTGAAAAAGTCATTGTCCTAAAGTTTAAAGAGTCATGTTTGCAGTGATCTAGGTGGTTTTGGTTTTTTTTTTAAATTTTCAAGTTTATGTTTTCTGTTTAATTTTATGTCTTTTACTATTTCAGTAATTTAAAAAACCTAGAAATACAGTACTTGGAACTTTTTAAGAATGTAAGCTATGTTCTTATTCAATAATATTGTATATCACTGTGCAGCATCATGATGATGCTCCACATCTTGTGGAGTCTGATTGGCTTTAGGGACAATTTAGGTCTTCATGTTTAAGTTTGTTCACTGTTTGACATGCTGACATATCATGCTTATTCCTTTAAAGTTCTCAATAATCATCAAGCATTAGTTGAAAATCTCTATTTCCCCATAGGAATGGGAAATAGTGCTATTTTTAATGGGTTTTTACTATGATGCTTTATATTTTCATTACTAAAATCACAGTCACAATAAATTAAATGACAATAAATTAATCTCCCCAGATGGATTCACATAGATTGTGACAGGTCTCCAGGTAGTGAATTGGAGTCTCAATTGAAAGACTACATCTGCACTCTTTGTAGACAAGGAGAAGGGGATCAGACTCAGTCATGTGATGTAATGAACACTTCTGAACTCATTCCTGAACCTGACAGTATAACAGGTAATCAAACTTAAACTTCACAGCTCCACAATGCTAACATCAGATGTAATATCTGTAGTCTCACCAAGTCTTTTTGTGAACCAGCTACACAAATTCTACTCTGTGAGAGTAGAGAATTTCATCCCTTCTCTATTTAACAGCAGCTGCTCAGGCAGTCCATGGGTGGTTTCTCTTTCTGGCTTCAGGATCCTGGGTACAAACATGGGCTGGTGAGCACCATAATTGTGGCTCTCAACATTCCAGCTCCAGCCTCTCAGGCTGTAGCTGTAAACTTCACTAATTTATTTTGGATGTGGTACAGTTCATAAATGTATTCATTTGACAGCCTGGCTGTTTCACTCATTTTTGCCTGGTAGATATTTTTGGAGACATTCAGTTCTCCTGTTTCTCTCTAGCTGCTGGTCAGTCTCATAGTGCCTGTTCTCACTTTATCCAGGAAGGACAGAGCAGTGAGAGCTGGACTGTGTTCAAGGGACAGGTGTTTATTGAACTAGACAGCTTTTAATAGGTGTCCTTTTTCAAAGAAATGTATGATCAGTCATCTTGTTTCTGAGACATTCTTGTCTTAAGTGGACAAATCAAGCAGAAGGTGGAAAGTTGTAGAGAAGTGTAAAGTATGTTTTAAAAAATAAGTCAGTAACAGTAAGAAAGCACAGGGAGAACTTGGATCTGCTGATCTGAGCCCAGTGGTTCATCCACAAGAGCTGTGTTATAAACTCAAAACTAAATGCTTTTGTGTATTTCAAGCACCTACACTGATCCAGGCCCAATGTCCCTGGAGAAGCACAGCTGTGGTTACATTTAGAAGCAAGTTCAATGTAACACATTACCTGCACAGCCACTGCTATGTGCCAGTTTTGGGCTTGCAGCAGTGCTTGTGCACTGATCTTCTGTTATCCATAAGTATCTGTGGTTTTGAAAGCCTGGTAAATTTTGGCAGGTAAGGGGAAGTGTTGGGCTACAACAAAACCCTAATGTTTGTGTTCAAACTGATGTTCTGTATAAACAAGTCATCCCTTTGATGTTAGCCTGTACATTACCTTTTGTGAGCAGTAAAGACATGATGGAAAAGGTGTTCCTGGAGGAAGGGCAGTGACAGGAGGGAAGTGCCTGTGAGTGAGTTCACTCTGTCAGTGAACACAGCCTCCAGGTTAGGAAGAGTGACCACTTCAGCCTCTGCAGAGCATTTCCCTTCTGAAAGCTTAGGAGAGGCTGTAGGCTCCCAGGCAGTTCTTAGAGCATTTTGAACATGTCCAAAACAGAACATACACTGGCACAACTCCCAGTCTCCTACAAAAACCCTTTTTGAGTAGGTAGCAGGTTAATCTGAAGGAATGCTGAAGTTTTAAGCAATGCTTGTGTTGGATTTCTAGCTAGTAGAAACGTTGACAAGCATGCTCTTGTCCCCAAGGAAGAACAGGACTGTCATCTCACCTGCTGGGTGTAATCTGGAGCTGTTACATCAGTAGAGCCATGCAGGGTTTTATACCCAGGAGAGCACTTCTGTACTTTAAAATCAGATTTGGAGCCAATCTAAATTACCATTTCCTCAGAGTTAAAATATCACTTTAAAGTTCACAGTCTGAGAGCAGCTTTTAAGGCGCTAAAAGTAGATCACCTAATAGTTGTGGGCTTTTTCAACTTAAAAAAGACTGTCTTGATGCAGAAAGCTGTGTTTGTTTCCCTTTTATTTTTGTGCTAACATCCATGGAGGATCAGTTCTCTTCAAGTTAATGCTTGCTATATACTTTGTTTTCCATACTTCATCTAGTGCATTTTAATGAATTTCCTTAACTGAAAGAGCTTTTACACAAGGGGAAACAAATAAATTCCTGTTTCTGTGCTCTATAATGATCCTGTCAGCCAAAAGAACATTCAGTCTTTGCCTTTTCCATGCAAAGATTAAGATATCTTAGTTGTCAAGTGGCAAAATTCAGTTTTCAGTATGTTGTTGAATACATAAGGGGAAAATCAGTGTTGCCAGTGCTGATGGTAGATGGAATTTTATATCTATGCCATAATCCACTGTAGTATTTGTATACAAATTTGAAGCCTTCATGCTGCTGGTTCTGTTGAATTTTATAGACTTGGAATTTAAGAAAATTCTTTCTTGTATTGCTCAGGCTGTGCAGAAGTCTGTGACTGTGTGCATATTTTCACTATTAGGTGTATGCAGTTGCCTTACAGACATCTGAAAGCTTCAGTGTTAATGAGTAAAATATTCTTAATTTTTAAGGAATACTGTGTAGTCTCCTTAACCTTCTCACTGACCTGACTTGTCCTAAATCCTGTCATCATTAAATATCAGTCTCTCTGTAGCCAAAAGGTCAAACAGTGACAGCAGTTGCTGATGCCAAAGTAGTAGAATAAACACAGCAATTTTAATAACTGCTTTGCTTCTCCTTAAGCTTGTACAAATGAAATGGAAATGGAAAGTGCTGGAGACGATATGGCATTTCAGGAACAACCCATTACAGGTGATGGCCTTGATCAGGAATCAGCTGTTGGATGTGTTTCAGAAGGTAAGAAAGAGTTCTGCACTCTGAGAAAACACCGGTTCAGAACCTTCTTCCAGTCACTAAGGCTTGCAGTGCATTATAAATGCAAGAGGAAAGAGCACCTAGAAAGCAGTAGGAGACACATTGCAACAGTTCCATCTGAGCTCTCAAGCAAGAGTATTAACTTCTTTGCTTGATGAAAAGAAGTGTTTTACTGAAAGGGAAGACAGACTTCAGAATACTTGTGTTGCTTTACTTTTGTTTGTTGGTTTTACTTTTTTGTTGTGACTGGCTTTTTCCAAGCTGGAAAAATAGTTGAATGCTTTGTATGCTGGAAGTTTATTGTAAAACCCAATGACTTGTTGCTATTCAAGTACTGTCACTCACACTTTCTCTTATGGTTGTAACTCCACAGGCATCCTTGGTTAAGGGTTTTCTGGAGGATTTTTTTGGGTTTTTTTTTTTCCCTTTGTAAGTAAAAGATGATCTTTGACAGGGTTGCAGCAGCTGATCATTTCTGTTTTGGGAGAAACTGCATCTTATCAGATGCACAGGGAGGAGCAGCTAAAGAAGGGTCAAATCCACTGGGTGTGCTAGTGACCAATATCAAGGGTAAAGAACTTGGCAGGATGTCCCATTCAGATGTTGGACAATGGCTGCTGTAAGGGGATACAAGAAACTTGTATTTAAAGACAAAGTAAAAAAAACCACCAACTTTTCAGATTAGCTGTGATCACTCGGTTCTGCATCACAGTGCTAAAAGGGCCCTGATTTAAATTGTGCAGAAATATTCAGAATAAAATGCTGTCTATGAACTTAGTGGGTGAGGAAGTTGTAGCAGTGTGAGTTTAAGAAGAGTGCAAGTGTAATAGAAATAAATGGCCTGTAAGAGAATCAGGGCCCATCAAAGGAAGGTGTGAGAAGCCAAATTCAGAGGAAAGAATGTGGTTCTTTATAGAGTGGAACAAAAACTCTGGAACGCCTTCATGAAGAAAGTTATGGATGAAAGTTCTTGATTTGGTTCAAGGGAGGGCTGGATAAATATTTTTGAAAGAAATTCATAATATATTAGGAACTTAAATTAAACCAGCAGCAGCTGTTTTCATTTCAGTTGATTTCCTAAAGTCTGAAAGAGTTTGAGAAGGAAAATGTTTTTTATTTGTACTTGTCCTGTTCTTAGCTTTTTGGAAGTGTTATGACAGTAGCTTAAAATACATTCATTTATGATAGCATGCATCTTCGAACACAGAAATTAAAAAGAAGAAATTACTTTTGACTGCCTACCTGGAAATGTGTGTTCAGTTCCTTAAAAATGAATCTTGGGTCTATTTTCTTTTAATTTACTCTGCTGTGTTTTTAGGGAAGAAAAAGAACTAAAAATATAGACTACTGTAAAAATAGGTACAAAGAAAGATGTTAGTGAAGTATATTTTAAGCTAGATATTAAATTCACTGAAGTAAAGTGATATGTGTTGGCCTGCATGATGTGTACCAAGTATACTTGTTGATCAGAGCACCAGAAGTCTTTTTCTTTTTCACAGTGAGCCTTTAATATGGTTGTACTTAATTACAGGCATATCACCAGGAGAAAAGACCACACAACTGGAAGCAGAAGTCTCTGTTGAAATCAATTCAGCTGAAATGGAAGTATCTCCTAAAAAGACACCAGCATCTGGTGACAGTCAGAGTGAGAAAATGATGGAAGTGGTAGAAGGTGTTCAAGCTGTAGCACAGCAGGAGTTGGACAAACAAGCTGAAGAGACACAGCTGCCTCAGGGTGGTGTGGAGGTATCAGAAGTGTCCACAGCAGACTCTCGGTCTCTGTGCTCAGTACCTGAGACCATGACTGTGACACCAGAAATTCTGGAGACTGAAAGAAAAGGAGATATTTCTGTTACCATAGAACAACAACTGGAAATAATAAAAGTGCAGAAAGATGTAGAAAAGGAAGAAACCCATGAAAAATCAGAAGCACCAGCTCTTCTGGAAGTAGAAACTACTGCTTCACATGGAGGTGTTGCAAATAGTTCACCAGTCAGAGACAAACCCATAAAACCACCAGCTGAGACTTGCCCCTCGCTTCCCCCATCACTTAATCTAAACAAGACAAACGTGTCTTCCTCACCAGATGTTTCTCTAGACTTGCATTCTGCACGAGATGTGCAGCACAGTCAGCCCCCAGTGCTGCCCCCAGCTGCTGGGAGTGCTCTCCCAACCACCTACATATCAGTCACTCCAAAAATCGGCATGGGCAAACCAGCCATCACCAAGCGCAAGTTTTCCCCTGGGAGACCCAGATCCAGACAGGTAAGCACATGCACTGTTCCATTCTGTGTTTATTAAATTGCAGTATAATTCATCAAAGTCACCTGTTTCTTATAAAATGCATTGATTCTCCTGACTGTGTAGTTTATTTCTTCAAGGAATTAATGCTCTGGTAAATAAGGAAAAAGTCATCGTAAAGCTTCTCTGGTGAGAGTTTCTTTTGGCTCATGGTTACAGCAGACTAGAAGAAAATTTGTTGTGTTTTCATCTGCTACAAATGCAGATAGACATAATGCTGTGCTATTTAACTTTTATATATTTTTCATATATGCATTTATTTTGGCTGGTACTTTCAAAGTGTGTTAAAACTTCTTAAAGTTTTAGAGAAGAACCTTCTACAACTCTGTGTCCTTTACTCTGCCAGATATTTTCTTGATGGACGTTTCTAATGGTGTGGTAAATAATTCTGTGGTTTTGTTACATTAGGAAATACCATACAAGAGCTGTCTTGTACAAATCATTGTGGTTTGACTAGGATTAAATTTGATAAGTGGAAAGAATCCTCAAGTCTGACACTTTCTGCAACGTCTTTCTCTCTGTTCGTGTTGTGTTCCAGGGAAAATGGTTTACCAATCCAGGGTATTCATTTCTTGTTGGTGAAATTCTATACAAAAAGTGTGTCAGTGTGACAAGTTAGTGTTTCATCTTCTCATCACAATTTATTTTTAGTCTTTGGGACTTCCAGGTTGATGATTTCATGCTTTTCTGGACTTAGTGTTAACAAAGCTTTTTTATATATTGCACAGTTCTTTCAGTTTTTACATGTCATCTAAGGGTTCAAAATTTTTGCTTCCTAAGGTATGAGAGAGTGTTCTGGGAAGTTTTTCTGCTGTTTCCATTGAATTTAGGAGATCTGTGTTTGTTGTGCTGCAGTTAGGTTTTCCTGGGTCACTGTAGAGTCAGGTGTATATATCATGTTTGCAGAAATACGTTAATGCCTTAAATTTCTATTCAGTACTCTTAAGTTCCTACTCTGGGCTTTTGATGAAGGACTGAAAGCTGTTGAATGATGTTCTCTAGACTGTGTAAAAGGGAGATTTTTAAATGTCCAGTTACAGGGAGGTGGGGTTTTTTTGAGCAAGATGTAATTGGACAAATTAACAATGTGGAAGGCATGTATTTAAATCACTTTGGATTGCAGACAGAAATAGGTTTAGGTTTATTTTGTGGGGTTTTTAAATTATTCTTTCTGCTGAAAACATTCATTTTTTAAGAGAGTGTATACTTTTCCAAATGGAGAGTTGTGCAGAGGAGCAGAAGCAGATTCACAGAATGGGTCAGATTGGAAGGGATCACAATGGGCCATCTGGTCCAGCCTCCCTGCTCAGGCAGGGTCATCCCAGAGCACATGGCACAGGATTGCATCCAGCCAGTTTGGTTTCCTGTTACATGGGGATTCTGTGGGGTAGTGTTGGAAGAACACTGCGTTAAATGGTGTTGTATTTATTCTATATATATGAATTGAACAGAGTTGAAATGGTTATTTTCGCCACGTCACTGTGTGCTAGAAGGCATAAGATTAAGTCAGTAAATGGAAGGCATTGCAAATTCTGCCTCTGACACAGTGGTAGGTGAAGAGTTGAGAGCATTCTGTAGAATAATTTTGAATAAAAAACAATAAACTTCTGCTGGTTTTGTAAATTCCATAAATATTGTTTTAGTATTATTCCAGGGTGTGTTCCTTGAGAAATACCTTGTTCAGAGATATTTAATTTTCATCATGAAGATGTTGGTGATCACTGTTCCACAACACACTGAATATCTGTTGGTGTTTTATAAGAGATTGTTTTAAATGAGATTTAAGAAGGAAGAGCTCTGTGATGGGTTTGGATGTGTGCTGTCTTGGATGGGATGAGTTTTTTGCTGTCTTCACTTATATGGTATCACTAAGTATGTTGTTGTAAAAGGTAGATGTTGGAAAAGAAGAGAAAAAAAAGAGCTTTTTCAAGGATCAGTTGTTGTTACGGTTTTTATGCTTGGTGCTTGGTTGGTTTTTTGGTTTGTTTTTTTTTTTTTAATGAGGAGAGCTGTCTTTTCAAGTGATTAAAGTTTGTTCACAACCCTAAAATTACATTAAATATTAAATTGCAAATCCAGCTTTGTGCATTTGCAATTGCAGTAGGATTCATAAAGCATTAAGCAGCTAAACAGTCAGTGGTAATTTAGTGAGATCTCCTGACCCTTGCTGACACTGGGTTTCCTTTTGTTATAATTTACTTGCAGCTGTGTTGTTCAATTTTGAGGACTCAAGAATATGATGGAGAATTAGAACTTCCTGTTTCTGTCACAGTACATAATTATTGCTGGGGTTCTGATGTAAATGAACTGAATAGAACTTTTTCTTCAGTGTTGTGTGGTAATAGGCATTAATTAAAAGCCAAAAATATAATTAATGCATCTCTTTGATGTAATTCATTTGTTCGTGGTATTGTGGAAATGTGTGTCTTTAATTAAGTTTATCTGACCAAGAATTCAAATTTTTCTGATCTACAATAAAACTTGGATTGAATTTCCAATTTAATTCTTAACAATATGGTTCATGAATCATATACAAATCATTTTGTTTTACAAGACTGAATATTTCATATTCAGATTTAATATTCTTTTTGCTTTTTAATCTTTTGAATATATTTAATCAGTAGAAAAGTTAACTTCCTAAAAGGAGAATAATTTTGTACCTCCAAACTAAGAGTGGGTAATTTTAGATGTTAAGTATTTTCAGCATGTTTAAGATCTTGAATTTTGACACTCTGAGCATGTTGCCTCCTTTACAGATTGATGTAAAGATTGCTTCTTTGATAAATAGATTTTCTTTGTGTTGCTATACAGATTTTCTTTGTGTTGCCACTTTATAAGAACAGTTACCTACCATGGGTTATGAATTTAAGAAGTAATGAGGAGACTAATTAAAAGTCAATGAAACTTTGAATTTTACCTGCTAATATTGACTGTTACTTTATATTAAAACGAGGGCTGGAATAGTTAAGGCAAATCTCCTGTACCACAGACCTGCTGATGTAGTTGCCTACCAGTGTATCAAATTTCCTTTTTCCCCCCCATTTCTGACGTGATGTCCCTGTTGTGTCACAAATGTTCTGTCCTTGTGCTCTGGGTGTGAACAGGGACTCGTCCATCTTTAGGTCTGAAGGTGAGAAGGTTTCTGCCCAGCCCTGTTCCCCTGTTAGAGTGTGATGAACCTCTTGATCTTCTGAGTTGTCTGCATGGTGACCCCCTATCTGCAGTCAAGGAAAAAACTGGGATAGCAAAATCTTCCAGTCCAGGGTGTTGGTGGCAGCACACTGAGTGGAACCCAGGAGCAGCTGCTGCCAGGAGCTCTTCTGGAGTGGGTTTTGGAAGCCCCTTGGCAGAGTGGGGGCTTTGATGGCCATCCCAAGCACACAGGTGCTCTGGGCACTAAGCAGTTTGTAGGTTGTGTGTCCAGTTTCCAGAATTGTCAGATGTTTGGGTTTTTCTAAGTTTTATGTTGTCCATATTCCTTTTCCTGTGCAGGCAGAGCTAAACTCCCAGAAAGCAGATTTATGCTGAATACCACTGTGTCCACACTGTGGGTTGTATCAAGTGTTGGTGTTTTTACCTTGAGACTTTTATCCAAAATTAGGCTTTTAGACCACTGACAAGCTTTCTGGTTTGGGTGCTAGATCACTTGAGGGATGGCCCTGTTTTCAGTAAGTGCACCTGTTAGCAAGACACCTCTTTACAGTTCAAGATGAATCTATGTTTTGATAGAGTGGTTGATTCCAAAGAAACTCATTTCCCACATGTTCTTGATGGAGAAATTGCATTTCAGAAAAGGAAAACAAAACCCCAACGTATTTTGCAGAGCCATCTCGTTTTCCTTGATTCTTCTTCTTATTATTATTCTTGTATATCCCAGTATTCAAAGGTGTAAATGTGTTTGAGCTTGCCCTTGTGAGCAGTTGTGAGTAGTTGGAATTGTTTGTATGCATGAGGTTATTCCATATCAGCCCTGGGATTATGGCATTCTGAGGAAGGTAAACCTGCACTTTGCATCAGTTCCATTCTCATCCTGGTATTCAATATTTTTTACTCTCACAAATTCAGAATTAGGAAAATGTACTGTCCTTTATTAACCTAATGCGTAAATTGGCAGTGAAGTTATTTATGATGCCTGTCTCCTGCAGTCTTTCTTCTGTGCCTGAGAAAGTCTTCCACAGTTTTTATTTTCTATGAGGAGCCTCAGAATTTTTTTCCTTGGCTGTCTTAGCATTTTCTTCTCATTTTGCTTTACTTCTACTGACAATCATACAGTACCTCACCATGATGGAACTACATAAATAGGGATAATAATTAGTTAAAAAGAGCTTGTAGGTACACCATATGGAGGTATATTATTACATGTAGATAATAACATGTTAAAATGTGATACCACAGCATAACATGAAAACACTGGGGTGAAAAAAATCAGTGGTAGGGTTTTATAATGGTTTATTTGTAGCAGACTTGCAGGAATTAGCTCCTTTGTTGATTACCATGACTATGTTCCTTTTCTTTTGTCTAGTGGTTTATTCATATTCCTTTTGTTTGCTGTGCTTCTCAGACTAGTTGTTGCTGTGATTGGGGGTAGCTTAGTTTGAAAAGTCAACTGAGGCCATCAGTTCTTTCAAAATGTGATTTGGAATATAAAAGGAGATGTTACCACCTTCAACTACTGTCTTCTTCATTGATGCAATAAAATTTAGGCATGTAATTTGTTGTTGTTATGATTGCTCGCTTTAGATTTGTATTAATCTTTGTTCATAAAACTCATTTTGTTGTGCTTAACCATCAGTTGGAAGTAAATACTGATTTTAGGGCATGTTTCATTGAGAACCTAAAAATTTCCCACTTTCTACTCACTCAGTGAACTAATTGACTGCTTAAATTAATGTAGAAATAAATGCCTATGCCTGCATGTGCTTTGCTTTTCAGATTTTTTTTTGTTGCTTGCTTTTTGCTTTTTTGCTTTTTTGCCTTTTTTTTTTTATGTTGCAAAGTTTTATACATCTATTTTCTCACCTACCGTATCCTAGGGGGCTTGGAGTACCAATAATACAGTGAGCCCACCTTCCTGGTCCCCAGACATTTCAGAAGGTCGGGACATTTTTAAATCCAGACAGCTTCCTGGCAGTGCCATTTGGAGCATCAAAGTGGTAAATAACTTGAATTTATTTTCATGTATCCATTGCTATCTTTCTGCTGTAGAGATTAGTGATGAAATTCTGTCTCTCACACCTTAATTAATCTTCCATTCTGTTACTGCTCAAGATCTCTAAAAATTATTAAAGCTCTGGAGGTTTCAGGTTAAAAAATGTGAGCTTTCCAGAGCATAAACTATGATGGCATTGCCTTGATTTTCAGTGGCAAAGAATACTTTGTATTACCCAAATTTTGTGTGTGTTGAGTACATCACTTTCTGTGGTTGGCTTTACATGGCTGTCAAAATAAATTACCTGAGAAGGAAAATGTCTTTAAGACTGGCAGTAAGGTAAGCCAGGCATGGAAAGGAGCAGAGATCTGAAGGATGGCTTGGATTTGTTGCTGTGGAGAAATCTTGCAAAGTGGATTCAAAGTGACATCGTTTTTAGCTGATGGGAGAATAAACAACAACTTTCCAACCTGATTAGATGGACCAAAATTGTATCCACAGTGACATTTACTATTAAAAACACCTGAAGTAACTAAAGTAGAATTATTTGGTTTAAGTAAAGGCAAAAAAAAGCTAAATTATGAAACTGACAAATAGCTGTAGCTCCCAGTGATTTAAGTTCATCTCACTTTAACTCTCATGCTAATTTTATTTTGATTTGACATCAGCTTAGCTTTTGCTGCTTTAAGCATTAATTTTCAGCTTAATATTCAGCATTAACATTGATACAAGTATGTGCTTAGTCCTGTTACTAGTTGTGTGAAAATAACAATACTGACACCTGTTCTGAAACAGCAAATAAGAAACTTGTCAGAAGAGTTTCCATGTTAAAAAAATTGGTGATTGTGTGTCCTATGTGTGCATATGTATTAGCTCCATAGATATCTAAGGACATTTTTTGTTTCACATCTTCCAGCAGCATCCTTCCTTTCACTCCTCAAATATCATTTTGTTACATGAACTTGGTGTGTGAGTCAATTTAATTTCCTTTTTCTTTATTAGATGAATGTTAATAAAATTTTAACATTGGGATCCTTCAATTCTCCCTTTAATTATGACCACAAAGTTCAATATCTTCTTTAAGCCAGGAGTTGGAATATTTGAGAAATACTGTAGGGAATACTGAGCCCACAGTGCTTCTTTCCATCCAAGGAACTCCTGCCTCCATCAGTAAAGACCCTTCCTGGCTGTTGGTGTCACAGTCCCCATGGAGCTTTGTTGCTCCCATCAATGTTGTTTTTCAGAGCAAATGTTTTGCCTTGGTATTTAAAAGTATTTTGCAGCAAGCATTTGGAAACCCCATACTCTGTACTCCATACTTGGGCTGTATTGGGAGCTGAGATTATTGACAAATATGAAATGCAATAAATAATCTCAGTGCTCATTTTGTTGTAGGAAAGGTGCTTATTTGGGTACATGCCATGATTATCAGTTACACAGATTAGAGGCTTTGAGACTCATTGTAAAGATGTCTGGTATATCAGCCAGAATTTGTGGATGTGAATATGTTCTTTTTCTCTCTGGAAATGATTAGGGAGGATTAGGAATCCTCTTGTGCTTAGTTCATTTTGAAATTTTAAAAAAAGAAAACAAAAAAAACCCAAAAAAACCACCCTAAATTTCAAACTTAAGTCACTGTCTGAATAACAGGTAATTATTAGTAAAAACACACTTACTCTCCCAAGGATAATTGTAGTTAAACACACTGAATGCTCTAAAGTACAACGCTGCAACTCTGCATCTTAAACAAGGAAGGGAGAAAAGAAGCTCTCTGTAAATCAAGTGGTGATTGTATAAGAAAAACTTCACATTATGGGGAATGTTGATCTGAGTGTAATTGATAGAATTCATATAAAAAACTCTCTCTGTATATACTGAATTAAGAGAGTTTCACAGAGCCAGCTCCCACTTTCCTTTGTGAGCAGGACTCAGTCCTAATAAATTCCAGGTTTCACTTGATTATTCATAGTGTAAGAAAAGCATCTATGATTACCAGTAATCAAATGTCCAGACCCTGTGTAAAAGTCCCATGACTGTCTGGGGTGACTGTTCAAAGAGAAAAGAAAAATGAATCATAGAATAATAGATATATTTTGGAAACTTTGCAAATGAGATGGGGGTAACTGCTGGGGGAAATCCATATTTCCAGTTAACTCCTGAGAGGAATATAAACATTCCTGGTTTTGGCTGCTTTCTCACTGAAGATAAAGGTGATCATATTATGCCATGTAAGTAATTAAAGGTATTTCACCCAGATTTATGCAGAAATTTAATGACCATGCCCGGATGTGCTTGTACTCACCAGAAATCACAGGGTGTTTTTTACTTCTGTTTTTCCCTAGATGAACTGAACAAGTTTGAATCCCATGTGAGAAAAGAACTTGAGAGGTTGCATTGACATTGTTGCCTTCCATTGCATAGGGCCGAGGATCAGGATTCCCGGGGAAGCGGAGACCGCGTGGAGCAGGGCTCTCAGGAAGGGGTGGCAGAGGAAGATCAAAACTGAAGAATGGAGTTGGGGCTGTGGTCATTCCAGGGGTAAGGACATTTTTTTTTACAGTCATATTGCAATCTGTTAACATAACAGTTTTATTAGGCTATAATTCTTGTATTAAAATAGTGCATAAAAAACCAACAAGCCCTACAGAGCCAGGGCTGTTTGATGGAGCCTGGCTGTTACTGCTTGTGATGAAGAACTGGAGCACTACAGCTCAGTGGGCCTGAGGCAATTCTGTGCTGCTCTTGCCATTTAAAGACACAACAGTTGGGAGTCTTAAAGTACTGCTTCCATTTCCTTGGGTGCAGAACTACATGCTGGGTGAAGGCAGCACTGAGTGGAGCAACCAAGGAGAGACCAGGGTTTGTGCATGAGAATGTAACAGCAGCCATAGGAGACCAGAGCAAGGTTTCTTCTAGACTGAGTGGTGGTGCAAGAGCACAGAACAGAAGAGGAGGAGACATTTCAGCAGTTTGTGGCTTGGGCACTTGCTGAACAGGAGGAGGTGGTCTTGGGCAGCCTGTGTTGGAGTTTTCTTTCATAAATCTTCCCATTCACTTGAAAAAACCTTTAGGAAACCATGTTAACCTTTTTCAGTTCTGCATCTCCTCAGCTTGTGTTTTAAGTGGCTGCCTCCTGGATTAGCTGCCTGCCCCTCAGTGCTCTTAGAGAATAGACAGTGGAAAGCTGGTTTCTATTCACTTCCTCCATCCATGCCACTCTGTTTCTTTATACCTCCATCATTTCTCCTCCTTTTCCTTCCACTCTTGACTTGCAAGTATGGATGATGCCAGTATTTTGAGTTGTTCCTTGTAGGGAAGCTACTCTATATTTCTGACCATCAATACCACTTCTTTTGTTATGTTAATTTCCTTATTTTGTGGACTTCCATCTGCCATTTTACAGCCCAGCACTCAGCTTTATGAAGTTCTTGTGCAGTTCTTCACACTTGTCTTTTGGATTTTATTGCTCTGAATATCCCAGTCCTGTTGGCAAGCTTTGTCACCTTGCTTCTCACTTGATTTTTCAGATTGCACATGAGTGTGTTGAGCACCACCACCTGTTAGCAGGCAGGCCCTGTCAGATTTTGACTAGTGCTATTCTCCCACATACAAAACTGATAATTTAGTCCCCTCTTTATTTTGTGTCTTGTATCAGTATTGGGACCGTTCCTCTTCAGTTTAACTTTTTTTAAGCAGCTTTGGGGAAGGACTTTGCCAAAAGAGTTTGGTGGTGAGGTAAGTTGCATCAATCAGATTTTCCTGTCCCCAGAATTGCTTCAGCGAGCCCTTACAGATCATTATTTACCATAACTAAAGCTTCCTTGACTCTTTAATGAATTCATATATCAGTGATTCTCAGTTCTTTGTTGTGATCAGATGTCTACTATTCCGTACACAGCTTCTGTCCAGAAACCCTTGAGAAAATAATGATTATATTTGCTGTCTCTTATTCAGTGCTCTTCTTCAGGAGCACTGAAGTGATTGTAAGCAGGTGATTGCTCACTGAAATTGGTAGTTAAGCTACTTAATACTTGAAGTATTTTTAAAACTTGAAAATCCTACACAGTCTTAGTCTGCTCCTCATAAGAAGGAGGATTTTGGTATGAAAAACTTGGAAATCTGGACTGTAAAACAATTATTTTTTTCCACTGTGGGCTTGTTCTATTTGAATGTTCCTTTTCAACTTTGATTACCAACAAGCCCTGCATATTTTGAGAGAAATCCTGCTCCTTGTGTTCAGAGAGGGACTTGCTCATTTTTATGTATTTATGAAGTAATTCCTGAGACTCTCTTCAGAGCTGTATTTTTATGTTCTTACATGTAATCTGTTTGAGTTTGTCACACTTTCTGCTGCCTGTGTAATAATATCTTGGAATACTCTGGTGTTTATGATTTGAAAAAGGAACAATAATCTCTATCACTTTTCCCTTTTAAAGCATTGGATGGTCGAGATTCAGAAGCAAATTTGTCATTTTAAACATACAGGATTAATTCCACTTAGGCTAGTTATAGCACCTTAATCAATTGGAGGCATTCACATCATTATTTTGCTGTTACAAAGCACAAATCTGTACTCAAGAGAAGCTGGGGTTTATAGATAAAGCTCCTAAAAGTTTTTGTAATTGATCAGAGGACAGTGATGTAGGTAACTTGCTATAAATACAAAGTGGACATCACTGTCCACCATTTCCTACAGAAATTTGATCCTTTGAGTCATCACATCGAAGGCAGCTCCAGAGTTCCAGAGATGAGGCTGCCTTGTGGTAGAGTAGATGCAGTTAGCAATGCCAAGAGATCAGCCTTTTGTCAGATAAATGTTTGAAATGAGAATATTTTCAGTCAATTTGCACAAAATCATTCTTACTCAGCATGGAATCAGTGGACAGCCACACAGATTTGGAAGTACCTTGGTATATCTTGGGAGTTGGGTAAAGGTGGGTACAGGTTAACCCATGGTGGGTCAGTGCTGGGGTTCAGCAAACACCAACATTGCAGTCATTCAGTCCTGCAAGTTCTGCTCTTCTGCATTTGCAATTACAAGAACTTTGTGAAAGCTGTAGAAAAGTAGGTAAGGGAAGTGCTGTCCCTGAAGGTATCAAGGTGTTTCAAGTGCTCTGGAATTAACTGGTTAGTTACAGCTGCAGTGCTCTCAAATATTTGGTAATCCAAACACATAAAGAGTATATTCCCTTTTTAGCTGTTTCTTAGTAAATGCTGAGTTTGAGCAGCTGTGTATCAGAGGGATTCCTCTAGCTGATACTGTGGTATTTACATTTGTCCCTAGAGTTATATTTGGATTTGTAAAATATTTAAATTATTATTTAAACAAAACTTACCTGTGTAGGACTTACACTGTATTTAAAATAATCCACATATATATAATAGGAACAGCTGCTGAAACAAAGCTACATTTCTCTAGCAATCTTTTTTTATGGAGCTGTGTCCCCTTATATTCCTGGTTCAGAGATAATAGTTGGGCCTATTAGTTTAAATTAATGAACAGCAAATTCTGTATTATAAGATTCACATGAAAGTCAGAATACAGTTGAAATGTTTCATTTGTGTTTCTGTTCCTGAGAATCTGTATATGAATATGCTGAATTAATAAAGGGCAGGTCAGAATAAAAATCACTTGATGAAAAAGAAAAATGGCTGTCTACAGTAAGAGCTGATGGACTGAGATCAAAATAGCTATTTGCAGTTCAGTGCAAGTATTTATGGTAAAGATAAATAAGCCTCATAAACTGCTTACAGCAAGTAACTTTAGAGCTCTTGGTTATTCCTCTAACATACTTGGAACATTAGCTAAACCTCATTTTAGGCAATATGGGACAAACCACATTTCTGCAGTTGCTTTTTGAATTAATATTCAAAAGTCTGTCACTGCAATTAACTTTTTGATAAAAAGAACTTTAGTATTTACATGGAGGGAACAGCAGACTGGGCACAGTATGACAATTTCTGCCTAGTGATTTTTTTCTTAGACTGTGTCTTTCTTTCCATTTCTGTTTGGAAGTGTAATGGGATAATATGTGAAGTTGAAAAAAGGAGAGGAAGAGAATATGTGTGTAAAGCTATAATACTGATAATGAGAAAATGTGAATTAATGCAGTAATTTCTGATGGAGGCAGCTTTTTATGAAAGTTGAGACTGTATGAATAAATACGTGCAAAACTTATTTAGAGAATGTTTCATTTTGTCTCATGTCTTATAAAATGCTATGTGCTTGTTATTTCTATTTTGTGTTATTTTTAATAGGTCACAACCATGGATATTTCATCTAATAAAGATGAGGAAGAAAACTCGATGCATAATACAGTTGTCCTCTTCTCTAACAGTGACAAGTTCACTCTCCATCAGGTTAGGATAACAGTTACAATATTTCATTTTGTTTCCCTGCTCTTAATTAGAAAAAAGTGCATGAAGTCCTTGTTAGGAGTTAAAGAATACAGCAAGCTAGTTGGATTTCCAGTTAGATGTTTTCAGAATGCAGTGTCTGACACGTGCTGAGAGTCTGCTCTTGTGTGTCCTTGCAGGATATGTGTGTGGTTTGTGGGAGTTTTGGCCAAGGTGCTGAGGGCCGGCTGCTGGCCTGTTCCCAGTGTGGGCAGTGTTACCATCCATACTGTGTCAGTATTAAGGTGAGTGCTGTAGTTCCACACAAAAACTGCTTGATTGCACTGTTTTCACATTGTACTTTAATAGCACCACGCTGCCTTCGGTTTTGAGGTAATTAGGGGAGTCATTAACTTGTTAGATATTCATCAGCTAATGTGACCATTATTTGTATGTGACTTATGAAAGACTTTAATTAAATGTCATTTTATGGTATGCATAGCCTCAAGAGAAATTAACCTTTTTGTAATTTCACAACCATAAATAGCGCTGATTATCCAGCAGTTGGTTAAAATAACAGTTTGAGATACAAGTTTTAAACCTAGATACAAGCAGAATTAAAAACAAAGAAAAAATTACACTGCATCTTCATTTACTTGGGGCATAAGGTTTAGTTGATTCAATTTGCCTGTTGGCTGTCAGAATTGACAGCAGTTGGAGTGGTTAATTAATACATTTTACATTCATTAGCCTAGGAGAGAATGTGTGAAAATTAAATCTGAATGCTGTGAAATGACCTAGCAAGCACAAAATAAGCTATTTACTGCAGTATATACACTGTACACTTTTCATTGGTTGTGATGTAAGTATATCTGTGTAAAAGTGGGATTTCTTTTAAAACATGTCAAAAAACTTTATTTTGCACATACTTTACAAAATGCCATATGCGTATTTCATGCAATTATAATTTGACTTTTTGTTTATATACTACACTTGCATTATATATTAATTGCAGTAAGTTAGATGCTTGCTTCACATGACTAAAACTCCAGCACCATGATCACATCATGAGGATCAGGTTTGTGATTTCTTGAGGAGCCAGAATGTACACAAATCTCTGGGAGCTGACAAGATGCATCCCAGAGTCCTGAGAGAATTGGCTGATACAGCTGCCATGCCACTTTCCATGATATTTGAAAAATCCTGGCAGTCAGGTGAAGACCCAGGTGACTTAAAAAGGGAAACACTGCACCTGTTTTTAAAAAGATTAGAAAGGAGGACAGTTTCTTTCTGTTTAATCCATTCCTGTTCGTTGAAGCTTCAGAAAGTTTAATTGCTAAAGAGCTCCTTGAGATGTGGGTGGTGTGCCCAGAGGAGCATCCTGAGCTCCACAAGCCAGACCTTAATTTATACATTGATCACACTTCACTGAGCCATTTTCAACTAATTCTCACCTTGCATTTTTCAGATTACTAAAGTGGTACTCAGCAAAGGTTGGAGGTGCCTGGAGTGCACGGTGTGTGAAGCCTGTGGGAAAGCCACAGATCCAGGGAGACTCCTCCTGTGTGATGACTGTGACATCAGCTACCACACCTACTGCCTGGACCCACCCCTGCAGACTGTGCCAAAGGGAGGCTGGAAGTGCAAATGGTGTGTTTGGGGCTGGGGTCAGAGGTGCTGACTGCTGGCCTCTTCTGCTTCTCTCTGTCACTTGGTATTTGTAATGTCAGTTGAATTGTAACAAGGTTTTAGTTGTGTCTAAGTCAGGTGTATTAAACAAAGACAACAAAATGCTTTTGAGTTGTTTTATTCAATTAGAACTACTTCTCATACCAAAAACCACGTAAGCAGAGATAGACAAAATTTCTCTTTTGAAACTCATAGCAAAAAAAAAATATTCCCATTTATATTCATTGTAATCATTCCAGTGTTCATTTGGAAAGATAAATGGGTGCTTCACCCTAGTGTTCTTGACATAAAACCTTGTGAAAACAATTTGTTTTACTTGGGTGAAACACAAACAGACCAGACCTCTCACATGGTTAAGTCTCCAGATCTCAAAGTGAATGGCAACTGGAAGCAGGAACTTCTTTGACCTGTTGAGCTGTTACAAGAACCCATCTGCCTACTTTTGCAGTTTCAAGGGAATTATTAATTAGGAATTTTCTTTAAAAAGTACAAAAAATGTTGTTAAACATTTGTGGTTAAACATGTTGTTAAGTTAAAACTTAATTACTCACCTCTTTCTAAGTGGAAGAGATTTAAAGCCACAAAAATCATCTTCCTGTGAACTGACAGTAATAAATCCTTCTGTCTGTTCTGTAGGTGTGTTTGGTGCAGACACTGTGGAGCAACTTCTCCAGGTTTAAGATGTGAATGGCAAAATAATTACACCCAGTGTGCTCCCTGTGCAAGTTTGTCTACCTGCCCCATCTGCTACCGCACGTACAGGGATGAGGAGCTCATAATTCAGTGTAGACAGTGTGATCGGTAAGGATTTCTAGTATTTCACTTGTTTTTCCTGTTCAAGTCTTACTTTAATTTTTCCCCCCTAATGTTGAAGTGTAGAGATGAAGGAAATGGTCATGTGGTAAAGAACAGTGGATTACTGAGTCTCAGAAGTCTCTTAGTAGTTCATTTCTGGTTGTACCACAGACTTATCTGTCTGACTCTGGGCAAATTAATTAATCACTTTGTGCCTCTTCCCTCCTGCCCTGTAAAAATAAAACTAATTTACCTCACAAGACTATTGTTGTGAGGCTGAATCTAGATTACATTGTATAAAGTAATTAAAATTATTGCAATACAGGGAGAAAATTACCATACAAAAACATACTTGGGAGATTATTTTGTAGAGAGTTCGTTCCTGTGGAGGGAAATAGTTGATCTGCTGCTCCATATACAGGATGTAACACACACCACTGTAGGGGATGCTGTATATGGAAAACCTGATTCTGTGCTTTCTCCCTAAAAGAATTCAAACTGAACAACTGTTCCCCCTTTACTTGGACCATAGACTGATAACTTGGGTCTCTTAAAACACCACCTATTTCCTTTAAATTGTATTTTTTCCCCCACTTAATTTCTAGATGGATGCATGCAATCTGTCAGAACTTAAACACAGAGGAGGAAGTGGAAAACATAGCTGATATGGGTTTTGACTGTACCATTTGTAGGCCATACATTCCACCAACGAACGGTAAGGAGACGATCGAAACCAATGGCAGGATTGAACACTGCAATAAATAGCTTTGGGAATGTGTTCTGTGCTCTCATGGAGGTTTGGCTCGTGGTAGAAGTAAGATTTTATTTTTTTTCACGTTTGTTTTAAGGGCTCTTGTGGAAGTGTTCTAGGCTCTTTTGCACCCTCAAGTGATTTCGACCAGAGGAAACCTCATGGGAATTCTAGGTAGAGGTATTAAAGATAGGGAGAAACTGTTAAGAGCAGTTGGTAATGAAGGAGTCAAAGGCATCTCACTTTGTCAAGTAGAAGGAAAAAATCCCAGTTCTCTGAAGTTACATCTACAGAAGAATCAGAAAATTATTTCTAAGCAGAAAAAGTTTGTGTGTTTTGATGCTTTGAGGCTGTCTGAGGCAGCAGTAGCTGTAACAACAGTCTATGTAAGCATTTTTCCCCTACTCCTTCATGTTTTCCTAATGCCTTTTCCTCAGCTCTCCCAGCATTCAAGACCAATGCTTCCCTCCCCGGCTGCAATCTCAAAAAGAATTATCCATACTTCTCTGTTTGGGAGTTATCACTTCCTTATTAATTAAAATGTGTAATTCCTTCTGATGAACTTGGCACTTTTCTGAACATGGACATGAGCAGCCTTATTGGTCTGTATCACAATTCTGTAGCAGTGGCACTTCAGGAGCTGAGGTTACTGCACTTAAGGCACATTTACAGCATCTGGTTCCATGGGATGATGCTGGTTAATGTTCTGTGAGTGGCCTGTCAGCCTGTGCCATGATTTATAGTCTTATATTTTAGTCTTGCTGCAAGGGTGATAGCCCAGGTCTGTTTTCCCTGCATGTCAGCTCAGGGAGGTTGCTGCTTTAGTCAGCTCCTTTAACATTGACACCTATTCCCATTTTTAGCATAAGCAGATGAAAGTGTTCATATTACCCCTTCATTGAGGCATCACAAGAGAACAGGAGGAGGAAGGTACAAGAGCTAAGCAAATGTTACAAGAAAAATTCATATCCACTAAGAAGTTGTCAGTAAGATTGGTTTTCCTGATCAAGATGGAAGATGTTGTGATGCTTGAGAGGTCTGCCAAGAAAAGTTCAATAGAGCATCTAATGTCTCTTAACACTGATATCCTCATCACAGCAATAATTGTAACTTACTGACCTGACCTTGGAGGTTTATATACTCCCTGCTGGAACACTTCCAAGGAACCCATTTTTATCACTAATAGAAAAATGACTAATGCTTCTGTATTTCTGCAAGTCACTTCATTGTAAAGATCTGCTTTCAAAAATTCAAAAGGAAAGAGGTTTTGTAAGTAGAAAAATCAAGAAACTTGCAGATACAACACAGGCTTTTGTATATTTTTATAATAAGCTTCCAGTACTTAAAGCAAAATGATCCAAGTAAGAAATACTTCTTCCTTTCTCCTTGGAGCTGGCAGAGCTACCTTGTAGAGGTAATTAAAGTCCATGATATGTGAGATGGAACAGCTTCACAAGAGGTGTTTCACTTCCAGGCAGAAGCAGGCCCCTGAGTTAGTCCTTCTGCACACCTCTGTGTAGCTGTGCTGCTTAGGTTTGGATTTCAAGGAATAGGAACCAATCCTTTGGGAGTTCCCAAGTTTTCTTTGCAGGTTGTTTTCACCTTTTTCTCTAAGACTAGTTTTTCAGCTTATTCTTTCCTGTTTTGACTCAGTATTAAAACCTCTCTAACACATGTAAATTTGCACAGTTGCATGTCTGAATATGTCCTTTGATGCATGTTGATAGAAATACCTGCATGTACTTTTATATGAAATGTTTCAGTCTTTCATGAATTCTTTTAAAACTTCTCTGGAAAATTTCTGTAATTTTTTGTTTCAAAGTGAGAAGAATTAGTGTTTGATAAACTTAGGGAAAGAAATGTTACTTAGCAGTAGAAAGCATCTAAAAATGTATCATATTGTGGGACTCTTACTGGGATGGTTCTTGCCATTTGATGTGTCATAGATGTGTTGCAAGTATTATTACAGAGTTTTTAACCACTTTCTTTCTAGAAGAAACAAGAGCCCCTCAACCTAATAAAGAAACAAAACATTGCAGGTGTACCCTTGGTGAAGAGTAAGTGGTTCTTGTGTGTAGGTATTGAGAAGGAGCTTTCATTTCTCTTTCTTCAGAAAGTAGAAACTTTTTAAAATTTGTAAGAGCTCTTCCCTGTCTCATCATACCTGAAATTCTTAAAAAGTCATCTTCTTCAGGAAACAGAAATAAAAGATAGTGGTTTTCTTCTTGAACATAAATATCCAAATATTTCATAAATATCAAAAGCCAGAATGGTGTAAGATTTGCTGCAGTGTAGTGTACCAGAAACCTTCATTACTAGGTTATTGTGAAATAACTATCACTGATCACTATTTTATCAGGTTCCTTTTAGTACTTTCTTAAGTTATAACAAATGTCCCCCAGCATATTGCTGTGTCCTGTAAAGAAATTTATAAATTCTCATGACTAGATGCTAGGCAGCTGCATTAGGTAGCAGCAGCAGCTTTTCCCCTGTGCTGTAATTCCTGCACACTCAGGAGGGGTTTGTGTCTCTCACCCACATCAGCTCCTTGACAAGCAGTTCTTGACCATCTCCTCAGCAGTTCTGCCTTTGTGTCATTTGCCCTTGCATGTCATATGCCCCATCTGCAAATTTCATCCCTCCTCACTTGCTCCCATCCTGTCTCCATCCAGACTCCAGCTTCCTCCTCCCTTGGTGCTGTTTTTGTTCCTCTGCAGGATGCAGAGCTCTGCCTGGTTTTCTGTAAGAGCTAGAACTGATCTGGGTGCAGTTCCTGCAGCTGCCTGTGCAGTTATTGCTCCTGGGGCTCAAGTAAACATGCTCATGGAGGCACTGAGGATTTGGTATCACCACTGTCCAGGGGTACCTGATGCTGCCAGTGAGACACATTGTGGCTAGCAGTCTCTGTTGTATCATTTTCGTTAAACTGATGTAAATTTTTCTTCATTCTGAAATTTAATTCTATGCACTTTTCAAGATACAAACCCAACGTAATACTGTGTGTTAAAAAATTAACTTTTGAATTTTTTTATTATTTAGCACATTTACTATGTGAACTCTAATGTTCTTGTGTTACTGCATTTACCAGAAAAAAATCCCTGTGTCATTGACACAGCTATGCAGGCACCCAATAAAGAGTGCTCTGTTAGTGCTGTATTCTACATCAGCCATTCCACTCTATCCCATTTGCTGGTTGCATTTCTTCATAGAATTGTTCTTTTCTGTAACAGCCTTAAAAATGAACTTTTTTCATCATTGTATTCTGTGTAATTATTTGCTTTCACCTGAGGCTACTAAATGCTGTACAATATTCAGCACATTTAAACCCTTTTGCAGATAAGTTTGTCAATTTTGGTTAAACTTCAGCTGAATGCCTCAGAAAGCACTATTTTTTTTTTCCTTTGGATAGGCTTTCTCTAACAGTACTATGCTTTTCTACTATCCATTTTATTGATTGTAATCCTTAATCTGCACTCTAATTAGCTCCTTTTCTGGAAGTCTGTTTGATACTGTCTTCAAACACTGTTTGTTCATGCAGTTTTTGTGAGTGGGTCTCTGAAGGCCTCACCTCTGTCATTATCAGCCTGTTTATTTGAGCCTTTCAACTCTATTCAGTCTCCAGAGTTAAAATTGTTTAGTCTGACCTGGATGAGATGATCTCTCTGTTGTTTGACTTTTAAATTAAGGATTTTAAATTTCTGTTCACAACTGTCTTTCTGATTTTCTTGTTTACCTTAGATTCCAATTCAATAATTGCTACTTCATTCTTAAAACCATCTTGTAAATTATAAGAAATTAAATGAACAGATGATGTCTTATTCCACTTTGAATAGTTCTTACAATCTGCCTCTATTCTGTTTTTTCAATTCAGTGTTTTGAGTATCTTCCTTTCTGCAGCTTTTCCCCTGGTTTTTGTTTCTTTCTGGCTTCATATCTCTTTCAAAATGTCGTTTTCAATTTATTTTCTTCCTTGTCTTTCTCTCCACTGTTGAGTTCAGTTTTCCAGTAGTTCTCATAGGCTCCTTTTGTTTACTAATTGCATGAAATACTGGTTTTCTGTAGGTTACACCCTCTGCATTATTGTGCATTACATAAAACTTTGAAAGTGCTGCAGTTTTTGAAGACAGACTTGCACTTTCTTTCTATGTGTTTATATGCTAGAAAGCATCCTGTATGTTTCATATTCATTTTAAGTGTTACTTGGAAGCTTTTCTGCTTTTCCCCATCTTGTCCTGGCTCCCATGGTGTGTTGTGAGGTGGGAACAGCAGCACACTGCCATGGTTGATGTGACACACAGAACTCCCCCATGGGTTCTCTGCCTCAGGGGTCTCAGCTTGTGTGACAGGCACAAAGGAAATACTCCAGATGTTATCTTGAGTCCCAAATTCAGCATGAGTAAGATTTCTAGGCCAAAGAAAAAGGAAAAAAAAGTGTGGATAAACTTGTCTGTGTGGTAATGCTAACTGTGCCTGACTAACAGGTTTTCTGATTCTAGTTCAGTGTTTGTGAGATAGGAGCTCCTAATTTTCACTTTACTGCTCTGTCTGTGTAAACTCTGTGAAGCCACTACTAATACTAAACGTTTAGTCTACACATCATAGGTGAGTGAAGCATGATTGCAGTAGTGTAGTCAAGGCAAAAGGGAAGAGCATTTCTGCCCACTGCAGAAGTAGCCTTGTGTTGCAGGACATTTGGATTATTATTTTTTCAGTCCCGCTGTTCCACTGCTGCCCTGTGGCACACAAGGTGTAGTTTTTGAGTTTCTGCTTTCCATTTTCAATAGTCTTACCTGGAATAAGAATTGCCCTATCTAACTTCAACAGATCCTGTGTTATCTGTTCTCAATACCTCAGCCTTCTCCAAGTGCTGTGTAAGAGCACAGCATAGACACAGTGAGAGCCTTGTGTGCAGAGCCCCTCCTTGGGGAAATACTGATCAATACTCACTTCACAAAACCCTCACATTTTTAATGTTTAGGGCAGCAAAACCTGAACATCATGACTAGTGTACAGGTTGCTTTCCAACCCAAAAGACCCAGTGTATTCATTTGCCCTTGGTCCAGTAGAAGGAGATAATTTCCCATTGGCTTCAGTGCTATTCCAATGCCATTCTTGGCTGTAGGAAATTGGAGAACTTCAGTTTCTGTCAGGCTTCTTTTGTAGTCACATCTGTGATGCTGAAAAGCACTTTATTTTAAAGGTGCAAGTAAATGATTGCCAACAGTATAAATTAGGGAGTTTAATGGAACTGCTTGAAGGAAAATTGATAGTTTCAATTTAAATCAAGTCACCATTTTTAAAAGTTGAAATTATTTTCCTTATATTTTTCAGTGCCTTCTTTGGACTGTTGTGATTCATCAGTTGGAGCTCAGATTATTTCAAAATCAAAAGAACTAGGTAAAGAATGGAAATGCTTAATATCTGATCATTTAGAATATTTTAAGGGTATATTTTTACATGAGACAAAAATTCCTTTTCCTGTGGTTTTGTAACACACAGCATTAACTATCCTTCAGTTACCACAGCATGCTTTCCATTTTTTTTTTCCTCATTCTCTCTTCTTTCTTCTCTCTTGCCTGCCATACCTGCACTGTAATAATTACTTTAAATTATGCTTTGATCCTACAGTCTTAGCTGCTTGCCTTAATATCAGCAGTGGTGATAACACAGTGTGGCTGAGTCAAGCATGTACACAAATGTTTACAGGCTTGAGATGTTAGGAGGATGCAGCTTTTCTGTATTTGTCTGGTTTGTGCTAGGAATTTATAATCCTGACAAGCCTACTCACAAGTCAGTCTTTACAATGATAGTACCCAGCAGCTTCCATCATGTTAGGACAGCTTCCATCACATCAGAGTTTTTTTTTTCTATTTGACACCTGAGAGAAAGTTCTCCCCTCAAATATTCAATCTGATAAAGAGTGTGAGATTTTTTGAAACGTACACCTTTCAGGTTCTGTGTAAGAAGGCAGTCAAGTGGGAAGAATTTGTTCAGAACCAGCTGTATTGTCAGATGTTACATGAGGAAATGTTTTTGGTTAAATGGAACAAATGTTATTATATTTGTCTGTTTTCAAAAGTTGTATTACCAAATCATGATTTAATTGGCTCCAGAGAGCTGAAGCATCATTGCAGCCTCTTCATTATTTGGCAATTCCCTGAAAGTTCCCAAGCTTCCACTTGCAGGGCCTCAGCACAGGTGACAGGGCCTTTCTCCATGGTGAATTAAAGAATATTAGAGTTTATCAGTGGACTCAGTTGTCATTTAACAGCTTGAGGAGGAAGCAGTCTTGCAGGTCTTGGGAGACTTGGGTTCTACCCACAATTTCCTTTTTGATCTTGAGCAGCTCACTTGATACAACTTGGGTTTTTTGTCTGCCTATGAAATAGGGCTGATAACTTCTCTGAGTTACCCGGAGTTCTTGGAGATTTAAGGTTATTAATAAGATGAAGGTAAAGTGCTGAGGGCTGGATGGGGGCCTTGGCTGACAATCATCAAGGACCCAAAGTATGACTTGCACAGTTTTCTGTGGGTGCCAGTAATACAGAAATACCCTGCAAGGCACCAGTTTCCATAATCAAATTGTTCTTTCTAATGAGTCCTTGATATAAGTTGTTTCATAGCAATGTAATGGATTATTGCTGGATTTGACATCAGACTCTAAATCATAAAGCTGTAATTGTAATATGTAAGACAGTGTCTGATATCTCTGGTTTATTTATTCCAATTTCTTCACTCATGGGTCAGCTCCATACTTGTGGATTATTAACTCTTGTAAGTGCTATTCCTAAAAAATCAAAGACTTGTAAATTAAAAGAGTTTTATATTGCTGTTATGATTCATTCAACTTTTATAGACCCACCGAAGACATACACCCAGGATGGAGTCTGCTTGACAGAATCCGGCATGTCTCAGTTACAGAGCCTCACTGTTACAGTACCGAGAAGAAAACGGACGAAACCAAAGCTTAAACTGAAGATTATAAATCAGAACAGTGTGGCTGTGCTTCAGACACCCCCAGATGCCCAGTCAGAGCACTCAAGAGATGGGGAGATGGATGACAGTAGAGGTAGCAGTCTACTTTTGGCATGTCTTGTAGCTTGGAGTGTTGCAGTACCTGTGTGTATTGCAAATATCCCTGGGAGTTTTTATTACGCTGATACTCCTGTGTTCTGTACAGAATGTTTTATGGAAATTTCTTGAACAGTAGTCACAGCTTATTGTTGTCCATTTCAGGAATTTTCCTTGTTGTTCTGTTTATGGGTCATCCATCCTGTAGGAAACTCACCTTTCTAGGGCTGCCAGCACTGGAAATAGCAGATGATTTTTTGTCTAATCTTTGGGTTACCTGTGGAAAACCTTGCACACTGACAGAGTATAGGTGTACTCAAATTCACTGCAAACTGAAAGTGTTGGCTCAGCAAAGCAACATCTGTATCACTGAGAGGCTGGTACTAAAATCAAGTGGGAAAGTGGAGTAGTTCTTTGCTGAGAATATTTCTCTTTTCTGAAAGGAAAGTCAGTGATCTGGGCTAAAATCAAGTGGGAAAGTGGAGTAGTTCTTTCCTGAGAGTATTTCTGTTTTCTGAAAGAAGTAAGGCAAGAGTCAGTGATCTGGGCTAACACTTGCATGGTGCAGCACTGTTGTCCATGCCATGGTCTGCCTGTTCATGCTGAGGAGGGTGATGGCGCAGTAGGTGTTAATCCATGGCCTGGGACAAGGCTCCTTCCAGTGGCAGGTGAGAAAGTCATTGCCTTGGTCATGTAGGTGTCTCTGGAGAGGAAATGAGGCACACAGGCACCCCCACCTCCCCACAATTCTGTTACTGCAGCACTGCCTTGTTAATCAGGTTAAATGTCATAAGAAGCTGGGTAGTTTAGCCATCAGTGAAGTTTCAGTGTTAGCTTATTGATAGAAGTATTATTCCTGTTGTTTAATGAGCACTTTCTTACCTTCTGTTGTTGACTAGAACTATTCTTTACTAAAAATAGCTTCCTTTTATTTCTTTATAACCTTTTAAACAGTTTGTTTTTCTTTCATGTCTTTCAGTATTCACAGGGTTTGGTACATCATCCTAGCATAATATGGACTCTGAAATTTCATCTCGTATTTTCATATTCTCCATCAATTGGATTTTTGACAGCAAAAAATGCTTTTGAATTTGGAGGCAGCTAGTCACTTCCCTTGTTCTCTTTCAGTGGTTAATAATCTTTATTTTTAAAAATGTGTGCCTGTTTTCTATGTGACTTTTTCTGACTTCTTTATCTGCTTGTTGGCTTCTATAAGTGGTAGGTCTTTACAAGTAGATAACAGGATATATAGGTGTGATACCAGGGTATGAAAGGGAGAGCCAGAGCATCCACAACTTCAATTTCAGTTCTGTTCACCTTTTGTTGCCTTTTTGAGAGATAAAGCACATTGATGTGTGTGATGGTAACAGCACAGTGAGTACATGGGAGATAGGTTGGATTTCCTTGAAGCTCTGGGTGTGTAGGGCTCTACTCTGGAGAGGAGGGATCAGTGTCTATCTCCAAATATCTGGAATTTTTGTATGAGCATCAGCATGAATAAGGCTGTGCCATGGCTTTGATTGGAGTAACACAGTGTAGTAACACCAGGGAAAAGGAAAAGACCCTTATTTTGACTACTGATGTTCCAGGTGGAAAAAAGGAGGCTTGATCCGGGAAAAGTGAGCTCATGGAATTTTGTTACCATCTTGTCTGTAGGCTTGCATCAGGTTCAGATTTCATTGGGTCTTCGACATTTTAGAGTCCACTTGAAAGTTGAGCTTGCTTTGGGAGCTTCAGCTTGGTGGCCTTTGCCATCCACTGGCCTTGTTGGTAGAACTCAGTGAGGTCTTTATCAGCTGGAAAGTCTGGGCCATGACCTAGGCTCTGGAAGAGTGAGGGTTGCAGTTCTGCTACAGCAAAAGTAGGGTGAAAGAATCCAGCTCTGTTATAACAGTATTTCTCCCTCTTAAAATTGCATGGGGTTTTACTCCATCTAGAATTATACACCTGTATCCAAAGCAGAACATGAGAATTCCAGTATCTTTTCAGGGGTGAGAGCATATTTAACATTTCAGAAGGTTTATGATTAAATGAAGATGCAAGGTCTTTTTGGGGATATCAAGAAGAATTCGTTCCCTCTCTCTTCAACACCAAAGGCTTTTTAATGTCAACATACTTTACATCTGTTTCTCCCCTGCTTTCCTACAGAATATAAACTCTAACTTTGAATTATAGTCTTCATCTTCAAGGCTGAGTAATTCCTTTGGGCTGAATTTTGTATTATATAAATCAAATTCCTCTTCATAGATCAGTCTGCTTTCAGTCAGTCACACAGCTTCAAGTCATGAGCCCGCTACACTAGAAGTCATTACACTTTACCTTCCAAGTGCAGGCTGCAGTTTTTGAGTGTCTTCTCAATAGAAAAAAAGCCCTGTCAAAGAAAACTGAGGAGGACAGTGAAGAAAAGGAAGTATCTATTGGTAAATTGGATCCATATTCCTTGATGTATTAGTTAGAGATTGTCAGACACTTAGAACAAGCCTCTCCAAAGGAGGTACCAAAAACTTTCTCTGATTTACGTGTACTAATTACAGCATTGATTTGCTGGTTTTGTCTAAACATCATCTCATAGGAAATGTGTGTATAGATAGGAATGGGTTTTCCAGAAATGTCCAGGGATTATGATTATTTGTCACCCTTTTGAAAAATCTGTCATTCTCAGCCAGTTTCTCATAAAACAGTCAGATGTGGAAATTTTGTAAAAAATAATTTCCTTTGGCTTTTCCAGTTAAAGTTACCATTGCTTCTTTCCTGCAGAAGGTGACCTTATGGATTGTGATGGAAAATCAGATTCCAGCCCAGAACGGGAAGCTGTGGATGATGATACCAAAGTGGCTGAAGGAGCTGATGGGATTAAAAAAAGGAAGCGAAAACCATACAGACCTGGTAGGATAGAGTAACTTAGATCATTGTGTGTCCATTGCTCATTTTTTTCTGTATAATTACAAAAAAAAAAAATTAGAAAACACTATGCAATTCTGAAGTATTCTACTGCTTATTGTTGACTGTAGATTTTTTTCCCCTATTCTGTTTAAAGTTTTCTTTTATCTTCTTTGCCAAAACACTTTTCCAAAGGTTGCTGGTCAGCAGTGCTCTTGTTCTTAGTGTGCTTCTCAATTACTTGTAGTAGTTCAGATCTGTGCCTTATTGATTCTTAACTTGATAGGAAATTGTGCTGTATTTCTATAATTGTTGAAGGAGAGTTTTTTCTATGTGTATATTTATGGCAATATCTGAACTTCAGACAACTTTTTGCAGTTATTTTATGTGTTTTCTGAAACATTTTAAAAGAGTAGTTTACCAGGTATTTGCAGATTACTTCTGACAGGTGAATTTTAATGAATTCAGTTACTGGATGAATTAATTTATTTTAATTTCTTTGTGCAGTTGACTTTTAATTATCCTGACTGAATTAATTAACTGTCTGTCTTGGGTGCACAAACAGTTGAGCTGTATCCACGTAGAATACATCCATTACTTGTCCATTAGTTTTCTGCAGCCAACAATTCCCTTGGAAAATGAAACAGATCTGTATCTGATACATTTAGATACATACACACCAACTGCAAAGATCAGGAACTCTGCAGTCAGTCTCTAATGAAGGATTCAGGAGTTCCAGGCCACTATGATGTTGATTAAGTATCTTTTTATTTGGGGTATGTCCTTCTCTGGTAGCATCATTTGGCGAGGTGGGCTCTCTAGAGCTATTTGCAGAGGATTTTTTGTGGTCCTTTGAGGTTCTTTAATAGGTTTCATTTGGTAGATTGACAGCTAATTCCAGCAACTCCTCAGTTTGCCCCAAGGGAGGGGAAAACCAACACCTGAATGTTGCCAGGTTTGGTGATTTGAACTTCTTGTGGATGTTCCAGAGTCCTGAAATTCTGATCATTTTTCATTACATGTGTACCCAGTGAGACATAAAAATTCAGAAATGTCTCATAAAATTTGAAATGAAAACTCATCAAGTATCTCAGATTCATTCCTAGACATCTAGATGCAGCAGTCTCCTTGACCTGCAGAGTAATCTTGGCTCTCATTTGTACTATGAAACACAGTTTTTATTCAATCCATTGAATTTATACTTCCTTGTTCAGGTATTGGTGGATTTATGGTACGTCAGAGAAGTCGTACGGGGCAGGGGAAGACAAAAAGATCTCTGTCCAGGAAAGATTCTTCTGGATCTGTTTCTGAACAGTTGCCTGGCAGAGATGAAGGTAAGTGCAGGAATTTGGTGTTAACTGTTTGTTCAAAAGCAGTACAGCTCAGCAACATGTATGTTTGTCATGATGGCTTTATGAATTCCACTGAAAATACCCATTCCTGCAGAGCTATAATTTCAACAGAGCCCATGATGTAGAAAGAAACTGAAATAATGAATTGCAGGCTGCTGTAGGAGATAAATAGAATTATTATTACTATTATTATTATTATGTTAGAATTAGAGCAATCCTCTTTCTCCAGATGTAGCCCTGGTCCAGGGGTGTCTTCTGGACCATCAATTTTAATACTCAGCAGTGTTTCATATTCCATGAGTGTGTCTAATCAATTTTTATAAATCTGTTCATGCTCTAGGAAATCCTTTATTAGAGAGTTTAGTGATATGTTATTGTTGTATGAAAAAATAATTCCTTTTTATTTTAAGCCAGATATCAGATATCTGAGAGATTCATAAGCTGTCCTCGTGTTTAATGTTATGAAAGATTATTTTTTAAAAATCATTCATTCTAGAAATATTTTCTAGTTGTATATCATATTTCCCCATCAGTGTTGCCTTTTCCAGGGCTGAAGAATCCTTGACTTTGTTGGGTGCCTGTTCCCATGGCAGAGCCATTTTCATGCCTCTGACACTGCAGTTCTCAGTAGATTGGGCACCTAACAAGAAATTAGATTTTATTCATGGGCCTTTTTCTCTTTCTTGCTGTGTGTGATTAGACTAAATTATTCCATCCATCTGAAGTTGCTCACACTAATCTAAGGGATGTTGAGGTATCATTCAGGGGAGATGGGGAATGTGTTTCGTTCAGTGCCTGTTCCCTGGTAAGTCAGTAGAAGGAGGCAACTGGATGGCTGATACCACCCCAGTTAAAGACCCTGGCCTGAGATTTCTCCTGTCACTCTCTCCTTTCTGTTTAGATATTGGTTTTTTACCTTTTGTAGAGCCAGATCAGTCTCTTGCTGTAGATTTGTACAACGTGGTGGAGACTGGATCTTTGCTACAGCATTGAGGCAGTGTTATTGAAGTCTAACATTCAAGTGTTGGCTGTGCTTGCATTTGTAGAACTACTTCATAAAGCCAATAAACATTTCTTTTATCAGTGCAGCCAGAGATTCTGATTAAGTTCCCAATCTTGATGTAGTGTTTGCTTTCTCTTCAATATTAATGTTACAGCTGTGTTTCTGCTTTGTAAATAGTATTCAGTGTAGCATGCTGCCTTATTTCAGGTTGTGCTGAAAATCTTGTGCTAGATCTTTTCATTTGCATACGGGTCAGCTTCTTTAAGTAAAACTTTTTTTTTAAAAATTGGCTAAAAAACTAATTCCCCATTCTGGGTAACACTACAATGCATACTGTTAAAAAGGAGTATACTTAAGCAAGTATTCTTCAGTTGAAAGTTGGAGTTTCTTTTTGTGCTCAGGCACAATTGCTAGTTGAGAAAAATACAAATCATAGCTTGCCAAGAGCCTCCTTCTCAGTGGCCAGTTCTCATTCAGCTTTACCAGGATTTTTTGCACCCTTGTGGCATCCACTCCTTTTCTCTGTAAAGTCTCTCTCTCAGTCAGTGCAGAGGTCAGTGCTGGTGAACCTCATTCCACTCATGGTCCTCTGGATATCCTACAGGAGATCACTGCAGTACAAAGCAAAGCTGATTTTATTACCATGATAATTCAGTTTCTTAAATAACTTGCCAGAGTCCTTAACTTCATGTAATTTGCTTTGCCAAGACAGAAGTAGCAGAACTTGAAAAGTTCTGCATTACCTGCAGTGTTTTTCTTGCTCTGTTGTAATAAAATACTGAATGATTGATGAGCACTGTGTGCTTTTGTGTTTATTAGAAAAAGCAGTGCCACTTTGAAATATGACAGCTGAATAAATGTGCAATTTTTCTTGAAGGGCTTCTTTATAGATTTCTTTTTCTAGGCTGTTCATTATTGATATGATAGTTCTTTCTCAGATTTTTAAAAAAATTAGTTTTTTGCTTCTAATTTGAGAAAAAATAGTGTATGGAATGAAAGGTGGTTAATGTGTAACTCAGCATTGATGACACTGGAGGTACTTCTTCAGTGGAATTGTCTTTTTAAATACCTGGTTGAACAGCACCTATAATTTCTGTCAAATTGGCAAATTCTTAGGTTGCCTGCAGAAGTTAAAGGTCTGTGTGTCCCTGGGAGGTACAGCAGTGTTGTGGCTGGTGCCACATCTGGCATTTCCTGCTGCCAGAGCCTGGGTGGCCAGGGCAGTTCACAGCTGGATAAAAGCCGCTTTGGAATGCATCTGGAGGGATGTGCAGTAACCCACACAGCCAGAGGTGGCCAGATGTGCTGCCACTGTACATTTAGAGCAAAATACTGAGTGGTTTATTTACTTGTGCCCTGATGTTCCTTTGTAGGTTGGACAGAGCAGCTGCCAGACACTCCAGTTGAGGAGTCTACCCCAGCTTCTGAAAGTACTGAGAAAATCAAAAAGCGTTACAGGAAAAAGAAAAATAAACTCGAAGAAACCTTTCCTGCCTACTTGCAGGTAAAGCTGGTGGTCTGCTCCTTGTCTTATAAATCTGTTTAAAAGCCTACTCTTCATGTGTTGTTTCATAGTTCATTTAAACCAGTACTGTTTCTTTTCTGATTCCAAAATGATGATTTAAATGAAATGGGTTTTCTGTGAAGAACATTCATGAGCTTGTACAGGGAAGTGTATATTATGTTAAATCTCCAGGATTCTGGAGAATCCTTCTCAATGTATTTGGATCTCTCCTTGTCCTGAGATGAGATGGGGTGGAAAATCATTCTTTTGCTGCCACATGATGTTTCCACATTCAGCCCTGTAGGATGTCTTAGCCTGATCAGGCCACTTCCTCAGCTTCTCATTTTGCTTCTTGAGGATTGTAGAACATGGTTTGATAAGGGAAACTTGTTTCCTACAGTTTTATGGATTTATATGCCCTGCATCTCCCTACCTCAATAGTGTCTGCTCTTCCCTTCCATTGATTTCCTGGTGTCCCTGGCATGTAAGAGGCAGCAGTTATGGATAATAACCAGGATATTAATGGTGATTGAGCAACTTTCCTTCCATTAATCAGGTTACAAACTGGCTGGTTTATATATATATATATATATATATATATATAAATCAATCACTTATTTGGCTTGTTCTTCTTCTCAGCCCCCTTCTTCATAGTGAAGGGAACTTGCCAAAGTTTTAACTTTCATTGTCTTGTAGATGTTCACCAGACTTCATGGCATGAACTGTGTTCAGATTGAAAGCAAAAAATTAACAGAGAGGCAGAACATTTTCTCTTTAAAAGATAGTATTTCATTAGTGGGGAAGTGACTTGGAAAGAAAGTACTTAAACAATATTTCCTTTGGACTAATGAGGACAAATACTTTTAATGCATGTTTTACTCCTTTAATACCTAGAATATTTCTTAGATTCTTTGTTGGCATTACAATAATTGCTACTGAAAAATCTATATTTAGATTTATTTTTAGAACTGTATCCTAAATCAAGATTTTAAAGACAACATGGGAACATGTCCCAACTTGTTATATAATGAATAAAGGTTGGCAAATTACTGAGTATTCAGGCTTAGGTGAGTGATAGCTGTTACATAATATTTTAAAAGCCACTTTTATAATGTAAGTTAAACATCTTCAAGTGTTTTGTTATTGCAGTTAGACATGAGGATGATTTTGTGAAATGCAGTATATGGTGAGTCTCAAAATGGAACCACAATTCTACATCAAGTTGCCCAGTTATGTGCCCCTTCTTCAGCTCTCCTTTTTGTGCAAGGAGAAATATTTTAAATAATAAACAAATTGTGACAGACAATAACACTGTATTGGTATGCTCTCTGTGCTACATATGAGTAAGAAGACTTAAGTTTTTCTGTATAATTTTAAGGCATGAATTTAATCCTAAAACTTTGGTCATGTAGCTTCCTCAGGTAAGTTGTAGCCACTGTAGCACTCCTCACAGCCTGGAATAGATATGGCCATACTGGAGTGTTTGTGAGACTGTGCTTTTATATTCGTAGTAATCCTTGGCTTTTAATTTTAACTTTGTCATTTACTCAAATTTTTCAGTCAATACAGTGTTCTTCCTACATTAAATCATTTTGTCTTCTTTGCAGGAAGCTTTTTTTGGGAAGGACTTACTGGATACCAGTAGACAGAACAAGATGAGCCTGGATAATTTACCTGAAGAGTCACTTCCACTTTCATGTAAAACAAACTTGGCCACCAATTTCCTGGATCCTTCATCTGACCCCCTTCTTAGCTCCACCTCCACTCCAGCTCAGGCAAAACTGGGAGCCCAAGGTATACAAACCTGAACTTAGTGATAACTCAGTAGTTTGATTTTATTGTGATGACTGGGCCTTTTCCACTCTATTTTCTTCTTTCCTCCCACAGTTTATCTGCTGTATTTTTCAGCATTCTATGTATGAACTGTCCTTGTGAGGTTAACTAACACTGATATTTAGTGATATTCTTCTCAAGGGCTCCAGCTGTTGCAGAAAGAGCAGTGGATGACACAACAATTGGCACTTAAGGCAAATCTGCAACATCTTGACTATAATATCCATGGCTATAAAATCCATGAAAATGAACTCTGTGTAGGAAAAAGCATAGAGTTCATTATAGAAGAAAACATAGATACTGTCATTAAAAGATATTTTTAGTAGTTTAGTGAATACTAGTTGGATGAATATCATCCATCTTTACTGTTTTAGATTATTTTAGGTTGCCAGTCCCTTGGAATTTTTCTTTCACCATGTCCTTTCTGAACATGAGTGCCCTTTCCAGGTACAGTTTGTAACCCCTAGGCAATCTTTTGCTTCTGCTATTGCAGAACCTTACTGAAGGTTCTGCTGAGAGTTTTGCAAATAGCCAGAGGGTTGTAAAGTGCTGCTGAAAAAGCAGCCTCACACAAAAGAGCAATTAAAACCTTACTGTCTACTTGAAATTATTTTTTCTCTGTCATGTAGTAAGTATATGCTGTTAGCTAGAGGTGTCTTTATTTTAAGAAACTGCTACTTTTTCTTTTGTATATTAATTAATTTATGGCCTGTGTTTCAGCTGATCCCCAAAGTTTTTCCATCCATAGCTGTTTGCACACACTACCACAGTTCCCACTGTCCAGAGAATCATTTGAAGAAAGGTCACCTATTTGTGATTGTTACTCAGTGAAAATCTGCTAAATGAAAAGCAAAAGGCTATATTATAATTAAACATTGATTCTTCTACAGTTGAAGTTGTGAGTAATGGAGAATGCAAAAAAGTAACTTCCCTTAAGGTGAAGCTGCTGGAAATGAAATGTTGCATGGTCTATATTTCCTCAGTTCCAGCACTACAAGAAGATAAGATCACTATGACTTATTTCCACCCTGGCTTTCTTTTGAAGCCAGAGAAATTCAACTTCAGAGGTCTTTGCTGGCCTATCCAACTGCAAGCTTGAAGTTACTAATATGTTCATGTCTTATGGTAGTACAGGGGTTTAGAAATTCATGAAGCTGATGTTAATTTAATGGTCTATTTTTCCAAAGTCTGAAAATTCTTCATAAAAAAGCAGAGTTGTAAACTTTGTAGTTTCATCTTCTTTTTTATTCAGAAATGAATAATAAAGATGTGGCTATTAATAAATAAATCACCAGTAATGGCTTTAGTGGATAACCTACTGTCCTTTCCATTTGACATGTGAGACACTCAAAGGCTTTCTGGTCATAGCAATGTTCTCAACTCAATTGTCTTTCTCAGTTCTCTTGCAACTGTTCAGAGTTCCAGCCAGAAGAATTGTGTCCAGCTGGAGCTCTTTGGTGTAGTTGGGGCACCAGTGGGTGAAGTCACCTTCCAGTATTGATCAGTTCCAGTGCAGTTGGGAACTCTCTGCCTGTGACTTTCTGGGACACAGTGATTTCCACAATAGCATCCCCCTGTGTGAGAGGTTCCCTGGCTAATTGCAGAGCTCCCTTCTGGTTGGAGCTGCAGAGGAGCTGCAGATGAGAACAGTGTCCCAGGGCACTGTGGTGTTTTCATCATTGCCATACAGACCTGGCTGTGGAGCCGGAACAACATGAACTGTTTGTTCCCTGCACTGGGGGGCTGCAGGACTGTGTTGTCACCAACTGGGATGTTTTCCTACACTGCCACTTCCCACAAGGATTGCTGACTCCTGTGAGAGTCCTTCCTTAATTGCACAGGTCTTTTCCACAAGGAAAATGTTCTTCTCTTGGAAACCCCACTTGGATAATCCCAGGATGAAGGGTTGGGTATGTTTGTTCATCTTCCAGAGAGCTCTTTAACATCTAAAGCAGTGACCCTGCTCTGTTTTCCAGCAGGTACCCAGCACTGCTGGGGAGGGCAGTGATGTTCAGGCTGCTCCTGAGCTGACAGTGCATTTCAGGGACATGCTCTGGGATTTATTCATTCTCACACCTCAGTTAAGGGTAACTGGACCTTTCACTAGCCAGGATGGCAGCGGTGGTGGGGATTGGCAGAGCTGGACAGAAGAGGCGTTTGGGAGTCCTTTGTTTACTGTTAATTTCTAGAAACTGTGCCTGAAGTGAGCTTTAGGCTCCCAGCCCTGCTTTTGTCTGACAGAGAGGTTGCTGGTTTTATTTTCAGTTAGAAAGGTCACCTTTGCTGTTTTTATACATGTGGCACTCTGCATGGCACCAACCCTTAAATCACTTCCCAGTGCTGGAACAGAGTGCAAAGGTTTGCTCACAGGTTCATGGGGGAAGTTGAAGGTGTTGCTTTAGATCTGTTGCATTCTGAGGACTGTCTGCCTCTCTCTTGAGTTTCCTGACCTATGTGTCCCTGATGAAAAAGAAGCCACTTGGTGAGGTGTGTGCTGTGAAGGCTCTGGTAATGTGACCTTTCCTTTAGTTTGAAATAGCTTAAATTCAGTGTATTTTTTCTGGAAGTACTAAAAAAGTCATCTGTTCAAGTGAGGTCTCCAGAGAATGCTAAAGAAATTGTTCCTAGACAAAAGGAGAGGAGTTGTCTCAGTCTCTGGAACTGATTCAGGTGCTGCTGGGACATTTTATGACTAGAAATGTTACTGTGTTATTAAACATCTTGGGATGGCTGCAGCCTTGGGAGAGGCATCTTTATGATTTTAGAACTTCATAAATAAATAAAGAGCTGCATTTGAGGGATCAGGCTCACAAGATAGCATTAGAACTGTGCTCTCTTAGAGATCCAGCATTACAAGCAAATTATTTTCCTTTTTACATTGTCTTGGCTTTCATCTCCATTCTGAAAAGAGTCAAATTAATGAGCAGTATTGAGCTGTTTGTTTGGCAGCAGATGTCAACCAGCTATTGATTGTGATCTGAAGCAGCTGACTCAAGTGATTTCGTTGTTTCCAAGATAATATTTAACACACATGGAATTAAAACAAGGAAAAAATAGAAGAAAAAAAGTAAAAACATGCTTTAGATGAGATGTCTTGTGTGAGTTTCATGGATTATAGACTCTATCCCTCTGCTGTCACCAACACTCAAGTCTTTTTATAGACTTAACAAACTCCATTTTGAAAGCAGGATGGTTTTTCCAGCTTATCTCATATGAAGGCCACTGTGGAATCTAATTTCCTTCACTTGTGGAATCCTAATTTTCCTTCAGTTAGAGACCTCAAATTTGAAGCCTGAATTTATTCATGGCCAATTTGTAGCTACAGGTGGTAAACTTTGTATCATTAAATGTTAGATCTTTTCACCTGAGCTCCTCCCAGTTACTTACACAGTATATTTATATTCACACTAGAAGTTGAATTGTTAGGGCTGTGGAGAAAAGCACCATAACATAAAATACTAGAGAAGAATTAAATGCTGCCAGTACAGTCCCAATGCTTCCTTCATGGGCTTTTTTCTCCCTGATGCTTAGTTGCCTTCAAGTTAAGTTGAGGAAAGTTAAACAAGGGCTAAGATCAATCCATCAGCCAGCTGAAGTTATCACATCACCTTGTGGTGCCTGCTTACAGTGACTTGCATAATTACACCAAAGTGCCAGAAGGAAAAAAAGTATCTGAAAAAACCCAAACAAACTAAAAAAACCCCAAAAAAAGAACCCACCAAACACCCAACAACTAGGTTGTGTTGAGAGACCTACATTTAACAGTACTTTTTATCTGGTACACAAATAACTGTGCCTGCAAAGTGGTGTGGCTTTGAGGCACTTGGAGATAGTTCTGCTGGTATCAGTAGGAGCTGTATTTTGTTTATACATTTAAATGGACTGATCTGCACTGGGTTATTAATCCACCTTGTTGAGTGGCAGATATAAAACCTGATTTAATTAGGGTGGTTTCATCTTGTCTGCATTACAAAGGGTTAAAGTGAAGACTAAAAGTAATAAAGTGAGGAAAAACAATTTTCATTTTGACTTGGTAATGGAAGAAGGGAAAAGGGTTGTCTCTGAAAATCAGCAGAAGGCAGTTGTAATTCATTGTTAAACTTAGCAGCTTGGAAAGTAACCTCATGATAGAAGTAAATCCTTGGCACCAGGCTCTGAATTAAGCTGTATATTTTCCTGGGGTAGTTGGATTGTAACAATGGGAAATACATCTGTATTTTTCTGAAATGTGTGTGTTCTTTGGCTTTCTGTTCCCTCTTCTCCTGGCCATATATTTGTTTTCCACATTATATGTTTTGTGATTTGTTTTATTTCTTTTTTTTCTGTTAAATTTATATTTGCCATCTCATCATGTTTTATTGGTCTGGCAGTGATTGCTCATGTAGTCATGACAGTCTGCAGTTTTACTGAAAAATATTTTTCTCAACTTTTGTTTGTCAAACATTTTTTGCAAATGTTGCACATCTGTAATAGTCCAAAGCAACTAGTTAATAAAACCAGATGGGCCATTTGGAGTAATTCCTCTCTAGTGAATTGGAGGTCAAGAAGATAATAGTATCCAGAATTTATTATTTAATATTAAAGAATTTATTGCTAGACCAGGCAAGTTTTTCTTAGATGGCAAACAAACATGACATTTTTGTCTCTGGGTGTTACCACTCCATCAGGTTTTCTTCTGATCTTAAAAGTATCATCTTCAATTTCTATTTATTTACTCTTGCTTCTTACTCTAGTATTTCACTTCCCTATCAGGGTGTGATAACCAGGTGCTTCTGTATTAAGAAAGAGTGGTGGTAAAAGAAGTAACTGATTACCTTTAAAAAAATCCCACTCCTTGTAGATTTACTGTGAGCTGTCCTATATAAAACCCATTTGTTGACTTAAACATTCATGGGCCTTTGTGTCTCAGAGGTTGCAAGTTCAGAGTAGATTTTGGGGTTATTTTTCCCCTGGAATCATCCAGTCTATGTTTCACATGATCACTTCTAAAAAGACTAGACAATGTAAGCACATGCAGGTGGCTCAGTCCTGGCAGGGAGGGGCTGCTGCTCAGCACAGTCTCTGACCCCAGGGACCTGTGCAGTTTGACAGCAGAGGGGACCATTGGAGCCCAGCTGTGTTTGGGGCTGCAGCTCAAGAACATCACCAGAGATGCAGAAATGTTGATTTTGTCCTTTGCACCTTCTACAGGCAGCACCGACGATCCTTTAGCTGATCTTTCTGAGGTCTTGAACACTGATGATGATATTCTTGGAATACTTTCTGATGATTTGGTAAAGTCTGGAGATCATTCAGGTATGTATGTCCATGGGGTCTCTCCCTATTGTTTCCTTTTTTTCCCTCTTTGTTATAGATGTATTTGTTGGACTGTATCTGTAGGTTCTGCTCTAGGTCATTTCAGATACAATTTTCATATCTTAAGAGTATCTTGGTTTGGAATGATTTTGGTTTATTCTACCAAAAAAATGCCCAAACTTGTCAACATTTTGTTTTTACTTGGCTCTTTGCTTTGCTGCTTAAGAGAGGATAAAATGTAGCTGCCGTTGTCTCTCATACCTGCGTAGCTTTTTTCAGCATGCAGCTTTTTCTTTACTTTTTTTTGTTTTCGTGTTGTAATCATCCATTTTATCTGGTTTGGGTCCTGTAGGTCTTGATTTATGCACTTTCCAGGTTGAGAACTCACCCTCCCCATTTGGTAAGAATCTAAACAATGGATGATCCATGGTTAGCAGTAGCCCTCTTTTCCTAGTGGTTTTAGCTGAAAGAACTGCATGTGTAGAAATTGCTTCTCCTTTACTGTGTCACTAATTCATGTTTCATTTTCCACTCTGTGGTGTTTGACTCTAACACGACCTCTGAACTCTGCACTCTGCCTTTAAGAGTCCTGCATTAAGTTTTGCTTATAGCTTTTGAAAACCTTCCTTAGTTTTTTGTGTTTCATCATACAGACCCATGCATTTTCTTGCTGCCACTGTAAATATTACTTCCTGTAGTAGTGTGTAGTTTTTATCATAATGGTATATTTTGTAAATGAAAAGCATTTTTATCAATGTGAGTATATAGAAGCATGATTAAAGCAGTCAGTATCCTTTTGTTTTCACTGGATAATGGTTCATCACTTTATGTTAAAGACAGGTTGACAATAAGTAGAATGGCATGTTTTATTATTTTAAATTTGGGGTTATTTGGTAATTATTACAGAAATATATTTTAAATACAAAGGACATGATTCTTTTTTCCCAGATTTTTCTCATTTGAGAGATTTATTGACTTGTTAGGGATGTTAGGAAATTTATGTAGTGAGTTCTGTTTTCTTAGTGCCAATAAATCACTTTGATGTAACCCTTAATAGTGAGGATTTATTTTTGAAAGAGAAACTTCTCTAAGTTGTTTTATATTGGCTGTACCTCAACAGCATTTCAGTAAATATTTTGTGTAATATTTGAAGTGAACCTAAGGTACATGAGGATGAACCATGTTTACTACTGGTGTGATTCTTTTCAAACAGTGAAAAATAGATAAAGTGGAACTATATTCTGAAACCTATACATTTGAAACCATGCTGAACCTAAACTCAGTAGTCTTACTTCCTGTTCTACCAGTTGCATTATATTCAATTAACATTCCTCAAACAATACAATAAACTGGAGGTAAAGAGTGGGAAAGGTTTTTTTACCTTTTCTAATCAGTGTTTTGTTTTGCCTTACCTTTCAAATATTAGAAAGACCTGGTTTAATTGACAGCTGAATTCTAGGGGAAGGAAACAGGGCTTATGCTCTTTATTCAGTACTAAAAAATTTGCTATTTATGTCTAATTTCATATTCTTTCTTCTCCAGCTGGATTGGATATTGGCCCCATCTCTGATGATCCTTCTTCCCTGCCCCAGCCGAATGTCACCCAGAGCTCACGGTCACTGAGTGAAGAGCAGTTAGATGAAATCCTCAGTCCAGAGCTAGACAAAATGGTCACAGATGGTAATTGTTTTTGGTCCTTAATCTTGATCTTCTACAGAACTTATGTAGAAATCATCTTTTCTTTTTTCTTTCCCCCAAAGGACACATCTCTGTATTGTAACACACCTATTTGGGCTTGGTTGCACAATTACTTTCATTGCTTGCTCTGATGATTACTTACCTTGTGTTGCCTTTGCTTTGTCCAGGTGCTATTCTTGGCAAACTGTACAAAATCCCAGGTATGTGTTCTGATCCTCCTTGTCTTTTGTGGAGCACAGTTCACAAGCAATGCCAGCAACTCATGCAGAGTGTTTTTTGCAGAGCTGGGAGGGAAGGATGTTGAAGATCTGTTCACAGCTGTGTTGAGTCCAGCAGCCCCACAGCCAGCTCCTCTGCCACAGCCTCCTCCCCCACCACAGCTCATGTCTTTGCACAGCCAAGGTACGTTCCTCTGCTGCTTCTGTGGGCACCAGCCTGGCCAGGAGAGTTGTACACCTTTTAAATGCTGATGTGGAAGCAGGACTCATTGGACACTGTGCAAAATGGTGCAATCTGCCATTGTTAATTTGTGAAATACTATGCTAAACCTGTTCTGGAGGGAGTACGTGATTAACATCCATGTAAATGTTGCTAATAGAAAAGGACAGTTATTTGAGATTTTTCTGACATATTGGTGCTTTTACTTTAGCTGACACTTAGATGGTTTGGAAATTAGTCTGTGATAAAGCATGTGTTCTCTTCTGACTTCACACTTTAATTACTTTTGAGCACCTCCTCAAGGGTAAGGCAAGAGTCTATGTAACACTGATTTACTGAGTTTTAATATCTGTAAGAATGCAGTTTCATGTATTAGCTGGTCCTAATAGAAAGGAGGCTAAACAAATTTAAAATTTATCTTGGAAATTATACTTTATTTTTCTTCATACCTACTAAAATTAGCTTGAGTTAGATACAGCATCTTGCTCTTGTATTGAAGGCAAGAGACAGATTGATTTTTTATTGTTATCAGTAGAGCTGTTTTTTAAGCAGTATGTGGGAATATAATTGAATGTGCTCCTTTTCTCATCAGACATCACCTCCAGGGGGTTTTCCATGAGCTCATGTGAAGAGTGTCCAGTCTTTGATACTGGTACTACAAGAAGGACTATGCAAATTGATTTGACCACTGAATTAATCATAAGAAAACTGATTCATTCACTAGTTGGATCAGTTTTCATAAAAACAAAATACTTCAAAACCTCTTAGAAAGGAGAGTGTTTTAAGTAAATAATGAATTGATTTAAAGCAAAAGATAATTTCCCAGATAACTGGGAAACTGCCTGTTTCCCAGTTACTTGAGTACTTGTGGATAGGTCCAGCCTGTGAGCTTTGTAAGATTGTTCAGCTCCTCCCTGTGGGAACTGCCATGATAACAAAGTTTTGGATTTACAGTTTGGTTCTTCCCCAGTGGAATCATCCACAGATAAATGCTTCAGTGGTGGTGCAGCTTGTGTCAAGTTTCAGCAATTTCAGATAAAATGATTGCTCTCTTCTCATAGACATGTGAGCACACAGTGCAGACCAGAGCCCTGACTCCATCCTGTTTGTTTGCCAGGTCTTCACAGTTAATTATTGTGTTTACCAGCACAGTAACAAAACCTTTAGATCAGAAACAGTCTCCTAAAGTGGGAGAATGATACAGTGTCATCCTGCAGATACATCTGATTCCTGAGCTACTTCTGTGCTTTTAAGGAAATACTGGGGCAACAGTTACAATCTCACTTAAGTGGCGGAATCCAAAGGCCAGAGTTAATTCTGTGTAGCAACATCTGCAAATACCATCTGCTGGAATGGAACTGCCTGTGCCTCATTTGTAATACTGTAATCAAATAAATAACATTTTCTGCCTTCTTACTGCTAGACTGGACATTTAATTAGAAAATGTTAATGCTCATTTGAGTAGAGTTATCTGTTTCATTGGTTACAAATTAGGGAGTTAGTAGATAATGAGGCTTACTTTGGTACAAAGCTCAGGAGTCTCAGAAGAGGAGATGTTTAATTCAGGTGGCTAATGATCATCCTGCAAGGACTGAAATCTGCCTTCTCCATGGCTTGCTGCTTGTGTCTGGGTCAAACAAACATGAAGAACATGAGCTTTTAAGTTTATTACCTCAATATAAAGTGAAGTACCATGGCATAGAATTTTAAACTGATTTAAAATCTTTTCCAAAAAAGTAAGGTCAGCACTGTAAAATTTTAAAGCAATTAGTTTTTAGAGGAGATATTGTTTTCTTAAAGATTCCACCTCTGCCTTAGAAGCATTCACCCTTGAAAACTTAAATGAGTGACTTAATCTGCTTCTTTCCAGGAGAGAATGCATTTCCAAGAGTGCCCCTCATGAATGGTCTGATTGGCCCCAACCCTCATCTCCCTCACACGGCTCTGGCTGCTGGAGGAGGGCTGGGCACCTTCTCTCCCATTACACAGCAGCCATACACTGATGCCAGGTAAGTCCAGATGGAGAATAAAAGGTATTTGGTGTATTTAGCATAAAAAAAAAATCTAAGTAACAAAACCACCTGGAGGGTGTTGTTGGTTACTGATAATGTGATATTATTAGTTCTTGACAGCCACCACAAAACCTTGTGTGTTCTTGCAGTGTGTTCATTGCTGAGATAGCAAACAGAATGAGTACTTTGCTAATTGAGGGTAGGTTTGTTGTTTTTATGCAATCTGTAAAACAAATCCCTTTTCTGGTCTGTCAGGGATAAGAATCCAGCCTTCAATCCAATGGTGAGTGATCCCAACAGCTCATGGGCACCAGCTGCTCCACCTCTGGAGGGTGAAGGTGATACCATGTCCAATGCTCAAAGAAGCACCCTGAAGTGGGAGAAAGAAGAAGCTTTGGGTGAAATGGCAACTGTAGCACCTGTTCTCTATACAAATATCAACTTCCCCAACCTGAAGGAAGAATTCCCAGGTGAGTGATTTACTGAATCAAGTTGAATATTTTGCAGCAATTGCTGCATCTTGATTTGAAAGTATCTCAGAGTTATCATAGCCTTGTGTATTGACACATTTTTTGTTTGCAGACTGGGCTACAAGAGTGAAGCAAATTGCTAAACTGTGGAGGAAAGCAAGCTCTCAGGAGAGGGCTCCCTATGTGGTAAGAACAATTCCCACCTGCATTTGCATGCTTCCAGCAAACATACATTTCAATTACAAGGTTGTGTTGTTTTGTTCTGTTTTTAATAACTCAAGTTCAAGGTTTAGTGGTAGTTCCCTTACTGCAAGAAGATCTTTTTAATTTAACTTCTAAGTCTGAATATTTCTACCTGTATTCTTTGTTTTTCAGTCTTGGAATAAACTCTATTAGTACTGTGCAATGTAAAGACCTCAGCTGAGATGAGAACATTTGTGGCTCTCACTGCCTCTCAGCTACTACCTTTGATTCATGCCTCAAGTCATTTTTGCTCTGTCTCTTTCTAGGCAGAATCTCACCAGTTTCTTGAGAAGGATAATAACAGCTGATCATGAGATTTCTCTCCCTTTCATCATCCCCTCTCTCTGGGCTATTCTTTTTTCCCTGTTAGAGTTGCTGAAGTCTTTCAGCTATTGAACTAACAATTCCAGAGGTGTCAGTGCTCCCACCTCTGCTTTCCTCATTTACTTCTTCTCCTTGTGTTCTTGCTTTACTGTTCCCTTTCTCTGCTTACTCTCTTGTATTGCTTTGTATGGAGACTCTCCTGATAGCTTCTCCTATACATTTTTCTGGCACCATTTTGTGGGGAGCATGAAGGACTCCATTTTTCTCTCCAAAACCATTCACCTTCTTCACATCTGAGTTAAGTGAACACACAGGTACTTGTAGCAGCTGTCTGGAGTTATATGGTCATTGATTTCACCCTGCAGAACTTCTGCCATTCAGAGGGGGGTGACCCTTAAGCTTTGTTGAAGCCTCTGTTGAGGCCTGTGTGCATCCAAAGCATTATTGATTCTTTTGGACTTTCCAAACAAGTGCTGGCGAATGTACTTTTCTTTAAGTTCCATTCTCTCCTGGTTCTCATCTTTGTTTCTTCACAGCAGCAATTGGATTATCATTCTCACTCTACAGGTTTCTGTGGATTTTGCAGTTTTCAGTCTCACAGTCTTCCCCTACCTGCTCTTTTTTCATGTAGTCCCATCAGTAAACAAACTTCATTCCTCTGCATGTTGATGACTCAGAGTTTAGCAGTACTACACCATCTTCTACTGTCCAAATTCAAAATTGCTGTGATCTCTGGCTTAAGAGGATAAATCATATCCCAAACTCATTGTGAGAAGTGGAGTTCTTGACCTTTCTGAAACCCTTTCCACTTGAAAGAATAATACTCTTGTTTTTCCTTTGTATCACTGAGGCATCAGCATTATTCCACTTTTTATTCAGTGTTGCAATTTCAGCACCTTCAGACCTCTGTGTCACCTTGCCCATGCTGTAGTTGATCTTGGTGATTCCTTCTTTGTGATATTTATAAGATAATACCACTTACATGGGTGGCATTTACCACTTCACAGTTATTTCTATTACTGATTCTTTTTTTTTCATTGTTCTTAAAAATGCAGTCGTGTCCTTATGATGGATATCCAAAAGTCAGCAGCAAAAATTTCTTCCCTTATGTACAGGAGGAGAGGGCATGCTCCTGCACACCAGTATTTCCACAGCAAAATGTGGTTAATTCCTCTCAGAACAGTCCTTGTGCTTCTGCCATGCAGCTCCTGCTGGTGTTCCTGGCATTGTGCACACAAGAAGCTGCTGTGGTGCCTCTCCTGAGGGATTTACACTCTGAGGGGTTGAATGAAGGCTGAAATGAAATTCAGAGGAGTAGTAGTAAATTTTCACTGTTGCTTTTTACTTTACTTAGCATGCACAATCCCATCACTTACAGGGAAACATGACAGTGATTTTTCTGCTGCTGTGACATTGGTGCTCTCATCCATGTCACTGTTTCATTGTTGGGGGGGATGTATTAAAGCATTTTCCTTTAGGCAAGCCCTACTTGATAGCTGCAGATAAATTTGTGAAAAAGAGGATGTGAGGGCTTGGTTCACAAAAGAAATCACATCCTAGATTGGTGGTAAAACAGGCTCTTTGAAACTTCCATTAGATACTTTAAAGTGTCACTATGGCTGTAAAATGCCTCATTGAAGAGGAATTGCCGTGTCTCCATACAGTTTGTCCTGATCCATAAGCCCATATCCTATGTTTATACTGTTAACTGTTAACAGACCCAGATCTTTAGAGGTCATTTAATGGACTAGACTGTATTTTTCTTGTCATTGAAGTTCTCTACATTAGTGGCCTTTATTGATCCAAACATCATCTGCTGTGCTCAGCCTTCATGTAGTAAGACCACACCAATATGTGATTTGAAAGGTAAACTGGTGCTATTAACGATTTCTTGGCACAGCACAGTGCCTGCAACAGACACCCTCCTGTATAGAAAAGCTTTCTAATAGGTTCACTAATTTACTAATTGCTAGTAACCTCTTAGTTCCTTCCATATCTGTTAAACACAGAATTTCCATAGAGGTGTGAAATTTTTCTGTTTGGAATTCTTTCCAAAGTGCATAATGTCATTTCCACGAAGATGTGTGTGATTAAAACAGGCTGTACAAATAATTTGGTGATAGATTTTGTAGGAATAACAGATGCAGTGTGCCCACATAGTAAAAGAAAATAATTCTAACTGCATCTTTTCTCTTTTTCCAGCAAAAAGCCAGAGATAATAGAGCTGCTTTGCGCATCAATAAAGTACAGATGTCAAATGACTCCATGAAAAGGCAGCAGCAACAGGATAGCATTGATCCCAGCTCCCGCATCGACTCCGACCTCTTTAAAGATCCATTAAAACAGAGGGAATCAGAACACGAGCAGGAATGGAAATTCAGACAGGTGTGTAGCATTTAAGGTGTTTTGTTATTTTCTCCCTGCTTTTTATTGCATTGTAGGAATCTGTTGTAATAAAACCAGTTTGAATCTTTCTTTGTAGAAGAGTATACAGTCAGCCATTCTGCTTGGGAAGAAAATGGATGTTACCAGGAGATAAACTGTTTGTAAAAAACCTTTTCTTTAAATTTTGACTCTTAAATCCCGTGTATTACAGAAACAGGTTGTTCTTTCTCTGCATGGGTGGTCGCTGCAGTAGGTTTTTATTACATCCCTGTATTGCAGTAACTTTGTCCTGCAGACTGCTGCCTCATACGGGGCTGGATGTCTCTCAAAGCCCACACCAGTGCTGCATGTCAGTTACCTTTGTCTCCAGAGTATAAGGTTGGAAAGCAGCGATGCTTTTTAGGCAACCTGGGAAATGCTTATTCCCAGGCAAGCAAGATGCATGTCAAGGTAATTAAACTTTACAAATAGCTGGACTCTCTGCTCCCTTTGCATTTAAAATTTGCAATTATTTGTAACTGATATTGAATGTGTCCTGAGGTTTTAATTATAGATTCAGTCGTTAGAAAGATTTTGTATACCCTAAACTTAGAAGTGTAACATATTTCCTCATCATTTTAAAACAGCAAATGCGGCAAAAAAGTAAGCAGCAGGCCAAAATAGAAGCCACACAGAAGCTTGAACAGGTGAAAAATGAGCAGCAGCAACAGCAGCAGCAACAGCAGCAGCAGCAGTTTGGTTCCCAGCAGCTCCTGAACCAGTCTGGCTCAGACACACCCAGCAGCGGGATCCAGAGCCCCTTAACGCCGCAGACTGGCAGTGGCAGCATGTCTCCTGCACAGCAGACATTCCATAAGGATCTGTTCACAAAGCAGCAGCTCCCTGCTACGCCCACGTCGGCGCCCTCAGATGATGTGTTCCTAAAGCCACAGGCCCCACCTCCCACTCCCACCCGAATCCCAGTGCACGAATCGCTGCCTCAGTCTCAGACTCCTCAGACACCATCACAACAGATGTTTTCTCCAGGTTCCACAAACACAAGGCCTCCTTCTCCGATGGATCCCTATGCTAAAATGGTGGGAACACCCAGACCAGCACCCATCAACCAGAGCTTTGTCAGAAGGAACCCCATTGCCCCCTTGGATTCCTGTGCAGCACAGCCCTCCATATCTCGGGAGCCGTCGGGCAGCAGGCCCTCGCCAGTCAGGGACTCATGTTCTTCATCTCCAGGTAGCAGCGATCCCTATGCAAAGCCCCCAGACACACCCAGGCCTGTCCTGCCGTCAGAGCAGTTCTCCAAACCTCTGGGAGTCCCCCGATCACCCATAGTTATGGAGCAGTCAGGGAAGGTTCCTTTAGCTGCCGGAAGCAGCGATCCGTTTACGAAGCCGGCTCCTAGGACTGACACATTTCAGAGACAGAGAGTAACCTCTGCTGATGCCTATGCACGGCCTCCATTGACTCCCACTCCTGCTCCTGTGGATGGGAGCCCTGGACCTTTCAAAACTCCTCTGCGCCCTCCTCAGTCTCCACAGGATCCTTACTCCTCCATGCCAGCCACGCCCCGGCGCGTCGCTGTCGATCCCTACGAAAGGCCCCCTCTGACGCCCAGGCCCGTGGATAACTTTTCCCATGCCCAGGCCAATGATCCCTACAGCCAGCCTCCCCTCACTCCCCACCCTGCAATGAAGGAGCCTTTTGCGCACCCGCCGCGGATGGTGCGGCAGCAGGGTGATTCTTTCCCTCAGGCTGGGCCCATTTCGAGGCCAGCCTCTCAGGACCCTTACTCCCAGCCTCCAGGTACTCCTCGGCCAGTTGCTGATCCTTATGCCCAACCCCCAGGAACTCCTCGTCCCAGCACGGTGGATCCATATATGCAGCAGCCACCAACACCAAGGCCTGCTCAACCAGCAGATCTGTTTGCTCAGTCCCCAGCAAACCAGCAGAGACATTCTGATCCCTATGCCCAACCTCCTGGAACACCACGGCCAGTTCTCAGTGATCCTTACTCTCAGCAGCCAGCAACCCCAAGGCCAGGGATTCCTGAAGGGTTTAACAGACCTGCCATGACAAGGCCAGGACTAATAACAAGTAGAGATCCTTTCCTGCAGACACCACAGAGCAGGTTGCAGGGCACTTTTGTCAGGCCATCAGACCCATGTTCTCAAACTCCCAGGTCTGCAGGACCTGCAATAACAGATTCCTTTAGCCATGGTGCAGCTACTCCAGCACATGACCCATATGATCAACCACCAATGACTCCAAGACCTCAGCCAGACTCTTTTGGAACTGGTCAGCTGGCCCATGATGCTGCTGAACAGCCACGGCCTGGATCTGAGGGCACCTTCGGTGCATCTGGAAATGCTCCCATGACTTCTCAAGGACAACAATTTCCCAAAGTTTCACAAGTTCCTGGCCCAGCACCCACCACAGGAGTAACAGATACACAGAACACCATGAATATGTCTCAAGCAGATACTGAGAAGTTACGACAGGTGAGAATTCTGATTATATTAAAATTCTGGAAGTAGAAGAATTTCCCCCATTCTTGTTAATACTTAAAAGTTTCTTGCCATTAAATCTAGCTGTGTTAGATACAAATTACCTTAGTTTTCACTTAAATGTAGTTTGGTCCTTCTGGCTAGAACCATAATATACAGAATACAGAAACATCCATAATTTCTAAGGAGTTTGGACAAAACCCAAAAAAAAGAAGCAAAGGATGTATTTGAAGCCACTGAAGACATAGATGGTTGGTCTGTCATAGTGCTTTTAGCTACAGTCTGGGGAAAAAAAAAAACATTTTAAAAGGTCAGTTTGTTCTATTCTGTAACAAATGAGGTGTGGAACTGATTGTCAGTGACTTGTTCACTGGCTGGAGAAGGAGTACTGACAAAGATCTCAGACCACATGTCTGACTTTGCAGTTGGCCAGCATGTTGAGGTGAATCCTTCCCTTGGTCACAGCTCTTCTTGAGGCACATTCACTCCAGGTTTCTGTCCATGAATTTCTGGCAAACAGCTCTTGCTAAGAGATAGAATTACATTCAGCTTGGGGAAAGCTGCTCAATCTTGTTTGGAAGGAGGGATGGAAAGTTAATTTAATAGAAAACCAGTGGTTTTATCATAATGGTTATCATGCAGAGTTAAGAGTGAATTCTGCAGCTATGGTGTAAAAACCTTCTGCTGAATTTTCTTCAGTGGACCTCTAGTCACCTTTGTCTTTTAGAATGCACTTTTCCTGTGGTGAAAGGGCCTGCAATACTAGAATAGAAAAATGGAAAGAGAGTTGCTTCCATGTTAAATGGTAGAATGGGATCACACCATACACTTTACCAAGAGGTGGATGTTAAGTTGGGTTACCAGCACCCTGCGCCATTTTGACCCTCCTTCTCATTTCTGAGGTGATTGTTGTTGTTAATAATATTTTCCTATAACAAGTGAAGAATTTCTTTCCTCTAAAAGGCTTAACCTAGCAGAGTGCAACACTTCAAAAGATGTCAGTTGCAGTGTCAAGTATAATGATTTATTTTCTTGTAAACAGCGCCAGAAGCTCCGTGAGATTATTCTACAGCAGCAGCAGCAGAAGAAGAATGCAGTTCGCCAGGAAAAGGCCTTGCAGGACGCAGCAGCTCCTCCCCATGCAGCCCCTCTTCAGCATTGGCAGCAAGACAACTTAAATCCAATCTTTAACCGCCCTCCTCCTCCCTACCCTGGGAATATCAGATCCTCTGTGGTCCCTCCAGGTGGGCCAAGGTTCTCCATGTACCCGAAGGAGCAGCGTGGGCCCTTCCCTGGCGATGGGCAGTTCAACAGGCCCCAGTTTCCAGGAGACATGAACACCATGGGGATGAGACCTCATGGTCTGAGGTGAGCTCTTGGATCTCTTAAACTCAGCAGTAGTTAAAGGGGGCATTTTAAACAGCATGAAAAATCATCTACAGGAGCTGATAACCTTCCTGAACTCTGTACGTGCAGTGGGTTTTCCTGTAACTTTTGTTTTTGTAGAATACTTTTGTTTTACACAAAGTATTCTACACTGTTTTCTTGGGAGTAATTCAAAAAAATAAGCGGAGAAACTAGTCAAACTTACATGACCTGAAGCATCTTGTTGTCTGTGGCTTTTGGGGCATTTCTAAAGAAAAAAAAAGTAAAAGACTTTATTTTTGATGTCTTAATAATGAATAAATTAATTTCTAATCAGCGTGTTATCAAACATCAGTTTCTGTCTGTAGCACTTTTACAGTGAATGCTGCAATATAAAATGAATGCCAGTATCAACATACATCAGAAGTTAATTTTTTCAGTACCTGGATTTATTTCAGTAATTTCTAAATCCACACACTGAGGGTGTTTTGCTCTGAATTGCATTAATATGTATTTTAATTACTAGGTTAGTTCTGACTGTCAGAGTTTTCTATCCATTATTATTATTATTATTGAAATTGAAAACAGGTTGTTTATTAAACATAATTAAAGCAATTATTTTATTGTAGTCATAAAGCTCATTTAAATGTAAGTATAATTAGTCAAAACATTGATTTAAATATCTTGATGAATGCATCATGTACAGCATTTTGGCGAACAGTTATTTAGTCATGTGAGACTGAGAAAAAAAAAATCATTTGCCTTTCATGCTTTATTTTAGATATGGATTTCCAGGAGGGGGCCATGGTCCACCCTCGGGCCAGGAACGTTTCCTTGGTCCTCAGCAGCCCATGCAGCGGCCTGGAGTTCCCCCACAGCTGAGGAGATCCCTGTCCATTGACATGCCCCGGGCAGTGAGCAGCCCGCAGATCAATAGCGCATCCGGGATCCCGCAGCATTTCCCCCCGCAGGGAATCCCGGTGCAGCAGCACAACATCCTGGGCCAGGCCTTCATCGAGCTGCGTCACAGGGCTCCTGATGGCAGGCCAAGGCTGCCCTTCAGCCCTGCTGCTGCTGCTGCTGCCACGGTGCTGGATGCAGCAGCTCAGCACCAGAGGCACCCTGGCTTCCTGCCCAGGCAGGACTTCCCAGGCCCAAGACAGGCAGAGCCGCTGAGACACAATTCTCAAGGAATACCAAACCAGCTGCAGATGGCTGCGGGTTTGGAGCACATCTCCCAGTCCCAGCAGGACCAGATCAATCCTGAGAACCCACCTGCACTTGTGATGCGTTCTCTGGGTCAGCCAGTTGCTGATGCATTCCCAGGAGCATCTTTGTCTACATCTGCACCAAGTGATGAAGCTGCAAACTTGCAGATTCCCAACCAGTCAAGTGATGGTCTAGAAGAAAAGCTTGATCCTGATGATCCTGCTGTAAAAGATTTGGATGTGAAAGACCTTGATGGGGTTGAAGTCAAGGATTTAGATGATGAGGATTTGGAAAATCTGAACCTGGACACAGAGGATGGGAAAGGAGATGAACTGGACACTCTAGATAATTTGGAAACCAATGATCCTCACCTTGATGATCTTCTGAGATCTGGGGAATTTGATTTAATTGCATACACAGATCCAGACCTTGATGTGGGGGATAAGAAAGGAATGTTTAATGAAGAACTAGACCTTAGTGTACCCATTGATGACAAACTAGATATCCAGGGCAAAGCAGAAGAACCCAAACAGAAAGAACAAGGTGATACAACTGTTGCCCCTGCTGAGATCCAGTCTCCACCAAAGAAATCAGCTACAGAAAATGAAATTAAAACAAAAGTACTTTCCCCAAACACTCAAGAGGAAAAGAAGAATGAAAATGAAAAAGGTGATGGAAATACTGAGTCCACAAGTGCTCAACAGGCTGCTGAAGTGGAGTTAAAGGATGGGGAAAAGGCTCCTGGGCAACCTGCTAACCCAGAATTCTCTGACAAAACTCCTGCTGTTCCTAGTCAGGATACAACTGTGCCTAGTCCAGATGCTCAGGGATCTGCTCCGCTGCCTGTTCAAGGAGCAGTAAGTTCCTGCAGTATTTCTGGGTCCACCCCAGTCCTCTCAAGTTTGCTGTCTAGTGAAAGCTCAGACAATGCTGAAGCAAGAACTCTGGGATCTCCATCTCAATCTCTGCCACCCACACAAATGAACCATGGATCAGGTATTCCACAAACACTCATGACACCTGCTGGACAGATCTTGGAAAACACTTTAAATTCCAGTCTGCCCATGGTACCACGAATGAACCATAACTTTTCTCAAGGGTCACCAAATCCAGGATTTATTCAGGGTCAGTCATCTAATCATAACTTTGGGACAGGACAGACATCTAATCAGACTGTGGCTGTACCAAACCGTCCTGGTCCCAGCGGCATCTCTGGTCCCCAGCAGATGATGCTCCCTCAGCCATTAGCTCAGCAACAAAACAGGGAGAGGCCACTTCTGCTAGAGGAGCAGCCACTTCTTCTGCAGGACCTCTTGGATCAGGAGAGGCAGGAGCAGCAGCAGCAGAGACAGATGCAAGCCATGATTCGCCAGCGTTCGGAGCCATTTTTCCCCAATATTGGTATGTGGGTGTCTTGTTTGTCTGTTTCTGGTTGGTGTTCTAAAAATGCAGCAACAAATAGTTAAATAATCCACAGGACTGCCAGAAGCAGGTAAATATGTAGAACTTGAAGGTGGCATAATAAAAATGAGCCTGCCTATTAGCTACAAAGGGAGTATGGAAATTGAGCATGTAGGTGGAATTCTGAACTCTGGCAAGGCTCCTGTTGTCATTACCAGGATCAGGGTAACTCTGCTTTACTGATAATGTTTGTGGCATCAGCTGTGTCACATACTCTCTTTATACTTTTGGTTCTCATGAGATAGGCAGTAAATGCATCCTTTGTAAACAAAATTAAGTGATCAAATGCAGTAGCTGACCTTCTTGATATTTGAGCTATCAATTGTATGTTTATGGTTGTTTTATGATTTATTTTTTGAGTATTTGTTGTGTCACAAGGAAGGGGATTATCAAAAGCTGTTACTAACCCACAGTCTAGGCAAGGCCCAGAAATACCACATATAATTCTGCTTGTACTAAAAAAATTTAAGAAAAACTGTGGTTGCTTGTTTAATATAACCTAGCAGTTTGAACATTCATATCAAGACCATGGCCATCATTTAACTGATAATGAAACACTAAATTTTGAGAATTGTTTAAGTTGTAACTACAGTGACTATCAAGGCCATTCTCATAGTGCCACACCAATGATGGTGTGGCACTTGCCAGTTGAGATCACAGGAACAACTTTTCTTCCTGAGTCTTAAACCCATAAATAGAATTTATTAATCTGTTGGGTCATAGGCCAGATTTGGTCTAGAGCCACTCTCAGACTGACCTGCTTTTGGATGTGTGTTGTGGCTGAAAACAAGGACAGCTGTTGCTGCACCAACTTCTACAGGATACGTGAAACTGCTTATTAACCTTGAATATCAAAGTGGGGAGGACAATTAATGTGAAGTAGGAATGCAGTTAATGTTTTACTGAAGATTTACACATGAACTAAATGTAAACAAATAATTTCCATTTAATAACTTGTGATGTTCAGCTGTGTGATTCACTGCTGCTGATTTTGTCTTACAGATTTTGATGCGATCACAGATCCCATAATGAAAGCAAAAATGGTGGCACTTAAGGGGATCAACAAAGTCATGGCACAGAATAACATGGGGATGCCACCAATGGTCATGAACAGGTAGGCAATTCTTGACACCATTCTTTAGGACTACAGAATGTAAAAGGAAATGACAGAGCTCAGGGAAACTGTGTGCAGGAAATGAAAAAAAATATCTGTCCTGTAGTTCACATTTGAAGCTAACACAGGATTCCCTCCTAGGAATAAAGCCAGTGTGGCAGTAGGAGCTATAAAAGGTACTCAAATGCATCAGATTTGTGTTACAGTTGTAGTGTCATGGGTCAACATGGCCAGCATGTTGATGCTCTTCTTGTTTTCCCACTTGCTGATGAGGTAATGACACATCTCCCACGGGTTGTGCTAGAAAACTGGGGGTGGCCATGTAACAGTGGAACCTCATGTTGCAGCAAATCATTTAATGCTGGGTATAAGTAAGATTTTAGCCCAAGTAGTGGAAGTTCCATCCTCTCCTTAAATCCCTTCTGAGGACAAAAGGAGCCATGAACTGTGCAGGCTGCACCATGGCTGTCCTTAGGGCAGGTGGGGAGTCCATGGGCCAGGAGGGATCTGTGCCTGTTCTTTTTGTGTGGCCCTTCAAACTGGATTTTCTCTGTCCAGTGCCCCATGATAATAAATGGCTTACCCAAGGTGTGCATTTACCCAACTGCAGTTCTCTCTGATGGTGGCCATGAAACCTAAATACATTCAGCTGTATTTCTTTAAATTATAAAATACAAATACAGACTTGTGTGTGTTTTCACTATTCTAGCACAGTAGGTCATGTTTACTTCATCTTTCTGAAAAATGTAAAATGCAATAGTTTCAACCAAGGGCAAAATTCTGTCTGTATTCTCCAGATGTTGAAAAGGTTTGGTACAGAAGTTCAAGTGCATGTCTGTATAATATTTGGGTGCTTTGTTTAAGTTGAACATAATAAAGTTGTCTCTCCTAATGTGCTGGTTTGCAAGGTTACAATTTCTGTTTCTCAATAGGTTTCCCTTTATGGGTCAGCCAGTGCCAGGGGCTCAGACCAGTGAAGGCCAAAATCATATGCAACAGGCAATTACACAGGTAATGCAACTTGATATGGGCTTGAAACAAAACTGTTCAATACTGATCACTAAGTTTTGGGTATTTTAACTGAATCATGATTTAATATCCTTGTCTGTCTGTTTTACTGAAATTTCTAGGATGGAAGTTTGACACCTCAGATTTCTAGACCTAATCCTCCCAATTTTGGTCCTGGTTTTGTCAGTAAGTAGAGATTTGATTATTTATTTTATGGGTTGTTGTTTTTTTTTTCATTTTACAGTTCTCTTTTTCTGGAAGCTATCATCAACAAAACCCCATAAGGAAAGAGGGAAACAGAAAATTAACATTATTTGGATTTGTGTGACAGCAATAATTTATTAACTGGCAGACTGCTGTATTAGAAACCTGGTCTTGGGTTGTGTTGCAATATTCTGAGCTCAATGAGAACAGCTGTGTGTTGATGGAATTTTTTATTTCAGAAGCAGAAAGTTTTGTGCAGCATCATTGTCATTTGAACAAATACCAGAAAAAGCTTTCCAGGCACTGGTTAGGCAAGCCTGGCTGGTGAAACACAGTTGGTGAAAGCAGAAATACACTGCACTAGCTTTTTGCATTCCATATTTCTGGCTGCCCTTGATCAATTGTGAATCCTAATCTCTGTGATGAGGAAGATTTATTAGCAGAAATTAAAACTGAGCATATGTTGGGAGAGGAAGACCACATGTAAATAAGTGTTTCTATCACTACAAATGCTTCACTTGATATTTGTGAATCAGAAACAGAAGTAAACACCTTCACATTTTCCAGAAGTTGAAGTAGCAGCACCGAGTATGCAATAAGGAGCTTTGGCAATATTATGTGTATTAATTATTTGTGGTGTGATTCCACATGGCACTCAGCATTGCCCTGCTCTGGTTGGGTGGTGCTGGGTTCTGAGCACTTGAGTAAATCTGGTTTTCAGTTCAGTAGTAGTTACTCTTACCTGGAACTCATTAAAATTTCACTGCTTTCATGTTTCTCATTAACTCTCAGTGTTTCCACTCAATTGTCCCCTCAGTTTTTGGGATCAGTTCTGCAGAATTTTTCCCTGAAAGCACCTTGAGGCTGTAGCTCACTCTGAGTAGGTTTAGTTGAGCTGTTCAGTCAGAGCTGTCACTGACACAGAGACTCCTGGAGGAGAAGGTGGCAGGGTCTGGAGCACAAGGAGGACGTGGTTATATTGAAATCATGGAGCTCTGTGGTACATCTGTTAAACAGGGGTCTTCACAAGGAAAATCTCTGCTTATTTGTGGTGTCCCAGCTCACTGAAAATGTAATCAGGAGACAAATGGCACCATCATCAGTGTTCTCTCTTGCTTTCTGTGTTAGTGCAGGTCAAGTGTTATCAGACATGGTTGTTTTGCCTCCAGAAAAATATCAGAGAGCAATGGACTGCCCATGGCAGACAAGCATTTCTCATTTGAAAGAAGAGCAATGTCTCAGTTACAGCCTAAATGAGAGACATTTATTTTGGGGGCATGAAACGGCACTGCTGCTGAAGGCCCCATGCTGAGGGCTGGGACTGACAAAGTGATTTTTACGAAGAACAGTATATTTCTTTCACTTTGTGAATATTTGATTGTGTTCATAATTTTAATATTTTTCTTTGAAGTTGTAATAAAAATAAATTTTATATGTACAAGTCTTCTGCAAACACCACAATTAATCAGGCCACGTTTCCTTTGTGCCCTTGCTCCCTGATCTCTTTGTACTTGAGTACTTCCAGAGATCTTCCATGTCCCCTCTTCTGTGGCAGGACAGGGAATCACTGGGTTCTGTAGCAGTTCTCAAAGCCACCTTTGCTCACTGGCAAGTTGTGTTTCCTCTCACAAATGCAGTAATTTGGATATCTGTCTCATTTACTCAGGTCACTCCAAGAACATACCACTTCTTGAAATACCAAGTTCCCTGTCAAATTTGGCTGAATTTGACCACTAGTTTCTTAAAATAAGGGGGGGAACCTGATGGTTAAACTTGAGCTTTAAAAAGTGGATGAGAGCTCATCTCCAGGATGAGATCATATCACACTTCATTTCCCTTCTCTGTAGATGATTCACAACGAAAGCAATACGAGGAATGGCTGCAGGACACACAACAACTGCTCCAAATGCAGCAGAAGTACCTGGAGGAGCAGATTGGAGCCCACAGAAAGTCCAAGAAGGCCCTTTCAGCCAAACAGCGCACGGCCAAGAAAGCCGGCCGGGAGTTCCCAGAGGAGGATGCAGAGCAGCTGAAACACGTTACTGAGCAGCAGAGCATGGTCCAAAAACAGCTAGATCAGGTAATCATCTGGAATCCAGACTGTTCTCCTTGGCACTGAGCTCTCACAGGGGTAGTGAGTCTCTCCTTCAAATCTTCTGAAAGACACAGTGGAGCTCTACCTGAAGGAGCCACTCCCTGTTTTGTTCTGTGTGTGTAACAGCGTTGCTCTGGAGTGTAGGTGACACTGGAGCTGCAAAGGAGTATTCTGTGACAAACATGACAAAAAGCTGGGTTAGTACTTTGGGAAGAGGGGAATTCCTTGGCAGAATGACTTGGAGCAGAGTTCTTGGCACCATGCAAAGCAAAATGAAACATTCAGAGAAAAGTTTTAACGTGCAGGACTTTGTTTCAGTCTTGAATGAATGTCCTAACTCCATGTCCTTTTTTTTTATAGTTTGAAAATCTATTTTTATTATATCTTTAGTGTTAGACTAGTTTTATGGTCTGTCTCATTCCTAGATGCTGATCATCAGTATTGTGTCATGGAATAACACAGGTCAAAGGGATGTCTGGAGATCTTTTAGTCATGATCAAAGCAGAAGTAGCCTCATGATTAAATCAGGTTACTCAGCACCTTGTCAGTCAAGTTCTGTAAGTCTCCAGGGGAAGAGATTTCCCAGCCTTTCTGGGCCCCTGTTTCTACATGTAACTACTTTCACTGGGCTTTGTTTTCCTTTCCTTACATTCAGTTTGAATTTCATGTATTGTAACTGTGATAATAGTGAGATGAAACCTGTGATAGTTTTGCTAATATGCTTTGCCCACCAGTAGTTAGTGCTGTGTTCCTCAAGACTTTTATTATAAATTACCTGGCATGATTTTCAGGATCAACTAGTCCTGCTGAAAATGAAAATGCTTTAGAATTATCCTTTACTAGTATGAAGGAAAAAACTTGGCAGCAGACAACTTGGAATGAAGTCCTGAGCAATATCTGACCCTCGAGTTCTGCTGTATTGCTTCAAGACAAAGTATGTGCTGGATGGGATATTAGTTGGCTCATCTTTCCACTGTGTGGAAGAGGGATGGAGTGGGTAAATTATTTCTACATATTTTTTTTCCCTTTCCACAATGAATCACAAGTAGAACAAATGCAAAAAAAATTCCCTTTAACCAATTTTTATTGTACATACAACAGTCTAATCTTTTGGTGGAATTAGACTGAAGTAACAGCTATTAACCATGCCATTGCTGGCAGATCCATTTACTGCCCCATAATTAAGGTTCTCCTATTGGTAATTTTTAAATTTAAGTTTAATCTCCTGCTAGCAGAAGCCATGCACTGCCCTGTAGCCAGTGGTTGATTCATCCACGTCCTAAGCAGCATTTTGTTCTGTACCTAATAGGAGCTTAAATGAGGTTTAAAGCATAGTTTTAACCACCTTCTATTGGAAGCAATTTGCCACTCTTTCAAATCAGATCAAGTCATTTTTCTGCAATCAAGCTCCTGTTAGTTTTTGAAAAGTCTCTGTGTGTATGGAGAGAGAAAAGAGCTCCTGGATCCCTGGGAGTGGCTGGTCCTGGACACAGGCACAGAGAGCACAGAGCTGACTGTGCCCCAGGAGCTGATGTGAGTCAGGGTGATTGGCCAGGCATGGAGCCACACAGACACTGCCAGATGGCCCCTGTGGCACCGTGCCTGTGCTCACAGGCTCTGCCCTGCCCTCCCTGCACTGCTGAAATCTCCAGCTCAGCTCAGGGCCTCTGGGTGTGCTCAGCCCCGGGCCTTGGACACCACAGCTCATTCCAGGGACAGTCATGGCTGATCCACCCCTGGAGGTTGTGGTGCTTTGGGGGCCTCATGGTACAGCCCCACAGAGCCAGCACAGGTTTAGTGCTGTAGGACCACAGAGAAGCCCTGGAGCACTGGGTCTGTGCAGTGCAGATGGATCCAGTCAGTGGCTCTGTGCAGTAGCACTGTTTATCCAGCAGTGTCAGTGCCAAGGCAGAGCTCATAAATCATCTTGGACCTGGGATTATTGTGTAAATAACCTTCTGGGTGCATCTGTCCTGCAGCATGAAGTGTGTCCTATGGCATCACTGTTACCCTGAGCTTTCTGTCTTAGTCCTTGCTTCAGATAAAGGAGAGGGCTACACACAATTCAAAATCCATTACAGAGCTTCTCTATCCCTACATAAGCTGTGGAAGTCATAATCAAAGGAGCATTAGAGAGAGGGAGATTTTCCATAATGTATGTATCATCAACCAGTGCATTGCAAATCCTTCTATTTTTGTTTTAGTTGGGTCTCTGCAGTGTTTCTGAAAAGCTCTTGCTTGTTGAGTTGACAGTGTTGTGTCCTTCCCTCAACTTCTCCTGTGTGTCTAAGCTACAAGGCATAACTTGTAGTGCCCATGTTGAGTTTATTTTGGTCTTAAAATCTTAAATTTTCAAGCAGCAGTTGCAATTTTCATCTGATATGGGGTGTTTGAGGATCTGCCTGTGAACAAATGGGAATATCCATCACTGGTTTCCTGCAAACTTTTCCTTTCCAGTTACATCTTTTTAAAATGTTGCTGATGTGTGAACATCATCCATCTCACTGTTTCCCTTTTCCTGTCAGTTCCCAACTGTTGTATTCTGTGCATGGATGATAAGATCTGTAGGCCAAGGATCACTGCTGGTTTAGGTTTGTATATTCTCTCGGTGAGTCTTGATGTGTAATTAGAACTTCAAGACACTGCTGTTTTGTTTGAGGTCTTGAGCTGGGGAGTATTTCTGATGAAATAGTGGCTGTTTAGCATTAAAAACACTGCAGAAATTCTGAGGTTGGTTGTCTCCTGGAAGTACAGTGGTGAGTTACATGCTTTATGCTGCTCACACAGCCAGTTTGTGGCAGAGGTGAATAATGACTGTTTCAATGTTTAGATCCGGAAGCAGCAGAAGGAGCACGCGGAGCTGATTGAGGAGTACCGGATCAAGCAGCAGCAGCAGTGTGGGATGGCCCCACATTCCATCATGCCAGGGGTCCAGGGCCAGCCTCCCATGGTTCCAGGAGGAACAGCACCAGCAATGAATCAGCAGAGCTTCCCCATGGTGGCACAGCAGCTCCAGCATCAGCAGCACGCAGTGGTGATGCCTGGGCAATCCAACCCCACCAGGATGCCAAATTTACCCGGGTGGCAACCTGCCAACCCTGCGAGTCACATTTCCATGAATCCAGCGAGGATGCAGCCTCCAATGACACCACTGCCAATTACTCCTGGTGCACCAGCTCCTGTGCCTGGCCCAAATGCAGCTGCACAGTCAGGGCCACCCCCAAGGGTGGAGTTTGAGGACAACAACCCTTTCAGTGAAAGCTTCCAGGAGCGGGAGCGCAAGGAGCGCTTACGGGAGCAGCAGGAGCGGCAGCGCATCCAGCTGATGCAGGAGGTGGATCGACAGAGAGCTCTGCAGCAGAGGATGGAGCTGGAGCAGCACAGTATGATGGGGCCTGAAATGAACAACAAAACATCTTTATCTCAGATACCTTTCTTCAATTCTGAGCTGCCTTGTGATTTCATGCAAACCCCTCGGCCCATGCAGCCGTCCCCACAGCAGCAGCAGCAGCAGCAGATGGGGCAGATTCTGCAGCAGGGTGCTGTGACCTCCCCTCCTGCCACCAATTTTATGCAAAGCACAGAGCGAAGGCCAGTGGGACCTGCAGCTTTTGGACCTGATGCATCTGCTGGTGCAGGTGGAGCCCCCAATTTCCATAACGTAAAACAAACTCATGGGAATCTCCCTGGGGCTGCCTTTACGCAGAACCAGGTCAGGCCTCCGTTCCCTTCCACTGTCCCTTCATCTCCAGTGCTGGGGGGCAGTGCCTCATGTGGGTCGGACACTGGTGTGCCCCAGGCTGCAAACATCCCTGTATCAGGCCAGTCTCTCATCCAGCTCTATTCTGACATAATCCCAGAAGAGAAAGGCAAAAAGAAAAGGACACGGAAAAAGAAAAAGGACGACGATGCCGAGTCCATAAAAGCCCCGTCAACTCCGCACTCGGATATCACTGCACCATCAACCCCGACCATTTCTGATGCTACCTCCACCCCCACAGTGAACACCCCCAATGAGCCAGGGCACCAGGATGAACTGGAGTCCGTGGAGCTAACGGGCCCCTCGACATCCAACACAGGAGAGAGTTCCCCAGAGCTGGAGGGGAAGCTCCCCAGCAGCAGCAGCAGCGTGTCCCAGAAACAGCCCGGGGGAAATGCAGAGGCTGAAAAGGCTAAAATGGACACACCCAGCAGCCTCCAAGAAGTTAAACTGGAAAAGGCAGAAACTGATCAATGCTCAGGTCAAGCTGAGCCTAAACCAGAAAATCCAAGCAGTATTAAGGTGGAGGAGGATAAGGTCACCTCACAGCCAAGCTCTTCAGCTCCGAGTCCAGCACAGCCACCCGGTGCCCTGGCAGCCAAAGGGGAGTCAGGGAATGAACTGCTGAAACACCTGCTAAAAAACAAGAAGTCCTCCTCTCTTCTAAATCAGAAACCAGAGAACAGTGGCCGAGCAGAAGAGGAGGCTTCTGGGGATAAAAAGTTAGCAGAGAAGCAGAGTCCAGCTGAAGGAATGGTGAGCCTGGTACTGTTTTGTTACACTGTGGTCAGCAGCAGCCCAGCCTAGCCTGTGCCTTACTGTGGGCATGTGTGGGGACATAACCTGCCTGTTCAAGGGTAGAGGAAACAGCTTTAAGAAACTTTAGCCTCTTTCCTGTCTTTTTTCCACAAGTAAATCACTTCTGCTGAGCAAAGAATGAATTTTAATATGGCTTCTTTGGTCAGCATATTCAGAAGTCACTAAAATGTAAAAAAAATATATTTTTCTATAGAAAATTGTCTTCAAAAAATACCACTTCTTAATATTAAGGCAGGATTTTACAGTATGATTCCTAATTATTCACTGGTATGTACAGAACATGATGTATCTCCTTTCTCCTTTGACTCCACCTGAGTTGTCTGTATGATCTATTAATTTATAAGGTCTTTAAAAACAGACCTAAAGAAAAGTGCTTTCTGTGTGGAAGTAGGATGCACTTTATACTTAGGCTTGTTGGTCATTTTATTGTAATCTTAATCTCTGCTTTTGGATTTTGACTGCCTAAACTCTAAATTCATTCTTAACACGAAATTTAAGTGTGTTTAAAAGAAAAAAAATACTCATAAAAGTAAAGGTAATTGTGAGCAGCAGGTAATTAACCGTTGAAGATCCACAAGTTAAAACATGCGATAGGGATATTAGAATACTGATGGTAGGGTTCATGTAGGGCTGTTTAAAATAATAATGAATTTTTTAAGAATGGACTTTCTTTTGGCTTGCCCCTGTAGCATTAGCACCCTATCCTGATTGCTTTTACCCAGCTTTGCTTCCATGGGAAGAAAGGCTTTGCAGATTTGTACTGGAAGTATTTAAGCAAGTGGAACAATCCAGAAAGATTTCACAACACATTTTTTGTTGCTAACCTCAAAATACTTTGGTATTATATTAACTTCCATGCCTCTCTTCTGCCACCAAGTCTGTGTTTCATTAGGCCCTTGTGAACATCTCCAAGGTTTCATGCACATGTAACTTTATTTTAGGGGGTATTCAAAAGAGAATGTTACTGGCCTGTGAGTCTTTAATGATGTTTTCAGATGTCAGTGGTGTTAATGGGAAGTCATAATTCTGTCTGTAGGGACAGTTTAGCAGTTCCACCTGCCAGTAAAATCCACTTTGTTATCAGTGAGATTTATTACTCTGAGCCTGTGCTTTCAGAATCATGCGGTAAATTGGAGTGAACTGTGTATTAACATGTCAAAAATTGTGCTGCACTTCCTTTTTTCACACAGCAAACTGCAGTAGCCCAGATGCAAGGTACATTTGGGTGCAGTAACAGCCAGCTCCAGAGAGCAGATGTAGGACCTGAAACCAAGAAGCAGAGAAACAAGCGGGCTCAGAGGACGGGAGAGAAGGCAGCTCCACGCTCCAAGAAGAGGAAAAAAGAGGAAGAAGAGAAGCAGGCAGTTTATCCTAATGCAGATACCTTCATCCAGCTGAAACAGGTGAGTGCAGGGGCTGGCAAAGGCAGCCCAGAGGCCATGTGGAGCTGTGGATTTCTCCCAGTGGAAGTGAAGTTGATGCTTAAGTTGAATTTTGAGCACAGGTTGGGGAAAATGTGAACTTCCACAAAATCAGGGAATTTAAAGTTTGGTGTTTAATTCTGGGAGGTGGGCTGACATGGCAGGTAGTCCCAAAGCCACAGAATTCCTGTCAGCTCTGGCAGCCTCTGGATGAGTGGCAGGGAGCTGGAGCTGAACAATTTCCTGACTGGATAAATTCCAATTCTTCTTTTAAATTAGAAACCACTCTACTGACTGGAGAATTGCAGTGTTCTGTCTTAGACTTAATTTCTTGACTTTTTTTTTCTTTTAATACAGCAACTTTCTCTTCTGCCTTTGGTGGAACCAATAATTGGAGTGAGCTTTGCACACTTTCTCCCTTATGGCAGTGGCCAGCTCAATGGTGGAAATCGACTTGTGGGAAGTTTTGGCAGTGCTACTCTTGATGGGGCTTCAGATTACTACTCCCAGCTCATTTACAAGGTATGGTTTTAATCTGGATTTCTGTGGTGTGCTCTCTGTGGGAAGAGAAGTCCATTATATTATTACTCCTAGTCAGAGTTCTTGCCTTTTATGCAACTAGAAGAAAAATAATCTTTTATTGCTAGACTAGATAGTGTGAAACAGTCACCATTGTTTTACTCTCTGAAAGTGAAATTGGTTCTGGAAACTGTTGTTGTAAACTAATGAAAAACTGCAAATGCTCTTTTAACAAATGGATGCTAAAGAATGAAAATTGTAATTACAGTTTTGTGGAGCAGAAAAGACTGAATTCTCAGTATTTTGCAAAGTCTTTGAAAGCATTAAACATTTCTTAATGTGAATTAAATAAGAAATAGACTTTTTCTCATTTGCCCACCAAGCCCTAACTAAGACCCTGGGAACTCTGAACAAAATAGACTGTTTGTTGATGAGTTAATAACCCACAGCATTTAAAACTTAGTCTCTGAGATCAGAGTGGCAATTCTGGATGGGCAGTGGGATACTGAACAGACAGAATCAAATTTGCTGCTTGGATACCCTAATATAAAAACCTATTAAATCCAGTGGTGTTTTCTCCAGCCTTACACAGTGTGTAAGCTGAGAATGGGAGATAGTTCTTGTGGTCAAAAGTAAGTAATGAGGATTAGCTTTGTGGGCACGACTGCAGGAACAACAGATACTGAAGTTCTCATTTAATTTTCATTTAAAATGTGGGCAGTTGAATAAACTGGTGAGAAGTAGCCCAGAGTATGAACTTGCAGAGTATCTGCTGCTCCATGGTGGCTGCTTCAGTGGTGGCTGCTGCAGTGACAGCTCATCCTGTGCTGAAGGTGAGGCAGCTTCCCCTTGAGGGGCAGCTGGGGAGGCTGACTTGTTCATGGTGCTGGAGAGTCACCGTGGAACAACCCTCAGCATGGAGTTGGGACCTCTGCTGAAACTGGGGGAACTTGTTTGAAACCGTTCCTTACAACATTCTTAGTGCATTTTTGTAAATCTTTTGGCTGTGTATTTGGCAGTGTTTACTCATGTGAACTGTTTCTCTGATATCCCTGATACAAGAAAACCCAATCATTGTGTTTTGTACAGTAGATACTTTTGTGTCTCATGCTTGGGTCTCAGCTCTGGCTGCATATCAGTTCTACCTCTGGCTCTAAAACTCTGAGTGGGTTGCATTGTCTGGTACTGGAACAGGGCAGGTTCTCTCCCTCTGTGATGGGGTTCACAGGGGTCTTAGGATGAGGGAAGAGACGAGGATCTGACTCCATGTTTCAGAAGGCTTGATTGATTATTTTATGATAATTATTATATTATATCCTATTATATTATATTATATTATATTATATTATATCATATCATATCATATCATATTATACTATACTATACTATACTAAAAGAATAGAAGAAAGGATTTCATCAGAAGGCTGGCTAAGAATAGAATAAGAATGATAACAAAGGCTTGTGACTGACCGAGACAGTCCGGACAGCTGGACTGTGATTGGCCATTAATGAGAAACAACCACATGTGAGCAATCACAGATGCACCTGTTGCATTCCACAGCAGCAGATAACCATTGGTTACATTTTGTTCCTGAGGCCTCTCAGCTTCTCAGGAGGAAAAATCCTAAGGAAAGGATTTTTCAGAAAATATCATGGCTACACCTGTGTTCATCCTGCTTGATGATTCTTTAATCCCTGTCCTGCAGCAGAACAATCTGAGCAATCCCCCGACGCCCCCGGCCTCTCTCCCTCCCACGCCACCGCCCGTGGCCTGCCAGAAGTTGGTCAATGGCTTCGCCACCACCGAGGAGCTCGCGGGCAAGGCCGGAGTGCTGGGAGGCCATGATGGTAAGGCCATGATGTGTTGGGGCTGTAAGGTCTGTCCTGCTTCTAGCAAATGGCAAAATAGATCTTAGAATCAAAAACATGGTGAGCTGGAAGGGACCCACAAGGATTATTGAGTCCAGCTCCCAGCCCTGCACAGGACACCCCCAGCAATCCCACCCTGTGCCTGAGAGCATTGTCCAAATGCTCTTGGAGCTCTCTCAGGTTTGGTGCTGTGACCACTGCCCTGGGGACCCTGTTCAGTGCCCAGCCACCCTCTGGGTGAAGAACCACATAGATATCCACCCTAAACCTCCCCTGACACAACTTCAAGCCATTGCCTTGGGGCCCTTCACTGGTGACCAGAGAGGAGATCACACCTGCCCCTCTGCCCCCCATCATGGGGAAACTGGACGCTGCTGGGAGTCCCCTCAGACTCCTCCAGGTTACCTCCTATGATGCTTCTCAGTTGCAATGCTCCTTTATAAAAACAAAATGCCCAGACTTCTCAAGGTTCTAATCATGACTTTAGCTAGCCAGCAATATTTTACACCAGTATAGTGCCAGGTGTCGGTGCCTTTGCCTTGTTCCCATTCAAAAACATGCTGAGAGCTAGACATACTCTTAAGAAATGAGAAAGAAAACCTTAGGATTAGTTTTTTAGGTCCAGTACAAATGACTGGCATGAGCTCCTTGGTTGAGTGAGCTCAAAGCAGCCTATCCAGAATGTGTGCAGTCAGTGTGTATTTCCTGGTACTTACAATTTGGACAGTTAAAATTGCTTTCTGTTCTTTATACTGGGTCTTTGTAAACACCATTCAGTGATTAAAATCCTTTTTTTCACATTCCGTTTCCTTTGTTGTTGCAAAATTGTTGATTTTTTGTACTTTTGTGGGTTTTTAAGTAAACAAACATCCTCTCATTGTGGCAGAAGACACACTCAAAAGTCTTTCAGGCCCTGTTTGCTCAAAATTTGCGGGTTTTTGTAAAAATGGAAGTTAATCCTGAATGGTCACAATTTTTTGAACTCCCAAATGTCTTGAGAGTGGTGTCACCATGAGGCCCCACCCACACCCAGCAGGCAGCATGTCTGTCACTGCAAGAGCTGTCCAGATGTCTCATTGTGCTGTGCCTCTCTGGTTTCAGTTACCAAAGCTCTGGGGCCAAAGCAGTTCCAGTTGCCTTTCAGACCACAAGATGATTTATTAGCCAGAGCAATGGCTCAGGGCCCCAAAACTGTGGATGTTCCTGCTTCCCTTCCAACACCACCTCACAACAACCAGGAGGAGTTAAGGTAGGTTTTACTTGACATCTACAAAAAGGTATTTGAAGCAGATTCTGTGATCTTTCATTGGATGAGACTGTGAAGGTGTGGAGAAACAAAATCCTTTTTGCACAGGCACAGAAGGGCAGAGAATGGAATGGGATCATTTTAACTCTTAACATTCCAAGTGTAGAGAGCAGCAGAGTGAAGTAGGTGATTCCATCCATTGCTAGACTTTAGATTCTGCTAAATTGTTAGGGATTCCTTACCTTGATATTTTAAAAGTGGAAGAAAATGATACAAATAGGTGCTTTTCCTGGAGCAATGTGATGCTGCAGTGACAGGTGACTGCTGTAGCAGCAGCAAGACTGTGCAGGAGCCAGCCTGAAACTGCAGAGCTCCACTCAGTTTCCCAAGTGAGAAACACTGGCTGGAACATGAGTCTCCCTGCAGAGATCTTCCCTTTTGCCTCCCTTTCACTTGCCTGCCCAAAATAAGGGTGTCTGTGAAACACTGGAGCCTGAATGTGGACAAAGGCCAGACAATTTAAATATTAAAACAGTTCAAATATTAAATGCTCATTATTTTACCCTGGTGGATAGAGCCATGGGGAACAGAGGGCTTGGCTTTGTTAGTGTCTTTGTTTTCTCTATGGATCTTTCCCAAGAAATGGAATATGTGTGCAATGGAATATGAGATACCCAGAGGTGATGGCCAACCACCTACTTGTGATCTGTGACCAGGAACAACCAGCAAGTTCATTTTAGTTCCCTGTCATGATTTATAACTTTGGCTTACCAAAAGTTTAGCCCATTTTCAAACCAGCTTTTTTGGGTTTTGTTCCAGGGTTCAGGATCACTGTGAGGACAGGGACACTCCTGACAGCTTTGTTCCTTCTTCCTCTCCTGAGAGCGTGGTGGGAATGGAGATCAGTCGCTACCCGGACTTGTCGGTTGTAAAGGAGGAGAACCCAGAACCTGTCCCATCTCCCATCATTCCCATCCTGCCCAGCAGCACTGGGAAAGGTGAGGCTGCAGCAGAGTGAGCACTAACAGCTAGGATTGGTTTTCTGTCTATTCCCTTAAGTGTAAGATTAACCTGCTGTATTCTGGTTCATTTTCAGGTTCAGAAGCCAAAAGGAATTACATAAAATCAGAACCCGGTTCAGGAGCCTTACCTGGTTCTGGCTTCTTCTCCTCCCAGCTTGGACCATCCCAGAATGGTCCTAAATCTGGCCTTATCTCTGTAGCAATTACTTTACATCCCACAGCTGCTGAGGTAAAAAGAATAAGCATGTATTGTATGCATAGAGTACAACAGCAGTTAATTTGGGTTATATGTAGTGACTCTGAGGGGTTTACAGTGCAATAATCATGCTGTTGCAATCTTCTAATAGTTTGTATCTCTGCTGTCTGAGCTGCTTGTCAGATGTAAACAAATTATTTTGGTTTTTATTCCTCTTTTTAGAACATCAGTAGCGTTGTAGCAGCATTCTCCAACCTGCTCCATGTCAGAATTCCCAACAGTTACGAGGTCAGTAATGCTCCAGATGTCCCATCCTCCATGGCAGCCACCAACACTCACAGAGGGAACCCATCCATGGAGTACAGGCAGCACTTGCTCCTGCAGGGTCCCCAGGCAGGATCCATGGGACCTGCCAGGATCGTGGGGCCCTATGGACTGAAGCAGCCCAATGTGCCATTCCCTGCCAACAGCAATGGTGAGTGGGCTTGAACCTCCCCTGCTCAGTACCAGGGATTAACTGAGTCACTACTGATGCATCTCAGCCTCATAAATCCATGCTCTAAACTCAATATTCAATATTCAGTTCTTGTTCCACATAAAACTTTTCTCTTCTTACATGATCATGTGGATGTTCCTGGATTTAACCATGAGTAGTTCTCATCCATCTCTGATTTCCATTGTCTGTTTACATCACTGTCAGTGAGGCATTTCTCCCATAATTCCTAACATTATTAGGGTTTTTATGTCCAGTCTGGTTTTAAATACCTCATTCAGGAAGATTGTTTCCATGCTGAAAAGCTTGACATGATTGTTCAAGCCTGTATTCCTGTGTTAGTTAATTTTGTGATTTTTTTACAAAAGAATGTGGTTTTGCCTGGTTTTCACAGTTGTTTTAGATCTGATTTATACAATTGATCTGTCAGATCAAGGTTTAAAGCTCTCCTTCCATGGCCTATCCAGGAGGGTGGCAGTCCTCTAGACCAGTGAAGAATACTGTGATCTCATAAATCTGCTTTGATCTGATGCAGCCTCTGACAGAAAATCTGTTCCCCAGGTCTGGCTGGCTACAAGGATCACAGCCAGAGCATGGCAGAAGGCTCAGCCCTAAGGCCTCGCTGGTGCTCCCACTGCAAGGTCGTGGTTCTGGGCAGTGGTGTCAGGAAATCCTTCAAGGACCTGCCCTTCCTCAAACAGGTCAGTGTGAGGTGCCAGGGCAGGGCCCTGTGCTCAGCTGGGCTCCTTAAAGCAAGGGATGGCACAAAGTCCTGCTTGTCCTGCCAGCCAAGAGCACTTCAGCTTCCTGTGCTGTTCCCCTTCCTTGTGTGTCCTGATTCAGGTGGGACATTCAGGCACATCTGCAGCACAGCTAAAAAATGGCAAAGTTGTTGTTACTGATACAAAATGAATCCCAGGACATTTCATAAAACAGGTCCCATCTATGGGACTTCTCAAAGCTCTGCTACCAGCCTCCTTCCCTGACCTCATCAGGGATCTCAATTCAAAAAAAAGCTGATTTGTGAGGCAGCCACGTTGCTGTGTCAGGAATTAGTGTAAGAGCAGGAATGCTTGCACTCCTGCTCTTGGGCAGGAATCAGATTTCAGTTGCAATCTCTTGTCCTTACACTGAGAGCTGTCATTCCTTCAAAGAATGCCATTGCTCCTCAGTGACCAGGAGGTGACTACACCACAAAGACACAGCCAGAACTTGCAGAGAGTAAAGTGTTCTTGCAGACAGGAATGCACTGAATTCCCAGTAAGGTTTTGCAGATGGATCAGGAGATAAAACAGTGTGATGTGGCTTTGATTAGGCTGAAATGAGACATTCTTTTGCCATCTAAAGATAAAAGAAAATGGATTTTGCTTTGCAAGAGTGCCTATGGAGCAGATGGGTGCATGGTGTAGAATGCTTTATTTTGATTGTTAAACTTCTGTGAAAGGCAGAAAATGCTGAAGAACAGGGGTGTAAGTGATGGCAACGTTAGATCTGTCAAATAATCAAGTATTTATATCACAGCATCCCTCATTATTTCACAAATGTTCTACAAATAAAAGAGTTTCCAGCCAGATTGGAAGACTTGTTTCATTACACTTACTATGTGAAGAATGGTATTAAAATGCACTTCTTACACTCTTCTGTGTTTGATTCCCAGGATTCCCAAGAAGGCTCAGATAAAATGAAGGACATTGTATTCTGTAGCAACAACTGCTTTGTTCTTTATTCAGCAGCTGTGCAAGCAAAAAACTCAGAGAACAAAGTAAGTATCAAACACTGGCAGACCCAAGTGAGCTGAAATTATTGCAGCTATTTGTTGGAGAACAGAGAGGGGCCAAGGGGGAAGTTTGCACTTCATTTGAGAGGTTTATAAATTAATTGCTCTATATTCAGACATTGAGATTCTGAACCAGCAGCATGAATTAAAAATCATATTTGCAGAACTTTGTGTCTGACAGATGCATGGCAGAAAAGCCATCACCTTTGGCTCCCCTCCCAGGCTTGGAAGATGCAGTCTCAAAAAATGAATGATTCAAGTTCTCTGGGCATTGTAAACAGCCACAGACATGTTTTTAAGGGGTATATCCTGCATTTGGATTTGGCTTTTACAGTTAAAACTAAAATTACAGCTGTGAAAATAATAATTGAGCAGCAAGTTTGTAAAAAGAGTTTAATTTGTTCAGTGTAACTGGGAAAATAGAATCCTGTTCCCTGACTTTATTTGGGTGAAGCTAGCATTTTAAAGCATTGATTACCAAAACACCAGCAAGGAGCCTGTGAGCTGACAGTGACCAGGAGAAGGAGTTTTTTATTACTGGAGAAGTACATCTGAAGAAGTTCATTCAGCTGAAGGTGAAATTAGGCCAGGGAATTTTCTCAGGTGGTCCCAAATGATTCTGCTGTAGTTCTCTACCTGCAGACACTGCAAGGGGTGTCTGACACCCGAGAGAAATGGGGCATCATTTCTTGCTGTCTCAAGGGTCATTCAGCCAGGAGAAAGGGAACTTAAATTTATCTAATTATTTAATCATTAAAAGTGAAATAGTCTTCACTGAAGACTGAATGATCTTGTTGAGTTTCTCACAGTTGAAATTTTTTGAGTACTTCTTTTAACTAACTTGTCTTCTGCTGTTTCTAGATCAAATGTACCTTTTTTTCCCTAAACTATTGGACAGAACAGGCTGTTTCCTTCAAGCTTTACCTAATTAATGTGTTCTCATAGTCCTGTATAGACTGTATAGTTTGAAGCCTTCCTTCAAGTATATCCTACTTACTTTCTCAGGAGGAACTGAATTTAAAAAATACAACCTGGAGAAGATAACTCTGTGTACATCCATATCCTTTTAGTGTCCCATGTAGCTCATTTTCAGTTGTTGTATAAACAGGGTAACATTCCTCTACAAGTGCATCAGCATGTACCTAATTTAGTTAATTAAATGTCATGTTCAGCCTCTTGATCCTTTAATTTACTCTTTCAAGATTAATCACACAAACCACGTTAAGCACTTCATAATATAAACTTCCTTTGTTGTTGTTGTTTTCTCTCTTAGCTTTTTGTGGGGTTTTTTTCCACAAATCTCTGCAGGTATAATTCTTGATTACTGTGACTGAGTTAAGTCCTCAAGTTGTATCTAATCCAAAGCCCTGGAGAAATTCCTCCTCACTTGTTTCCAGGAAAAAATTATTTGACATTAGTTCTAAATTTTCCATTTCTAGCATATATCAGATTCTTATGCTTTAAGTTAGTTTGTGACCCATATTTTAAGGTTACTTTGTGTTGTAACAAAACTTTCTAAGAATCCCTAAGAGCTAAAGCTGGCAGTCAGCTCACCAAGGGCAATTGAGGAGTTTTGCATTCAGAACCTGGACAAAGGATTTTTTGTGCTTTCTCTCATATATCAAAAGGTCACCATGTTCTAGGTAGGCTGGGAGTTTCCTTCTCCAAGCTGTGGTAACATGGGTCAGGATAATTTCATCTTTCTCTGTTGCTGCATCTTGATTTTAGGCATTTGGAGAAGCCTCTCCCATGTTTTCAGGTTATATTTAACAATCAACAAGTTTGGGATCTTTTTCTTAAAGAGTTTTCTTTTGATTACCAGGAATCGGTCCCAAACCTGCCACAGTCACCGATGAAGGAGAGGCCTCCCAAAGCATTCCATCAGTACAGCAACAACATCTCCACTTTGGATGTCCATTGTCTGCCTCAGCTGCAGGAGAAGGTTTCCCCACCCTCATCACCCCCCATCATGTTCCCCCCTGCCTTTGAAGCAGCCAAGGTGGAGGCGAAACCGGATGAGCTGAAGGTAACGGTGAAACTCAAACCCAGGTTAAAAGCAATACACAGCAGTCTGGAGGACTGCCGGCCTCCCAGTAAGAAATGGAAAGGGATGAAATGGAAAAAGTGGAGCATTCAGATTGTGATTCCTAAAGGATCATTCAAACCTCCTTGTGAAGAAGAAATAGATGAATTTCTTAAAAAACTGGGCACAACCCTTAAACCAGACCCCGTGCCTAAAGACTACAGGAAATGTTGCTTCTGTCACGAGGAGGGTGACGGATTAACTGATGGACCAGCAAGGCTTCTCAACCTGGATTTAGACCTTTGGGTCCATTTGAACTGTGCTCTTTGGTCTACAGAAGTCTACGAGACACAAGCTGGTGCCTTAATAAACGTGGAACTAGCACTGCGGAGAGGCCTGCAGATGAAATGCATGTTCTGTCACAAAATGGGTGCCACCAGTGGTTGCCACAGGTTAAGGTGCACCAATATTTATCACTTTACCTGTGCCATTAAAGCACAATGCATGTTTTTTAAAGACAAGACCATGCTTTGCCCCATGCACAAACCAAAGGGAACTCACGAGCAGGAGCTGAGTTACTTCGCGGTGTTCCGGAGGGTGTACGTGCAGCGCGACGAGGTGCGGCAGATCGCCAGCATCGTCCAGCGCGGCGAGCGCGACCACACCTTCCGTGTGGGCAGCCTCATCTTCCACGCCGTGGGCCAGCTGCTGCCACAGCAGATGCAGGCCTTCCACTCCTCCAAAGCCCTGTTCCCCGTGGGCTACGAGGCCAGCCGGCTGTACTGGAGCATGAGGTACGCCAACAGGCGCTGCCGCTACCTCTGCTCCATCGAGGAGAAGGACGGGCTCCCGCTCTTCGTCATCAAGGTGCTGGAGCAGGGCCACGAGGATCTGGTTCTGACTGACACAACACCTAAAGGTAAATTTTGTCAGCTAAGATGATGAATTTGTGGCCTTGCTGTTCATTGTTACTGTGGTAAGCGGCAGTACCTGTTTGAAGCAGCTGTTGCAGGCACTGTTCTAACAATGTTTATAGTGAGCTTCCAGGGCCCATTTTTAATACCCTGCTGTGAAGACTGTGATCACCTCTGAAGAAATTGTATAAGCTGCAGATCAGAAGAATTGTTCCAAGTCCACAGAGGAGACCCAGGACTGAGTGTTGAAAATGAACTATAGCAGTAGGAAAGGAAGCACAGGTTTCATTTCATGAAAAGTGACTTTGTTTAAACACAGAGCCACTGCTGAGTTATCTTCAAATCAGCTGGGCTCAAATTAGGGAGCTCTAAAAACAGCTGAGTGACCACATTGTTCTCAGGGTGGGTAATGTCTCTGTCAGAGTGAAGAATGTCAGGGTGTCCAAAAACACTTAGGCAGGTCTTGGAAATTGGCTCCTGGATGTGCTGGAGGCCTGTAAGCCCCCGGGTCTCAAGGCCTTGGTGCTGTGGGTGCTGATCCCCTCACAGAATGAGCACTGACTATAATCAATCAGTGGAAATAGAATATATTGTGTCTTTTCAGAAAATCGTACTTTGCGGCGTTTCTCAAGAGAAACCTGCTCATGTTCTTGTCAGAGGACTGAAAGTTTCCTGAGAACACTGAAAGCTTAATTTCTGAGAACTGAGGGTGCAGAATCAATGGTGTGTTTCTTTGGGATTTGTTAAATCCCAAAAATTAGCAACTCAACAATCATTCTCCACTTCACTTTTTAGATCCTGACCTGTTTGTATAGGCAGTCAAAGACAAAAGCTTTCTCAGTGCTGGGTTCTGGTTCCCATATCCTCAGGAATTTGTTTTAAAACCAAGTGCAATAGTTTTTTGGTTTTTTTTTTTGATCACTGTAATTCTCTCCCAATGGTTGTGTAGGTGTGTGGGATAAAATCCTGGAGCCCGTTGCTTCTGTTAGGAAAGAATCTGAGATGCTCCAGCTGTTCCCCGGCTATCTGAAGGGTGAAGACCTCTTTGGTTTGACAGTCTCTGCAGTGGCCAGGATTGCAGAATCGGTGAGTTCACTGCCCCACTTCTTGCTGGATCATCCCACTTGCTGGATAGACACACGAGAAGGGGACCAGAAAGAAGTGTGGAAAAGTAAACATTTTGTTGCACATGTAATTAAACACGTAATTATTTGTATTTTTTTTTTCTTTCTCTCTGTTTTTTTTGCAGCTGCCAGGGGTTGAGGCCTGTGAGAACTACACTTTCCGCTATGGCCGAAACCCCTTAATGGAACTTCCTCTTGCCATCAACCCCACGGGCTGTGCCCGTGCCGAGCCTAAAATGAGTACCCATGTCAAGAGGTTTGTGTTAAGGTATTTTGTTTTAATTTCACATAGTACAGCCCAGGGTTTATAGGCTGCTTTAGGGTTATTTGTGCTTTCGTCTGCTGCTTACAAACCCTGTCGTCCTTGGCTGTGAATGTGCATGCCCCAGTCAGAGGAACTGCTTTGTGTCTCCGCTAGCTGGCTTTAAGTGTCTGTATGTCTGAGAGGGTTTTTATTGGGTTTCCTGGCTGTTTTCAGAGAAATCTTCAGTTTTTCTTGTATTCTTTCCTGTTACATGCCCAATCCCTACAGGCCTCACACCTTGAATAGCACCAGCACATCAAAGTCCTTTCAGAGCACAGTCACGGGGGAGCTGAACGCGCCTTACAGCAAACAGTTCGTCCATTCCAAGTCCTCCCAGTACCGCAAGATGAAAACCGAGTGGAAATCCAACGTGTACCTGGCTCGCTCTCGCATTCAGGTCAGCTCCCACCTCAGGAAATGGCAATTGAACAAATTGCATATGCTTTATTAATCTCTGTTTGACAGCTAAATCTTGTAAATGTCATATCTTATATAGAAATATTTATCCAAGTCCTGGTGAAAATTTGAAACTAAAACTATTGCAAAATTCCTTCCAGTCTCGTTCCAAAATTGGCAGTTTTTATGTGGCACATCAATTGCACAGATTTACCTTAAGTAAGATTTGTTTCTAATTACTGTAAATATCTTAAAAATTCCTTTGTTATTGTCATCTAGAAAAAGGATTTTTTAAAGTTCTGGGGTGGTTTGTTGTTTGGCTTTTTTAGCCTATTCCTCAAAACCATAGTAAAACTTAATAAAAATAAAACTGTGGAAGCATGAGATGCTCAGGCCAAGCTGATGAAGTGAAACAAGACCAGCAGGAAGAGCTCAGTACTTGTTTGCCTTCATAGGAATATAGAATCCATTGCTTTTTGTCATGCTGCTGGTTTGCCCCACAGTCTGTTTTGGAAAAGCTTTGCCACTAATCCTGCCATGTGTGGGCACAGTTGTTGTTTATTTCAGGCTGGACTTCACCATGCCTGGGTTCTTTGCAGGTATCTCTGGTCTAGCAGAACCCACTTTTATTTAAAGTGAATTTATAACCTTTACACATTCAGTGTCAGAGGGTAAAGCAGCTTTCTCACCAAAACAGCAGCTGAGTTTTCTGAGATCTGTGTGAGGCTGGATTCTGCATTGGGCTGTTACTGCATCAATTATTTATCAGTGCTGCTTCTCTCTCTCCCCTTTCCACTGCTGGTTTGGGGCACAGTGAGGAACACAGTGTGAGTGTAAAGTTATTAACTCTCAGTGTACTTTCTGTAGGGCCTGGGCTTATATGCTGCTCGAGACATTGAAAAGCACACAATGGTCATTGAATATATTGGGACAATTATCCGGAATGAGGTGGCAAACAGGAAGGAGAAGCTCTATGAGTCTCAGGTAAGGCTGTTTGTTCATTCCCTCTTTCTCCTTCCCCATTCAGACATTCATAGAACAAAACAAATGCTATTCTGCCTGATGAATTCAGGTCCCCTGATTTGTTTTCTGCTGTGGCATAAATGCAAAATAGGCTTCAAATAAAACCAGAGGAGTCTACAGCGGTTGTTATCAGAGTATTTCAATGTTTAATAAATCTTATAGCACCCTGGCCAGGTAGGGAGGACACATCCTCTGTTCCAGAGGACACAGTTCTTGCAGACATGTCAGGACCTCAGTTTTTAATGAAAACTTCTTAAATCTAAAGCCCCTTCCTTTGTGTAACTTTGTAACAGTGCCTATGACTGGAAGGCAGTCATGCACCCTGGATGAAAGGCAGTGGGAAGCTCTTGGGGAAAACTGAATTATCCAGAGGTTTGTGTTTATGACCCATGATCCCTCACAAACCCATGGGGACACAGGCAGTATGTGACAGTGCTTTCCCTCGTGAGCCAGGGGGCAGTGCCTGATGTGGAATGCAGAATGGAGCTGGGCCATGTTGTTGCTTCATCCCTGGCAATGCAGTCAAACCTTACCAGAGTCCTTGTGCCACTTGTGTCTTCCAGAACCGTGGCGTGTACATGTTCCGCATTGACAACGACCACGTCATCGACGCCACCCTGACGGGAGGCCCTGCAAGGTGGGTGGCCCTGGAGGGATCCCTGACCTCCTCCTGGGCCCTGGAGGGATCCCTGACCTCCTCCTGGGGCCTGGAGGGATCCCTGACCTCCTCCTGGGGCCCTGGAGGGGAGGGATCCCTGACCTCCTCCTGGGGCCCTGGAGGGGAGGGATCCCTGACCTCCTCCTGGGGCCCTGGAGGGATCCCTGACCTCCTCCTGGGGCCTGGAGGGATCCCTGACCTCCTCCTGGGGCCCTGGAGGGATCCCTGACCTCCTCCTGGGGCCTGGAGGGATCCCTGACCTCCTCCTGGGGCATCCCCCGTGTTGGCCTGGGGCTGTTGGAGGCTCTGAGTTTGTGGGGTGTATTCTCTGAGCTGGTACATTCAGTCTTCAAACTGCCCCACTGTCTCTTCCATCAGCTTTGCTCATCTTTCAGTTACGTTTCGTGGCAGCTGTGAAGAAAGGAATTTTTTTTGATCCTTGATTTTTTTTGACATTTTCTAGGTAAAGAAACAAGTACAGAGTAATGTAATTGTATGTGGAAAGGCGGTGAGCCCGTGGAGCTAAGGCCATGCTGAGGTTTGGTTCAGATTTGCCTCAAGGGATGGGTTTTCCTAAGAGGTTTCATCTGTCCCACTCTTCTTTCGTAGGTACATCAACCATTCGTGTGCGCCCAACTGCGTGGCTGAGGTGGTCACTTTTGAGAGAGGACACAAAATTATCATCAGCTCCAGCAGAAGAATCCAGAAGGGGGAGGAGGTAGGGCAGGCTCTGGCTTTGCACCCCTCTTGCCACATGCATCCATTCCGTGATTCCTGGCCAGTGGCACAACTTGTTTGCTCTGGGGAGTGGTGACGTTTCCCTTCCCCTTTCCTGTAAAACTCTGCCTGTCCCTTACAGCACAGCCTCTGCCGGGTTTTGCTGTTTAAGCTGCTGTGGCAAATCCCAGCTCTTCCATAACCACTCTTGTGCCTTTCCTTCCAGCTTTGCTATGACTATAAGTTTGATTTTGAAGATGACCAGCACAAGATTCCATGTCACTGTGGAGCTGTAAACTGCCGAAAGTGGATGAACTAGAATGCATTCCTTGCTGTCTTTGAGGGTTGCTTGTCCCTAGGAAGAAGTGATTCACATTTTGATTTTGTCGACGGAAAATTGTTGCCTTTTTGAAGGGGAAAAAAAAATCACTTCTGGAAATACAGATTCCTACACAAGTATTTAAAAAAAAAAAAAAAAGAAAAAAAAAGGAAAAATAACCCACCAACCAACAAGCACCAGATGCAAGCCGGCAAAATCTGAAGCTGACTTTCCAGACACGTGGAGGTGAAACTGAGTTAACAGAATGGTCCAGCACTTTTGTTTTTGAGCTCACTAAGGAGAAACTGTTTAACTTGGGCAAAGAACCGCTGGCTGACCTGCAGGAGGGCAGGTGGCCACTATGAATGTAAGACTGAAATCACCAGCGAAAGGGAGAAGTCCAAAGTGCTGGCCACAGCCTTATTTGATAAAGGGGCAGGCCCTCTAATTAAAGAAAAAAATTTTAAATAAAAGTAGACACCACTGAACAAGGAATGTACTGAAACGACTTCCTTAGGGATAGAGCTAAGGGAAAAAATAACTTGCACTAAAATACATTTAAATACTTGATTCCATGAGTCAGTTTATTGTAGTTTTTGATTTCTGTAAAATAAGAGAACCTTTTTGTATTTATTATTGAATAAGTGAATGAAGCTATTTTTAAAAAGAAAGTTAGAAGAAAGCCAAGCTGCTGCTGTTACCTGCAGAACTAACAAAACTCTGTTACTTTGTATAAAAGTGTAAATATTTTGAGAAAAAAAATACAGTATAAAAATAGTTATTGACCAAATGCTACCAGACTCTGCAGCAGTTCGGGTGCTTATTCTCAAACGTTGATAGGGATGTTACAATATGATCTCATGTACTCACGGACACGCGATTCCCAGTTCGGAATAACCAAAATCTCAGTTTAAAGAGAAGGGGTTTTGTATGTTTAAAGCAGTCTCAACTGTGGTCTTATGAGAATTTTTTTAAGTAAACCTTAAGCCTGGTAAAGGTAGTGTATATTAAAACTCTGACTTTTGTAGGTGTTTGGGTAATTTAGATTAATTTTATTTGTATTATATTGTTGCATCCCTATTTCTTAAGTCAGGTTTTTTTGTGCTTACAATTTGTGATAACTGTGAATAACTGCTAAAACCACCCAAAATAGAGGCTGGACATGGTTTTTTTTCTTCAGCAAAAGTAGTCAAGGATTAGGTGACTGTTCAGCCTACAGATTAAATCATGTAAACAGCATAGAATGAGTTGGAGCTTCAGTCTCATGCGATAGCCTTCTTAAAAGGAAAACAAGGAAAAAAAATTAGGTGTAATGTGCTTGCAGCTGCAGGACTCTGGCAATAGGATTTTGGAAAATGTAATTTAAAGATGTGTTTGTATGGATTGTTTTTGTTTACATTTCTTTAAAAAATAAACACTGTTTTGTGTTTGCTTGTAGAAATTTAATCAGCATTTTGAACCAGGTTAGCTTTTTATTTTGTACTTAAAATTCTGGTACTGACACTTCACAGGCTAAATATAAAAAAAAAATGAAGTTTTTTTTTTTTTTTTTGTGTGCACAATTAAAGTGGACTGTAAACTGTTGGTATATTCAGTAATACAGTTCTGAACTTGTAATGTATATGGCATGATGTATTTTTATCTTACAGAATAAATCAATTGTATATATTTTTCTCTTGATAAATAGCTGTATTAAATTGTTTCTTGAATATTTTTCTTCTCTTGTACAATATTCCAACATCCTACCAGTATTTGTCCTACAGTTTTTTCTGTTCTGTATAATAGTATCTAATGTTGGCAAAAAAAATACAAAAACAACACAAAAAAAAGAATTTTTTGAAGTATACAGAGTGTTATGGGTTTTGGAATTTGTGGAAACAGATTTAGAAGATCAGCATTTACGAATAAAAATATTTTACATCTATAAAGTGCCTGCTCCTGTTGTCATTTGAGGTGTCTGGTTTCTGCTTCTTCCAGGATCTGTGTCTGCTTCCACCAAGAAGTATTTTGCATTCCCCCTTTTCCAGTGCATCCAAAATTTCACAGTGGGTGCCAAGTGCTCATCTCAGCCCATGAGTTGGAACACTGAACACCCTTCCCCAGTCCCCTCCAGAATGAGCAAAAAGGCCAGAGTAGGGTTAAAGCTCCCCATGCTGGCACTGTGACAGTGCTGGACATCAGAAACATTCCCAGCAAACTCTCAGAATGGGTCCAGACTAAAAAAAGGTTCCAGACTTACCATGGAGCAGTGGGAAGCAGCCAGGCCAGAGCTGTCCCCTGGTGTTGTTGATATGGTGCACTTTGGCTGCTGCAGGATCTCTGTCCACAGCCACCACCCACTCCAGGAGCCAGGAGAAGGAAGTCCTTGACCCAGGGACTTAAAATCCAGCTCCAGAGTTTCCTTCTTTACAAATAATAAATCCTCAGTGTGACAGCAGCAAGCTGGGGGCTGTGACAGTGCCTGCCCTGGGATGAGGCTTTTCCCTCTGTTCTTCCTATTCACCAGAGCCTCCTCGGTCAGCTGGGAGCAGTCACTCACAGACAGGGCAGAGCTCTGAGTTCCTGCTTGCACCGGGCAGCCCAGCTGGGAGCAGGCCCCTGGCCCAGGGCTGGGTTTTCCCAGCAGATCTCTCACCCTCACTCAGGTGCTGGCCTGGCTCTGTGGCTGCACCACATCTGGCTGTGGCCAGGAATGCCCTGCAGGAACAACTGACACCATCCCAAACGCCATCACCTCCCTCTGCTCCTGGAAACCAGCGCTGCTCCCGCTGACAGCAGCCTCCAACTCTCCCCACTGGGAGCAAAATGTCAAAAATTCTCTGTGGCTTCTAACTCAGACCGTAAGTAAAGCAAGCTGCTGCCCTCCCTGTTTGATGATTTGTTTGGGTTTCCTGATTTTTTACTTTTTTAAAAAAAGACAACATAAAGGCAACAATGTGGCTGCCATCACCAATGTAAGAATTTTGCCCCTGCACACAGCTGGGAGGAGCTGTGCCAGCAGTCAGGGTGAACCAGAGAGGCACAAGGGAAGATGCAGCCCATCCTTTCACCCCAGCAAAGACTGGAATTTCCCCCACAGCTGCCAGTGAAAGAGCCCACCTGAGCTGACAGCATGATCCAGCCCCAGCCTGCCAGCCCTGCCTGACTGCAGGAGTCACCTGAGAGCTGATGGAAGGCTCCAGGTGCCCCTGAGCAAGGCCCAGCACAGGCTCAGCTGACCAAGGGGGCTGAGGTTGGTTTTAGAGGCTTTTCTTGGTAGGAAGGAGCATGACTGGTCTCTTACTTAATTACTCCCAGTGTAATACTGTATCTTGAGTAACTTCAGCCAGCTGGTTCTGCTTTTCAAACCCTGGTCCCTCGTTCTCCCTGCCAGGGGCTCACTCCCTCCAGGACTAGTGGAGGAGGCAAAGCAGCTGCCCTGTGACCAGGCCACTCTTACCTGCTCCTTTGCATCCTCTGCTCTTCTCCTCCCAGGTGCTGGCCCTGGCAGGGGGCTGAAGTCCCAAGCAGAGTCTGGCACGAGCAAATCTCCTCTCTGCAGAAACATGTGGGTCTGTAATTACTCCAGCATTGTCATTATTTTCTTCACACTGCCCAAAAGGTCAGTAAGTCGATGCTGGAGTATTTATGCAGTTGGAGAATGTTTCTGCTGCCCAAGTGGAAGGGCAAGGCTGTCCTGGAACTTCCAAAATCCAAACTGCATGTTCCTAGGGAAGGCCATGGCTGTGGAGAGGGAAACGAGGCCAACAGCAGTGCTAAGAAAAAATGCACTGGGTAAGAGCAGCTTTTCTCTTCTGCAGGAGCTCCCACACACTGAAGAAGCTGAGGCAGGAAGTCAAAGAAATAGTAAAATAAATGAAAAGAGAGAAGTGGAGGGAACAAACCAGAAATTCTGTCAAGCCTTCCAAGATGCAGGGAAGGGAAAAAAGGAGTGAAAACAAGACCCAAATTGTCTGAACATTAATTTCCCTCAGTGTCTAAGTTGGTGCTTTCTGGTCTAACAGCTACAAAGAGTAAGGCCATACAAATTAATAAAAAAATGATACTTTATTTTAAATGCAGCTACTGTCATGAGTCATCAAAATAGACTTTGCAATAGTTACTTTGTTTTAAATATGAGGTGACGAATGACAGCAAAGAACTTAAACTACATAAAATGTCCTAAAATTAAAAGAACTAAATTTAAATATTTCAAATGACAATTATCAGAAGATAAAAGGGAATAAAAATATTTTCCAGAAAAGTAAAATAATTTTGGCCAGTAATCCCATACTAGAAATGTAAATTATTGAGATACTGCACATGAAATAGTCAAGGAGGACTCCTTTCTGTCACTGTCATTTAGAAGATCCACAAAGCTGAAATCTCACCATTTAAATTACATTGCTCTAATGATTTCTCTTACTTAAAACCAGTCCAATAATCCAGGACCATCCAAGGAACTGATGATAAATTTCACTCCTTGGTGCAGTGGGGCTGCTGCTCTCATGTGTGACCAGGGACCTGGACCTTCCCACGCTCAGCTCCTCGGGGCAGGGCATTTCCAGCAGGTCCTTCCACGGTTGTGCCAGGTGTAGCGGCCAAGGGCTGCACACAAACCCCTCCAGAATGACTTCAGATCGTGGCTGAAGGGGAACCAGGCTCAGCTGAACTCTCCTCAGCCACCTGCTGGCTGTGTCAGCTCTCAAAGTGCCACTGCTGAGGAAGGGACCCGTCGCAGATGGCCACGGTCACGTAGCCCTTGTGGCTCAGGGGATCCACCACCTTCAGGCACTGCCCCACCGAGACCTGGTACAGGCGGTTGTTTTTCTAGAGCAGACAAAGACAGATGGGATTTATTTACTGAAACTTCTGTTCTCCATTGTCAGACTGGAGCTGGAAATGATGCCCAAGGGGAGGGGGTGCTCCTTCTGACAGATGAGCCTTTCAGCAGCCTCCCTGACACACTAGACGCACAGCAGTAGGGGACTACAGCACACCCCATAACCACACCCAGACTTGGAAACAAAGGCTCTCACATCCTCACGGGCCCCCAGCTGGGATTTTGTTTATACCACAGTCTTTTAATGAGGAGGAGGGATGATCAAACCCATTCCCCAGCACTCAGCAAAGAGAGAGCCCACCAGGCTGTAGTGAGCACAGACAGGTCATAGAATCCTAAAATGGTTTGGGTTGGGAGGGACCTTAAAGATCATTTAGGTCAAACTCTCCTGCCATGGGCAGGGACACCTTCCACCACATCAGGTTGCTCCAAGCCCATACAACCTTGCCATGAACATTTCTAGGGATGGGGCATCCACAGCTTCTCCGAGCAACCTGTTCCAGCACCACACCACCCCCACAGCAAAGAATTTCTTCCTAATATCTAACCTAAACTTGCCCTCTGTCATTTTAAAGCCATCCCTTGTCTTATCACTCCATGCTCTAGCAAAAAGTCCCTCTCCAGCAGCCTCCTTAGGCACTGCAAGGATGCTTTAAGGTCTCCCTGGAGCTCTCTCTTCTCCAGGCTGCACAGAGGTCCCTGTTTTGTGTCTGGCCATGCATTAGCAGTGCCCCTGCCCTCAGCACCCACACGCTGGGGAGCTGCCACACGTCGTGCCAGGCCTCATGCTTGGTGGGTGCCCACAGCCAGGGCAAGGCCAAACCCCAGCCAAGAGTGACAAGGAAACAGATCCTATCCTTTTATTACCTTTAGAGGACTGTGCCATCTCTACTGCCAGCCTGTAGCAGCTGCCTGGAAAGGGCTCAGCCCCAGCAGCTCCCATGGGCAGCCACCTCCTGCTCTCCTGCACAGAGGGAGCAGATCCACAAGAACAGCCCTGCCAGGCTCTGCCACTGCCTGTGCCCACAACCAGACATCCAATGGAGCAGGAGGACATGGTAAGAAAACAAAACACTCCTCCAAAATCTGCCCCCAGTCCAAGTCTTGTACCACAACTGGCAGTGCACAGTTAGTATTTCCCTGTATCAATGACTCACTCAATGGAGTTCCCCTGGTTCCAAAAGGTTTGATATCGAAAGGGCCCATATTCCTCATGGGAAAGGTGCCCCACACCTTCCATTTGCCTTTCCATGCCCCTCTGAGCCTTCTTCAGCCCTAATTCAGCCTTTCTGAGAGGAGGGGACCAGCACATGCAGCACAAACAAACTGCCATGGTGGGCTGACATTTATTTCCCTGCTTCAGTTTCTATCCCCTTCCTAATCAATCCTAGTGTTTGAGTCACTTTCCTTCCTTGTGGATCACTGATGAGCACAATGTGCCCGTTACAGATCCACCTCCCACAGCCACAGTGGCCATGGCCAGCTCAAAGCCCAGTGTCACACGTGAAGTGCAGATTGTCCAGCCCTGCCACAGGCATCACCAGCAGCCACATGCACCCAACCCCAGTGGCATTCCCCCACTCCTGTACATCCCTGCCTGCTGACACCAGCTGCAGAACCTTCAATAACCTCTGCTCAGCACAACTGCTCAGCTCACTGTTCCCACTGTCCCTGGGGGCTGTGGCAGTGCTGGTGCCAGTGTCAGACACACACACAGCCCTGGCTCACACAGTATCTGCCTGTACCTCCACACCACCCTGGGCTGCAACAGGGCTTGTGGGACTCCCCTTGGCAACTCCAGCTGCCCACCAGCAGCATGGTAGGAACCTGAGACAGGCTGTGCAGAGCTGTGCTGGAAGGTAGGAACCTGAGACAGGCTGTGCAGAGCTGTGCTGGAAGCACCACTGGCTGTGCCAGCAGGGCTGTCCTGTCGGGGTCTCTGGCTGGTCACTGTGACCCCAAGAAACATTAGAAAGTCTCTTTTCCCAGCCAGCAGTTGAAGGAGGAGTCAGAGCTCTTCATTTCTCGGTCTCAAGGTTGTTTATTGTATCTTATCTATAAAATTCTTTCTCCTGTCCAGCTGAGGTCCACTCAGCAGGACAGACAGAGGCACTCTGCCTGCCCCCAGGGCAGTGTTATGTCTTTATACTAAAAACTACCTGTACAATATTTACGATCACTTTCCAATACCTATCACCTGTGTTAGACAGTGAGCTTCTACTCTAAACCAATCTAAAAGTGCCAACACCACAGCAGAAGATGGAGGCCAAGAAGAAAAAGAAGAAAGGCAGGACACACCCAGATCCCTCCATCTTGCCCCCTGAACCTCCATTCTAAAAAACCCCAAAATCTATTTTCACCTCGTGATAAATTCACTATCATTCTACTTAATTTGTTGTGGCTTGCAGATCTTCATCCAAGGTTGGTAACTTACTCCACAGGTCATAATCAAAACCCCAGGGGCATTTTAGGCTCTGTGCCAGGGTCCCTGAGACCCCTGGCAGGGGTCTTGGCTGCTCAGGACAGCCAGAGGGATGCCTGGGTCCTGACACTCTCCCTGCCTTTGTTCAACCATCTTGGTGCTACAGAGTCTCTGCTAGGCTGAGGGCATGTGAGGGGCAGCCTCTGAGTGAATACTCAGGAGACAAATGCCATGGGTGAGCAGCACTGGCTCAGTTTTGTGGATTGGCCACTCCTGGCTTTAACAATTAAACTGATGAGATCAATTGCAGGGCAGAAGAACTGCTCTGCCCTGTGCTTCTTCAAGCACTGAGCAGGAATCACCACGTGGATTCCTCCTGTCTCCCACCCTGCAAACACAACACAACAAAGCTCTGGGGTGGATTTTGTTCTCTCTGGCATATCCTAGATGAGCCACAGTGCTGTGGGTGGCTGTGACTGGCAGAAGAAAGGTTTCTGCAGCTCCATTGAACCTTTCTTTGTTGCAAAGGGCCTGCATGTCCCAGAGCACAGCAAAAGTCTTACTAAGACTGAAATGCACCCTTCAAATCCTGTGCAACTTCTGTACAGGCTGCCTGAACCATGGGCTGGGCCTGGTGCAGTGCAACTGCCCTGGTACATCTGAGGTTTAGGCACAATTAAATTCAGCCCTGATGTCCTGTTAGTGCTACTGTGTCACTGTGATATTTTATGAAAAATATTTTTGCCAGGATTTTTCTCCTGAGAAGCTGAGAAGCCTCAGAAAAGAAATGTAAACAGTAATTATCTGATTGCTTGGAATGTGGTCTGGAGGTTGCTTACCAACAGGTGCATCTTTGATTGGTTCCATGAGAATTGTTTTTACTTAATGACCAATCCAAGTCCAGCTGTGTCAGACTCTCTGGTCAGTCACAAGATTTTATTATCATTCTTTGCTAGCCTTCTGATGTCTCCTTTTCTCTTTCTTTAGTATAGTTTTAGTATATAATTTTCTTTTAATGTAATATAATATCACAAAATAATAAATCAGCCTTCTGAGAACTTGGAGTCAATTCTCATCTCTCACCTCATCCTGGGACCCACAACAACACTGCAACAATTAATAACCACACCACTGCCTGAGACACTGATTACAAGCAATGTGCCCATGGCAGGCTCTGCCCTCACCCCAAACGTCCACTGCTGGGAGCCCCCGGAGCCGTGGCACTTCATCAGCCGCGGGGGATCGGACGAGCGAGTTTCAGAAACATCCAAGCACAGCAGATTATTCAAAATCAGCTCATGATCCTCGTTGTAAATCCAGACCTGCAAGAGCAGATAGAAAGACATTTATTGCAATGTTTCAGGGCAGTTTCATTGAGTCTTCTGTTCACCTACAGAGGAGATGCTTCAACACCTGGATGCCAGAGATGGGCCTTGCAGGGAGTGGTGAGAACTGAATGCAGCCCCTTCCCTGGGCCCACCTGCATGAAGCAGGAATGTGTAGGGGGATAGAACATAAGTAAATAAAGGTGGTACAGAATGTAATCTTACCCCCTAAAGAGCTGCAGCTGAGCCAATTATTAAGGATTAGGAGCAGGCCTGATGTGAACAGGCCACAGCTGTAGCCAATAATTAGAGTGTTATAAAAGAGTGGATTGGTTGGTTGAGGGGGAACTGCAGTCAGTTGGCTGCTGTGAGAACAAGGAAGAGTCAGTGCCTGGAGGAGCTGCCTACAAGAAACATCAAGGAGGTACAAAACTCTGGCAATATGGAACCCTTGCAATGTACTGATAATAGAACTTCTGCAATATAATGACAACAGGAATGCACTGGTTCATATTTGCAGCTTCAACTGCAATTGGGCTCCTGAATTTACATGACAGAAGAGTTTCTCTGTGATCACACTGAAAAAACCAACTGTCAGTTCCAACAAGCAACAAGGACACACTGAAGCTGCCTCTTGTCTGTCCTCTCCCACATGCTGCTTGAACAGAGCAGGTATTTTTATTCTTGGTACCAGAAATGTGTCAGGCACCTTCACAGTTGCTGCCATTCATGCCCAAACCCTGCTGGCTCTCAGCAAGGCACAGCTGGACATTGAGGGAAGCAGGAACAGCAGCCTGCTCCAACTGCAGGAGCTGCTGGCTCTCCCTCCCTTGGCCAAGATCACATCTGTGGAAGACCTGGAGCTCTCATAACCAACAGGAGAGTCTGAATCCCAAGCCAGAAAGCAAAGCAATTAAGGAACTTGGGGCTTTTCACCTCAAAATATCCTGGGTTACAGAGGGGTAGAGAAAAGAGAAGTCAATGGAAAGTGAAGCCCTGCAGTGCAGGGACGATCCTGGGAGCACCCAGTGACAGCTATTGCCAATCCTCAGTGCAGCCCTGGCACTCACAGGGCAGCTGGACAGCACTCCCCAGCCTCTGGGGCTGCTGAGCAAGGCAATTCCCTTCCCCTGACATGGGAGCCTGTGAACAAGAGGAGCAGAGCCCCTCATCCCTGTCCCTGAAGTATACCTACAGACACACAAAATTCTTGTGGTGTGCTCCTGTTCCAGCCCTGTCCCCATTTCTCAGCTCAGTGCTGCCCTTGCCATGCCCACTCTGTAATTTATTTTTTTCCATTAAGTCTGCATGAGTTTCACAGTCAGAATATGGCATATCAAACTCTAGGCAGAAAAGTCAGGCACATAAATTTTGCTTTGTCTCTTTTTTTGGCCTATGAAACTAAAAGCAGCCTTCTGGGGGGTGCTGGGATTTGGGACACAGCCTCAGTTGGACAGCATGACTGGAAAGCACACAGTTCATTATCACTGTGACTATTATAACACAAGAAAGGCCTCCTTGGAAGAAGTGCAGGGATCACATTAAAATTTGCCCCAACCTCAGGCATTTTGTGCCTTCTAAAATAATCTTTTCTGTTTAAAGCCTGCCATGAAAAAGAAAGCATGGCAAGATTAAAGAGGGAGGAGAGAATGGAGAAATGGCAGGACTTGCCAGAGAGAATTACTATGGAAAGAACAATGATGGAGCCAAGTCCAAACAAGAGATGAACTGGTAGGAATGGAGAGAGAAGATGCAGTGACACAGGGAACAGATCTTCAATCAAAAGCTGAGTGATGGCAAAGAACACAAGGCAGTGGTTAAACCCAGTGTGATGCTTCACCAGAAAGGCTTACACAAGACAGCCAAAATTAATTTCAAACTAATTATGTGTTTACTGTAGAAAACAAAGGAAAGGGGAAAAATAGGCCCAAATTTGGTTCCAAATCCAGATTAGAGTATCACTATGAATTTGCAGATTATTAACAGATTCAAGCACCAGGAAAGCAAAGCCGCCCCATGAGGTTTCTTTGTTACACAATTGCAAGCCTTAGCATACTCCAGAAATTATTAACTGATTTTCTGCTGAAGACTGAAAGGATAATGTTCAGCTCTTGCTGCCAAAGGCTGTCAGGAGCAACAGCCCCATATAGCAAAGAAACTCCTGGCAGGCACACAGTATCTAAAGCCTGTAAGCAGAAAGGTGCCCTCCCAGGATTTGTCTCATTTCTGAGACCTCTCTTCTTTTATCCTCCTATGTATTTTCTTAAAATAATAATAAAAAAAAAAAAATTAAAAAAAAAACACCAAAAAAACCCCCAAAAAAACCACCCCAAACACAACAATTAAAAAAATCTAATCTATTTTAAAAAAAGAGGCAACAGAGGTGCAGGATATTTTCAACCTGCATGCACTTCCTAACTAGCAGAGTTACTGTGAAGACTTTGGTTTCTAAAACTGGGATTGTGTCCAGTCCCCAGAATTATCCCAGACTGTTTCTATTACAGTTAATGGAGCATCCTAGTTTTCATTATAACTTATAGACATAATTTTAAATATATTTTCTAGATACAAAACCCACTTCCCCTATTATTTTCTTTCTATAGCAAAAATATGAACTGAATGTCAGTCATGTCATGTCAAGCCTGAGAAACCAGGACAGTGTGATGTGCCTGACTAATTTTCAACTTTACTTAATGATGACCATCTAAGTCAACTACAATGAAAAGGATTGCCCATAATGCTGATGCAATTGAAAGCTACAGAATACCTGTTACTGCTTTTAAATCCAAGTTAAATGAGAATTTGAAATTCCTTAGCAGCCATGAAGGCTAGAGAAAACAAAGCAAGCATAAACCAAAGGTAAAACAGAACTGCTTTAAAGGCCAGTCCCATGACTTTAGAGAGGCTGGTCAACTCTCACATGCATTCACCAGACCAAACACAGGCTTTTTTCCTAGGACAAAGGCATAAACCAGATAATTCTAGGGCAAAACCAGCTGAAAATGCCAACAAGCTGAGTGAAACTACAGTTAAAAGCTTCCAATAGTCAGGATGTTTCTTGCTATTTTTATAAGAAGCTGCTAAATAAATGTCATCTTTCTCTACACTGTTCTCACATATCTATAGCAAGATTGTTCAAGAGGTTATGACAGCAAGTTGGCTGAAGGCACTCATGGGATTTATTAGGAGAACAAAATAAGTGTAATAGCAGAAAAACAGTGCTGGTTGCCATCCTTGGTTGGAGAACAAAATCATTGTGAAAGAAGATAGCACAGCCAGGTTTTTTATGAGAAATAATTGCTAAGTTTACCAATAGTAAACCAGATTCATGAGAAAAGAAGCCAAAGATCAACAATCAGAGCACAGATTTGTCTTTCTCAGCACCAAAGGGATAACTGAAATTTGTTCTCCTGGATTAAAAAAGGTCAGAAAAAAGTTTTGATGTGGAAAATCAACAGAGTTTTTCCTTCAGGCATGTGGCACTTCATTATGAGAAATATTGCAGCAAGGAGAAGGGAAGCATAACTGTGTGGACATCATGCCCAGGTTCTCTCACCCAAAGGCAGAATGGCTCAGAATTGCAGCTTTGGCACTGCAAATGTGCAATCACTTGGTGGTGATGGTGCCCATCAGTCACTATTATACTCACACAGCATTTATATTTACAAGACTTGCTGACTGTCCTACAGCTAATGGAATAGAACAAATAGGAAAAACTCCATTCTCATGCCAGCTTTAATTAATCTACCCTCAACACAGGAACTGGTAATTTGGTCACAGTGATGATTTCTCAGTGCTCCAGGGGTGAAGTGCAAGGATGTACTTGTACTTGCCCCTGTCTGACAGCTGGACCTGGAGGCCACGTGTCAAGAGCCAGCCACACTTATCCTGAGAAGTGCAAACACCCCTCAGTCTTCCTCTGTCCCACTCAGCTGGTGAGGCCACCACAGGAGGCAGAAAGTCCCATTAGGTGACAAAGCCCACAGCATTTTGCTGGGACTGTCACAAATCACTCTGCCTCCACTGCTGCAGTTTCCATACCCTGGAAACTGTTGCCCATGTCATAGAGCATCAAGTTAGTCCAGCACAACCCACCTTTACTAAAGCTATGCTGCTTTACATCCCATGCTCCATTTATTCTGTGCCTTTGATTATTTTTCTCTTTAGATCCAACCTAGATTTTAGAATTGGATCCCAAGGGCTCTAAATCATAAAGTTCTCAGAGTAGTTCTTAGCTATGTAAGCCTTTATGGCATTAGCTGAAGATCTCTCTATCCTGGAGACTTTTTATCCAAGTCCTGAATTTCTGTCACCTGCAAGAAGTGAAACAGCAAAGGCCTCATATAGTGATCCAAAAATTCTCATTAGGTTTTCACATCTATCCCTAACTAATCCCCAGATCAGCAATTCACCTGTAGCCAAAGAATCTCCTGAACTCCTTTTATTTAACAACAAATCATTCATTTATCCCAAACTGCAGCCACTCCAGCAGCAGAGGACTGGTTGTGCAGTACACAAACACCAGCAGGGCAGGAAAGGGCTGCTCTCAATTCCAGTATGAGGAACCAACTGAAAGAGCTGCTACAAATTCTGAAGTGCCAATCAGTGGATTATGAACCCATCAGGAGCCACTTTAGGGCAGCCTTCAGCCAAATAGAGAGATTCATGCCATAAAGAAGGAGATTATGACATCCAACACTCAGCATTAGTAGGAGCTCCACAGTGTCCTTGGCCAGCCCCATGGTTTGAATGACCCTCTGACAGCAGCCTGTCTGCTGATGAGATGCCACACAGGGCACTTTGCCAGCAGGAAAACATTTTGGTCATTGTAAAGACATGAATGAACTCAATATAATTGGGAATCTCATACCTGGTTCTGATCGTTGTAGTCACATTCCCGAACAACCACCAGGCCTCCTTTCTGGCTTGGGTGGCCCTGGGCAACCAGGCATTTGTTGGTTTGGAGGTGATACAGCTATGAAAGGAAAACAAGTTGACAGTCAGTAAAAAACAGCCCTGGATCCCTAGTGTGCTCAAAAAAACTCAACCAACCCTTCCAGTTACTAAAAAAATCTTCCCTCTTAAAATGCCATTCTGTTTTTCATGTAATTTGGAGAAAAAACTGCATTAAATAGTTCCAATTTGCTTCCTAATTACATCAAGATTTCTCTCTCTGGTACAAATGTAGTACACACATCCTGGCTCTACTCTGTCAAGGTTCTTTGCCCTCTTCACTCTCCATGGAAGCATAAGGCCCTACAAATTCTATTCAGGAATATTGACTGTACTGTATAAACTGCATTTCCCACAGTTAACTTAAACATAAGTCTCCTCCTACAGCTTCTCTTCATGGAACAGGACAGCCTCCCTGAGAAAGGAGAAGGAATTACTGAAATAAAAACAACTTCAGAGATTTATGTTGTTTGCAAATTGGTTTTCAAGAGCATTTATGTAACTGAAAAGCCACTGTTATCAGCTGTGGTATTTTGCTGATGGATCAGAGAGAGAGAGAACATTTTACAAGCATCTAAATGCTATTTTTGCTCTAATGGCCCACCTAGTCTGATTTAGGGGAATGGTGTATCAGAGGACTGATTCAGGTCAGGATCCTGTCCTGTGATGCAGAACTGTAAGCAGCCACCATCAAAGCAAACAAGGAGGCTCTCAGCAAGCTGCCAGTCTCTCCTGATCTGAACAGTGATGCCCACCCTAAGAGACATCCAAGACATTTTCTGCTGTACAATGTTCAAGTTCTATTTCAAGAACCAAAAAATCGTTAAGATCTTGGTGTATCCCCACAGAGGTACCCAGGGAGACAAAGCACCTCTAATTCTGGCTTTAAATCACACACATGCTCTGAACTAACTGCTGGCCAGCAG